>NC_069508.1:5241397-5518388 GCF_027579735.1 Bombina bombina
CAAGAGTTGCACTGTTGTAATCCACTCTTAAGAAGGTGATCTACAAACAGCTGGACTCTTAGGCTTACATGCTAAGGGGGTTCAGGGGATAGCAATGGAGGAGTGGAACTGGTATAAAGTAAGGTTAGCATAGGTTGTATGCATCCTTGAACAGTAGAGTCTTTAGGGAGCGCTTGAAGCTTTCAAAACTACAGGAGAGTCTTGTGGGGCGAGGCAGAGAGTTCCACAAGATGGGAGCCAGTCTGGAGAAGTCCTGTAAACGGGAGTGCGATGAGGTAACCAGAGAGGAGGAGAGTAGGAGGTCATGAGCAGAGCGAAGGGGACGGGAGGGAGAGTATCTGGAGACAAGGTCTGAGATATAGGGGGGAGCAGTGCAGTTGAGGGCTTTGTATGTCAGAGTGAGAATTTTGTGTTTGATCCTAGAGGCAAGAGGAAGCCAGTGAAGGGATTGGCAGAGAGGAGCAGCAGATGAAGAGCGACGTGTAAGGAAGATGAGTCTGGCAGAGGCATTCATTATGGATTGTAAGGGAGCTAGGCGGCAGGCGGGGAGACCAGAGAGGACAGAGTTGCAGTAATCAAGGCGGGAAAGAATGAGAGAGTGGATTCAAATCTTAGTTGTGTCTTGTGTAAGGAAGTGTCTAATTTCGGAGATGTTTTTAAGGTGGAAGCGGCAGGCTTTAGCCAAGGACTGAATGTGAGGAGTGAAGGAAAGATCTGAGTCAAATGTGACCCCGAGACATCGGGCGTGTGGGGTAGGGGTAATGATGGAGTTGTCGACAGTTATAGAGATATTGGGGGTGGAGATTTTGGAAGAAGGGGGGAAAATGAGGAGCTCAGTTTTGGATAGATTTAGCTTGATGTAGTGGGAGGGCATCCAGGAAGAGATGTGAGAAAGACAGTTAGTGACACGGGTTAGCAAGGAAGGGGATAGGTCTGGTGCAGAGAAGTAGATTTGGGTGTCATCGGCATACAAATGATATTGGAAACTGTGGGACTTAATTAGGGAGCCTAGTGATGACGTAAAGATTGAGAAGAGAAGGGGACCGAGGACAGAGCCTGGCGGTACTCCGACAGAAAGTGGTGACGGGGCAGAGGAGGCCCCAGAGAAGGCTACACTGAAGGTACGGTTTGATAGGTAGGAAGAGAGCCACGAAAGGGCTGTGTCACAGATGCCGAAGGATTGCAGGGTTTGGAGCAAAAGAGGGTGGTCGACAGTGTCAAAGGCTGAGGACAGATCAAGGAGGATAAGCAGAGAGAAGTGGCCTTTTGATTTTGCTGTAAGTAGGTCGTTGGTGACCTTAACAATAGCTGTCTCTGTGGAGTGATAGGGACGAAATCCAGATTGCAGCGGGTCAAGAAGGGAGTTTAACGTAAGGAAATGGGATAGGAGTGCATATACTAGTTTTTCGAGAAGCTTTGAAGCAAGAGGGAGGAGGGAAAAAGGGTAAATAGGGTTAGACAGTCACATGGTTACCTTATAAATGAGTCACAATGATTACCTTATAAATGACAGTCACAGTGATTACCTTATAAATGACAGTCACAGTGGTTACCTTATAAATGACAGTCACAGGGGTTACCTTATACATGACAGTCACAGGGGTTACCTTATAAGTGACAGTCACAGTGGTTACCTTATAAATGACAATCACAGTGGTTACCTTATAAATGACAGACACAGTGGTTACCTTATAAATAACAGTCACAGTGATAACCTTATAAATGACAGTCACAGTGGTTACCTTATAAATGACAGTCACAGTGGTTACCTTATAAGTGACAGTCACAGTGGTTACCTTATAAATGCCAGTCACAGTGATTACCTTATAAGTGACAGTCACAGTGGTTATCTTATAAATGACAGTCACAGTGGTTACCTTATAAGTGACAGTCACAGTGATTACCTTATAAATGACAGTCACAGTGGTTACCTTATAAATGACAGTCACAGTGTTACCTTATAAATGACAGTCACAGTGATTACCTTATAAATGACACTCACAGTGGTTACCTTATAAGTGACAGTCACAGTTGTTACTTTATAAGTGACAGTCACAGTGATTACCTTATAAATGGCAGTCACAGTGGTTACCTTATAAATGACACTCACAGTGGTTACCTTATAAATAACAATCACAGTAGTTACCTTATAAATGACACTCACAGTGGTTACCTTATAAGTGACAGTCACAGTGGTTACTTTATAAGTGACAGTTACAGTGATTACATTATAAATTGCAGTGACAGTGATTACCTTTTAAATGGCAGTCACAGTGGCTACCTTATAATTGACGCTCACAGTGGTTACCTTATAAATAACAATCACAGTAGTTACCTTATAAATGACAATCACAGTAGTTACCTTATAAATGACACTCACAGTGGTTACCTTATAAGTGACAGTCACAGTAGTTACTTTATAAATAACAATCACAGTAGTTACCTTATAAATGACACTCACAGTGGTTACCTTATAAGTGACAGTCACAGTGGTTACCTTATAAGTGACAGTCACAGTGGTTACTTTATACATGACAGTCATTATTGTTATTTGTAGAGCGCCAACAGATTCCACAGCACTATAAACAAAGGGGAGTACGGCAAAACAATTAAAGGGATACAAATGGGTAGAGGGCCCTGCCAAGAGTTGCACTGTTGTAATCCACTCTTAAGAAGGGGATCTACAAACAGCTGGGCTCTTAGGCTTACATGCTAAGGGGGTTCAGGGGATAGCAATGGAGGAGTGGAACTGGAATAAAGTAAGGTTAGCATAGGTTGTATGCATCCTTGAACAGTAGAGTCTTTAGGGAGCGCTTGAAGCTTTCAAAACTACGGGAGAGTCTTGTGGGGCGAGGCAGAGAGTTCCACAAGATGGGAGCCAGTCTGGAGAAGTCCTGTAAACGGGAGTGCGATGAGGTAACCAGAGAGGAGGAGAGTAGGAGGTCATGAGCAGAGCGAAGGGGACGGGAGAGAGAGTATCTGGAGACAAGGTCTGAGATATAGGGGGGAGCAGTGCAGTTGAGGGCTTTGTATGTCAGAGTGAGAATTTTGTGTTTGATCCTAGAGGCAAGAGGAAGCCAGTGAAGGGATTGGCAGAGAGGAGCAGCAGATGAAGAGCGACGTGTAAGGAAGATGAGTCTGGCAGAGGCATTCATTATGGATTGTAAGGGAGCTAGGGGGCAGGTGGGGAGACCAGAGAGGACAGAGTTGCAGTAATCAAGGCGGGAAAGAATGGGAGAGTGGATTAAAATCTTAGTTGTGTCTTGTGTAAGGAAGTGTCTAATTTTGGAGATGTTTTTAAGGTGGAAGCGGCAGGCTTTAGCCAAGGACTGAATGTGAGGAGTGAAGGAAAGATCTGAGTCAAATGTGACCCCGAGACATCGGGCGTGTGGGGTAGGGGTAATGATGGAGTTGTCGACAGTTATAGAGATATTGGGGGTGGAGATTTTGGAAGAAGGGGGGAAAATGAGGAGCTCAGTTTTGGATAGATTTAGCTTGATGTAGTGGGAGGGCATCCAGGAAGAGATGTGAGAAAGACAGTTAGTGACACGGGTTAGCAAGGAAGGGGATAGGTCTGGTGCAGAGAAGTAGATTTGGGTGTCATCGGCATACAAATGATATTGGAAACTGTGGGACTTAATTAGGGAGCCTAGTGATGACGTAAAGATTGAGAAGAGAAGGGGACCGAGGACAGAGCCTGGCAGTACTCCGACAGAAAGTGGTGACGGGGCAGAGGAGGCCCCAGAGAAGGCTACACTGAAGGTACGGTTTGACAGGTAGGAAGAGAGCCACAAAAGGGCTGTGTCACAGATGCCGCAGGATTGGAGGGTTTGGAGCAAAAGAGGGTGGTCGACAGTGTCAAAGGCTGAGGACAGATCAAGGAGGATAAGCAGAGAGAAGTGGCCTTTTGATTTTGCTGTAAGTAGGTCGTTGGTGACCTTAACAATAGCTGTCTCTGTGGAGTGATAGGGACGAAATTCAGATTGCAGCGGGTCAAGAAGGGAGTTTAACGTAAGGAAATGGGATAGGCGTGCATATACTAGTTTTTCGAGAAGCTTTGAAGCAAGAGGGAGGAGGGAAATAGGGTAAATAGGGTTAGACAGTCACAGTGATTACCTTATAAATGACAGTCACAGTGGTTACCTTATAAGTGACAGTCACAGTGGTTACTTTATAAATGACAGTCACAATGATTACCTTATAAATGAGAGTCACAGTGATTACCTTATAAATGACAGTCACAGTGGTTACCTTATAAATGACAGTCACAGTGATTACCATATAAATGACAGTCACAGTGGTTACCTTATAAATGACAGTCACTGTGGTTACCATATAAATGACAGTCACAGGGGTTACCTTATACATGACAGTCCCAGTGGTTACCCTATAAGTGACAGTCACAGTGGTTACCTTATAAATGACAGTCACAGTGGTTATCTTATAAATGACCGTCACAGTGGTTACCTTATTTATGACAGTCACAGTGGTTACCTTATTTATGACAGTCACAGTGGTTACCTTATAAGTGACAGTCACAGTAATTACCTTATAAGTGAGAGTCATAGTGATTACCTTATAAATGACACTCACAGTGGTTATCTTATAAATGACACTCACAGTGGTTACCTTATAAATGACAGTCACAGTGGTTACCATATAAATGACAGTCACAGTGGTTACCTTATAAATGGCAGTCACAGTGGTTAACATATAAATGACAGTCACAGTGGTTATCTTATAAATGACAGTCACAGTGGTTACCATATAAATGACACTCACAGTGGTTACTTTATAAATGACAGTCACAGTGGTTACCTTATAAATGACAGTCACAGTGGTTACTTTATAAATGACAGTCACAGTGGTTACCTTATAAATGACAATCACAGTAGTTACTGTCATGAGCACTTCCGTTCATCGCCGTGTCGCCGCGGCTCCCGGAACTCCTCTGTGTCTCTGACGTCATGTTGCTTAGCAACATGACGCTTTCTCTCACACCCCTCTGATGACGGTTACGCTCTGCCCTTTAAAGCTCGGCGGGAGATCTGAATCTGGGCCCGTTTGTTGTTTCCCTGGATTGTGAGTACCATATCAGTTTTGTTCTTCTGTGTACCGACTTCTGCCTGCCTGACCAAGCCTCTTGCCTAATCCCTACTTGCTGATATTTGGACATTGACTTCTGCCTGCCTGACCTTGCCTGTAGCTATTACCCTTTTGCTGATACTTTGATGCCGACTTCTGCTTGCCTGACCCTGTCTTTTGCCTATACCTTTTGCTGATATTTGGATGCCGACTTCTGCCTGCCTGACCTTGCTTTGGCCTTTACCTTTAAACCTATTCTTTGTTAAACAACACCTGCTTAAAAGGGACATTTACTTTTACAAGCTGCAAAAGAGAACTTTGCCTTTCTGTTTGTTATACACCTGCTTAAAAGGGACATTTACTTTTACAAGCTGCAAAAGAGAACTTTGCCTTTCTGTTTGTTATACACCTGCTTAAAAGGGACATTTACTTTTACAAGCTGCAAAAGAGAATTTTGCCTTTCTGTTTGTTATACACCTGCTTAAAAGGGACATTTACTTTTACAAGCTGCAAAAGAGAACTTTGCCTTTCTGTTTGTTATAAACCTGCTTAAAGGGACATTATACTTTTACAAGCTGCAAAAGAGAACTTTTCCTTTGTTTTACTAGCCTGCTAAAGAGGACCTTTTTCAGAAGCTTCAAGTAAGAGCATTTCCTTTTTGTTCTTTGTACTACTTAAAGGGACGTTTTATCCTTTGTGGCTTTCCTGCATTCTGGAACAATATTCATTTTTGTTATCTTCTAATCTGCTTCCTGAGTGGGTCACGTCCTGGATATTTCTCAGTGTGCTAGCGTGTGCTTTCAATTCACGCTAGCAGTTGGGTTACATCCCGGATTGATTCCTGAGCGGCTGACATTACAAACGGGCCATAAAAATGTACCCCACTGAATTATCTATGGCCGTGGCTCACCAGGGACAGCTCTTGGGTTCTCATGCCACTCACTTGCAGTCTCTGGACACTAAACTTGATCAAATTACTGCTCTATTACAAAATTTGGTTGCTACCGCACCTCCCAATCCTAATCCCAATCCAAATCCGATTGAGGCATTACCTCCTCCGATTCCTAACAATCAGTCTCAGGTACAACTAAGTCCCAGGATTCCTCTTCCGGATAAATATGATGGGAATCCTGAAGAATGTAGAGGCTTTTTGAATCAATGCCGTCTTCATTTCCGAAATAGCCCTACTCTCTTTGCTACTGCCTCTTCTAGAATCACGTTTCTTATTTCCTTAATGAAAGGAAAAGCCTTGGCTTGGGTGTCACCTTTGCTAGAAAAGAATGATCCTATACTGTTGGATGTTGATACATTTCTATCTACATTCTCAAACGTATTCGATAAACCTGGAAGGTCATCCGCTGCTGAAGCAACTCTCCTGGATTTACGTCAAGGAAATCAACCAGTCTCTCAATATGCAATTGAGTTCCGCACCCTTGCCTCTGAAACCACTTGGAATCAGGGAGCACTCAGAGCCGCTTTCCGTAAAGGACTTTCTGAGCGTCTCAAGGATGAATTGGTGTATCGTGAACTTCCAGAGTCCTTAGAAGCCTTAATAAATCTCTGTATCAGTCTCGACGCCAGGTTTCGTGAACGCCAACAAGAAAAGGATAGAACACAGAGGACTTCCACTCGAACTCCTTTTCGTTTAGCTCCTCGTTTTTCTAATCCAGTCACTCCAGCCTCTCCTACTACTGATCAGGCTGAACCCATGGAAGTAGGAAGTATAAAATTAACTGAGACTGAACGCTTAAGAAGACGGACTCTTGGCTTATGTCTGTACTGTGGCCTTAAAGGACATTTATTAAGGGATTGTCCTACTAGGCCAGTAAAAGCCAGGGCTTAACTCTAGTCCAGGGAACTGAGTTAAGCCAAAATAGTGGTCATTCCCTATACAAGAAACTCTTTGTTCCAGTAACTCTTCTAATTGGACATAAGAAGATCTATACCCAAGCTCTAATTGATTCTGGTGCTGGAGGTGTGTTCATTGACTCTACATTTGTTTCTACTCATTCTATACCCTTACTAAAGAAGGAGTATTCCATTTCAGTCTCTACGGTCAGTGGAGATCCTTTGGGTTCTGGATACATTCAGTTTTCTACTCAACCCTTAATCCTCACCGTAGGAATACTTCATTCTGAGACAATTTGTTTCGATGTCATTCCCACTCCGCAATTTCCCATTATCTTGGGATTACCCTGGCTCCAGATTCACAATCCCATTTTTTCTTGGACTTTCGGTGAACTCACTTCCTGGGGATCTACATGCCAGACTAAATGTCTTCAAAAGATTACTAAGTTACCACTCACTATTGCTCTCACAGTTGAAACTCCGGAATCCTTACCTATGCATTACCATGACTTTGTGGATGTCTTCTCCAAAAAAGAAGCAGAACGTCTTCCTCCTCATCGCCCTTTTGATTGTCCCATTGACCTCCTTCCTGGGGCTGCCTATCCTCGAGGCAAGACATATCCACTTTCTAAACCAGAAAACATGGCTCTGGAAGAATATATAAAAGACAATCTGGCTAGAGGATTTATTCGACCCTCCTCTTCCCCTGTAGGGGCTGGTTTCTTTTTTGTGGGAAAAAAGGATGGCGGATTAAGACCCTGTATTGATTATCGTGGATTGAATCAGATTACCATCAAGAACAGTTATCCTCTGCCCCTTATTCCTGAACTTTTTACTTATCTTCAGGGAGCCACCATTTTCACCAAACTCGACCTACGTGGTGCATACAACTTGATCCGTATACGCAAAGGAGATGAGTGGAAGACTGCCTTTAACACTCGATTTGGGCATTATGAATATTTGGTCATGCCCTTCGGGCTATGCAATGCTCCGGCGGTTTTTCAGCATTTTGTAAATGAGATCTTTCGTGATTTTTTGAATATTTTTGTTATCATATATCTGGACGACATCTTAATTTTTTCTCAGAACCACCAAGATCATGTGCACCACGTCAAGAAAGTACTTCAACGTCTAAGAGAATTCCATCTGTTTGCTAAACTGGAGAAATGTTCTTTCCATCAAAAATCCATACCCTTTCTGGGTTATGTAATATCGGCATCTGGATTCGAAATGGACCCTACTAAACTTTCTGCCATTTTGGATTGGCCTAGACCTGATTCTTTGAAGGCTTTACAACGTTTCCTAGGCTTCGCCAATTATTACAGAAAGTTCATCAAGAATTTTGCTACTATTACTTCTCCTCTTACTTCTCTCACAAGAAAAGGACAAAACTGTAAAGTATGGCCGTCTGAGGCTATAGAAGCTTTTGAATCTCTCAAAGAAGCTTTTTCCTCAGCTCCTATCCTTCGTCATCCAAATCCTGAGTTTCAATTTATTCTGGAGGTGGATGCTTCCTCTGTTGCTGCTGGAGCGGTTCTGTCTCAACGAATACCAGAGACTGGAAGGATTCATCCTGTTGCTTTTTTCTCTAAAAAATTCACTCCTTCCGAATTTAACTATGACGTAGGGAATAAAGAGTTGCTTGCCATCAAGATGGCATTGGATGAATGGAGACATTGGCTGGAAGGTACTTCTTTGCCATTTACTATACTTACTGATCATAAGAACCTTCTGTATCTCCAAACAGCCAAACGACTAAATTCCAGGCAAGCACGCTGGTCCTTATTCTTCTCTCGGTTTCACTATAATTTGTCTTACATACCTGGATCAAAAAATATTAAAGCAGACGCACTTTCCAGACAATTTCAAGATACCCCAGTTCCTGAGTCTGGTACCATTCTCCAACCTCATGAAGTCATTGCCCAGTTAACAACTTCTTGGTTACAAGAATTACAGTCCGCTCAAGAGCATCTTCCTTTGTCCTGTAAACCTCCCAATGGTTTACTCTTTGTTCCTGAACGCCTTCGTTCCAAGATTTTATTTTGGGCTCATGATAGTCCCCTTTCTGGACATCCTGGCATCAGTATTACCACTCGAAACCTCAAACAAAATGTCTGGTGGCCTACACTCTCTCAAGATGTGAAGGATTACGTCTCAGTATGCACACAATGTGCCATGAACAAAACCCCACGCCAACTTCCTTCAGGATTACTCCAACCATTGCCTATACCTCACCAGCCTTGGACTCATGTATCCATGGACTTTTATCTCATCTTCCCTTGTCCACTGGGAACAATACTATCTGGGTGGTGGTCGACAGGTTCACTAAGACGGCTCATTTTGTACCCTTGCCAGGATTACCATCTGCCAAAAGACTCTCTGAACTTTTTATTCTACATATTGTAAGAATCCATGGATTTCCTCTAGATATTGTTTCAGATAGAGGGGTACAATTCGTTTCTCGATTTTGGAGGTCACTTTGTAAACATTTTGGTACTACTATATCTCTCTCTACTTCTCACCACCCACAATCGAATGGTCAGACTGAAAGAGTAAACCAGTGTCTTGAAACATATCTTAGACATTATGTGGATCATTATCATTCAAACTGGACTTCTTACCTTCCTTTGGCTGAATTGGCCCATAATGCCCGGTACAATTCCTCCCTTCAGACTTCTCCTTTTCATGCAGCTTATGGATATCAGCCTAGGACATTCCCTTTGCATACTTCCTCCACAGTGAATCCTGCTTCTGATCTTACAGCCCGAAGATTAACTCGACATTGGCAGAAGATACATCGTATTCTTTCTGTAACTTCTAGACGTTACAAGTTCTTTTCGGATCTTCGACGGAAAAAGGCTCCCAAATATCGCCCTGGTGATAAAGTTTGGATTTCCTCTCGATTTCTTCGCCTGAAACAACCTTCTAACAAATTGGGACCACGATATGTGGGTCCTTTCCGAATACTGGGTCAGGTATGTTCCACTGCTTATCGGGTAGCTTTACCCAAGTCTCTCAAAGTCCATCCGGTATTTCATGTTTCTCTTTTAAAACCTGTGATGTTTAACAGGTATTCTAAACCTTTTTCTAAACCTCCACCGTTATTGGTGCATGGACATCCTGAGTTTGAGATCAGCCATATTCTAGATTCCAAATTGCGGGGCAAGAAATTGTATTATCTCATTCATTGGAAGGGTTATCCAGTCACGGAACGTTCTTGGGAACCTGCTCATCAAGTAAATGCTCCTATATTGGTCAAGTCCTTCCACAAGACTCATCCTGATAGACCTGGTCCTGTCCCCCGGAGGGGTCCTTGAGGAGGGGGTGCTGTCATGAGCGCTTCCGTTCATCGCCGTGTCGCCGCGGCTCCCGGAACTCCTCTGTGTCTCTGACGTCATGTTGCTTAGCAACATGACGCTTTCTCTCACACCCCTCTGATGACGGTTACGCTCTGCCCTTTAAAGCTCGGCGGGAGATCTGAATCTGGGCCCGTTTGTTGTTTCCCTGGATTGTGAGTACCATATCAGTTTTGTTCTTCTGTGTACCGACTTCTGCCTGCCTGACCAAGCCTCTTGCCTAATCCCTACTTGCTGATATTTGGACATTGACTTCTGCCTGCCTGACCTTGCCTGTAGCTATTACCCTTTTGCTGATACTTTGATGCCGACTTCTGCTTGCCTGACCCTGTCTTTTGCCTATACCTTTTGCTGATATTTGGATGCCGACTTCTGCCTGCCTGACCTTGCTTTGGCCTTTACCTTTAAACCTATTCTTTGTTAAACAACACCTGCTTAAAAGGGACATTTACTTTTACAAGCTGCAAAAGAGAACTTTGCCTTTCTGTTTGTTATACACCTGCTTAAAAGGGACATTTACTTTTACAAGCTGCAAAAGAGAACTTTGCCTTTCTGTTTGTTATACACCTGCTTAAAAGGGACATTTACTTTTACAAGCTGCAAAAGAGAATTTTGCCTTTCTGTTTGTTATACACCTGCTTAAAAGGGACATTTACTTTTACAAGCTGCAAAAGAGAACTTTGCCTTTCTGTTTGTTATAAACCTGCTTAAAGGGACATTATACTTTTACAAGCTGCAAAAGAGAACTTTTCCTTTGTTTTACTAGCCTGCTAAAGAGGACCTTTTTCAGAAGCTTCAAGTAAGAGCATTTCCTTTTTGTTCTTTGTACTACTTAAAGGGACGTTTTATCCTTTGTGGCTTTCCTGCATTCTGGAACAATATTCATTTTTGTTATCTTCTAATCTGCTTCCTGAGTGGGTCACGTCCTGGATATTTCTCAGTGTGCTAGCGTGTGCTTTCAATTCACGCTAGCAGTTGGGTTACATCCCGGATTGATTCCTGAGCGGCTGACAGTTACCTTATAAATGACAGTCACAGTGGTTACCTTATAAATTACACTCACAGTGATTACCTTATAAGTGACAGTCACAGTGGTTACCTTATAAATTACACTCACAGTGATTACCTTATAAGTGACAGTCACAGTGATTACCTTATAAGTGAGAGTCACAGTGATTACCTTATAAATGACAGTCACAGTGGTTACTATATAAATGACACTCACAGTGATTACCTTATAAGTGACAGTCACAGTGGTTACCTTATAAATGACAGTCACAATGATTACCTTATAAGTGAGAGTCACAGTGATTACCTTATAAATGACAATCAGCATAAACCACTGTGAATGAACATTAAAGGGACATGACACCCACATTTTTTCTTTCATGATTTAGAAAGATAATGCATTTTTAAACATCTTTCTAATTTGCTTCTATTATCTAATTTGTTTTATTCTCTTGATATTCTTTGCTGAAAAGCATATCTAGATATGCTCAGTAGCTGCTGATTGGTTGCTGCACATAAAAACCTCATGAGATTGGCTCATCCATGTGCATTGCTTTTTCTTCAACTAAGGATATCCAAAAAATGAAGCAAAATAAATAATAGAAGTAAATTGTAATGTGGTTTAAATTTGTATGTTCTATCTGAATCATGAAAGAAAGATTTTGGGTTTAGTGGCCCTTTAAGAACAAGAAAGCTGCAAAATATTCGTTTTCAGAATGATTGTCTATAGGTTGTTTGTTACATCAAAGTTGATTTAAAAAAAAAAAAAGCAAAGAAAAAAAAAAAGCTTTGAGTGGAGGTCACATGTTTCCTGTCTAGAGTCAGTGGAGGTCACATGTTTCCTGTCTAGTGTCAGTGGAAGTCACATGTTTCCTGTCTAGTGTCAGTGGAGGTCACATGTTTCCTGTCTAGTGTCAGTGGAGGTCACATGTTTCCTGTCTAGAGTCAGTGGAGGTCACATGTTTCCTGTCTAGTGTCAGTGGAGGTCACATGTTTCCTGTCTAGAGTCAGTGGAGGTCACATGATTCCTGTCTAGTGTCAGTGGAGGTCACATGTTTCCTGTCTAGAGTCAGTGGAGGTCACATGTTTCCTGTCTAGTGTCAGTGGAGGTCACATGTTTCCTGTCTAGAGTGGAGGTCACATGTTTCCTGTCTAGAGTCAGTGGAAGTCACATGTTTCCTGTCTAGTGTCAGTGGAGGTCACATGTTTCCTGTCTAGAGTCAGTGGAGGTCACATGATTCCTGTCTAGTGTCAGTGGAGGTCACATGTTTCCTGTCTAGAGTCAGTGGAGGTCACATGTTTCCTGTCTAGTGTCAGTGGAGGGCACATGATTCCTGTCTAGTGTCAGTGGAAGTCACATGTTTCCTGTCTAGAGTCAGTTGAGGTCACATGTTTCCTGTCTAGTGTCAGTGGAAGTCACATGTTTCCTGTCTAGTGTCAGTGGAGGTCACATGTTTCCTGTCTAGAGTGGAGTTCACATGTTTCCTGTCTATAGTCAGTGGAAGTCACATGTTTCCTGTCTAGTGTCAGTGGAGGTCACATGTTTCCTGTCTAGAGTCAGTGGAGGTCACATGTTTCCTGTCTAGTGTCAGTGGAGGTCACATGTTTCCTGTCTAGTGTCAGTGGAAGTCACATGTTTCCTGTCTAGTGTCAGTGGAGGTCACATGATTCCTGTCTAGAGTGGAGGTCACATGTTTCCTGTCTAGAGTGGAGGTCACATGTTTCCTGTCTAGAGTGGAGGTCACATGTTTCCTGTCTAGTGTCAGTGGAAGTCACATGTTTCCTGTCTAGTGTCAGTGGAGGTCACATGTTTCCTGTCTAGAGTGGAGTTCACATGTTTCCTGTCTATAGTCAGTGGAAGTCACATGTTTCCTGTCTAGTGTCAGTGGAGGTCACATGTTTCCTGTCTAGAGTCAGTGGAGGTCACATGTTTCCTGTCTAGTGTCAGTGGAGGTCACATGTTTCCTGTCTAGTGTCAGTGGAAGTCACATGTTTCCTGTCTAGTGTCAGTGGAGGTCACATGATTCCTGTCTAGAGTGGAGGTCACATGTTTCCTGTCTAGAGTGGAGGTCACATGTTTCCTGTCTAGAGTGGAGGTCACATGTTTCCTGTCTAGAGTGGAGTTCACATGTTTCCTGTCTATAGTCAGTGGAAGTCACATGTTCAAAGTAGTCTATCTGCAGAGTGGAGCTCCACTCTAGACAGGAAACATGTGACCTCCACTGCAATTTTTTTTCTATTTCAATAAAACTTTAATGTATCAAACAACCAATAGGCACAATTCTGAAAACAAAATTGCATTATTTTGGTTTATGGCGAGTGACATTTATAAGGTTAAGGCAAAGTATAAGCAAATGTAATGATTAAGTTATAAATAGATCATCTCAGGAAATCACAGGAGTAATTCTTTAGTTTTTTATGTATTATCTAACTATTTAAAGCTCCACTCTACACAACAAAAATGTGACATCCACAACCTCCAGTTCTCTTAAGGGCTGATGCTGTATCTGGTAGTTCCAACCCCTTACAAAAACAACTTAACATAACTACTTAACTTATAAATAAAGACACGACACAGATAGCTGGGATTTAAAGACCATAACGATGGTCATATTTATTAACAAATATTAACTTGACTTCAACGGAAGTCATTCAAATATTTAACCTGTGGCGGCATTCGAGGCCTAGTAAACTATTAGCTCCATATGACAAGAGGTCGCAGCCAGATGTTGTGGAATTGCAAATGCCAAGGGTGGGGCGCAAATGTGGCCCCACCCCATTCCGTCTAATAGGCGCGGACGTCCTAAAGGATCTTCAGCCAGCAGACCCGCGGGGCGGGGCCCCCCAGGTCACGACCTGAGGACATCACCCCCGCCCATTAGCCCGACTGTCACCTCTGCAGACTCCGCCCTCAATTGTTGATGGCTACGACCTCCCGCCATTAGGAGATACGTGGATGTTATGATGCGCTTCAGCCTCTAAGGCACTGGTATGGCCAAGCCCTGCAGCAAAGCTCATCCAGGAAGCAAATAAATTACGGCTAAGGTCTTACCAAGACTAGGTCAACTAACCCCATCCCTGCCTTTCGCATCTAAAGGACCAGCAACCCGTCCGGGAAGCCATCTGCCTGAATGACGCCTAAAAATGTTGCATTAGCAACTACTTAATTAACCATTTAACAATAGGGTTGGGAGGGAGGGAAACTTTCTCCTTGCAAAATCCCAGGTGGAAGAGGCCAGATTGTTCCAGAACTTCCTTTATATTAGGTGAGCCTAAGACCTCCCCTCACCTTGCAACATTGTTGCTACTACACTGCACTGGGATTTTCCACTAGCCTGTCAGCTCATCCCTTAACTCCATTACAGGAGACTCTGCTACCTTTCATTCCCCTAAGGGCTGATGCTGTATCTGGTAGTTCCAACCCCTTACAAAAACAACTTAACATAACTACTTAACTTATAAATAAAGACACGACACAGATAGCTGGGATTTAAAGACCATAACGATGGTCATATTTATTAACAAATATTAACTTGACTTCAACGGAAGTCATTCAAATATTTAACCTGTGGCGGCATTCGAGGCCTAGTAAACTATTAGCTCCATATGACAAGAGGTCGCAGCCAGATGTTGTGGAATTGCAAATGCCAAGGGTGGGGCGCAAATGTGGCCCCACCCCATTCCGTCTAATAGGCGCGGACGTCCTAAAGGATCTTCAGCCAGCAGACCCGCGGGGCGGGGCCCCCCAGGTCACGACCTGAGGACATCACCCCCGCCCATTAGCCCGACTGTCACCTCTGCAGACTCCGCCCTCAATTGTTGATGGCTACGACCTCCCGCCACAAGAGACAGGCACTCCCACATAAACCGGGCTCTTGCCGCCACCCGCTAAATATTACTAACCAGAGCCGTTTTGAGGTCCACCAGGAAGATCACCAGCCCTTCGTCGGACAGGTGCACCCCGTCCGGGCGATACAGCCCTTTTTTGTCCGCTGAGATCAGTTCATGGCGGACCACAAAACCCCCTACCTCTAGTACTGCTCTACCCAGCTCCCTGTTAACTTTTTTTCTAACCCTATATGCTATCCTAGGTGTGGGAAAATATCTCCAACGCAGCCGGGGGATTATGTTGGACCAAGCCAGCCTAACCCCCGGGAACGTGGTACAGATCCACTTGACATCCGACCTCATCGCATTGATGAGGTCCAGAGCCGGTGCACTCCCTATATCATTTCCCCCCATGTGAAGGAGGATGATGTGGGGCTGTCCCCATCTATGTCTGGCATTCTGGAGGAGGGCAGGCAAACCATCCCACTGTAAGCCTCTACGGCCCAACCACCGTATTGATGCCTTAGACGTCGGAATCCCCAACTGCTGCCCCTCAGGAAGAGAATGGGCCTTCAGTGCCGCCCAGTGCACGTAGGAGTGCCCTATTATCCAGATGCGAGAAGGACCTGTAGCCACACCTGAAAAACGGATTACATAGTCAATCACCTTAGACTAAAATTAAACAACACAACCAGAACAACTGTAAAACGCCTGTTTCCTTACTCCTACACCGAATGCCCCCTACGCCTCAGCTGGGGGGGCGCACGTAAGACTTGTAACATTGGGACCTCCATCTGCCCAACTTCTGTATGCGTTCTCCCTTCCAACCTAGCGCCGCCGCGCTGGTGGCAGCCCCTATTCGGAAGGAATGGGGGGTGATTCTACACTTCCCCAAACCTGCTGCAAGCGCTACCTTTCTGAGCACAGCTGCGAACTGGTACCGGGAGAGATTCGATCCGTCGGAATGCACTAAGAACTGGGCGGGGCCCCGCGGTCGCTGCGCCATATTGGCCCTTGTACTCACAACCGGGCAGACGCCCGATGCTGAGGGAGTCAGAGTGATCCACACCCCTTTCCCCTCCTGGTCAGTCTTCGAGTGCGGGATAAACAATAACAAATTATCGCCCGCCAGTTTGACATGAGCCAACTGCATACCCGTGTTAACCGCATCCTTTGAGGTTGCGACCAGCTCGCCCGGCCTGAGGGCCGCAAAGAACGCCAAGGAGAATACGCACTGAAACAGTTCTCTTTCGCCGGGTTCGACGCAAATGCCCTCGATTGCGTCCACCAGCCTGGCTAGCCTACAAAATGTGACAGGTTCGCGCGCATCTTTCGCTCTACCCTCGAGCCTTCCCCAGCCCTTAATCACTTGCTTCACCAGGAAACCTTTCGTGATATTGGGCCACTCTAGCATATTGCAAAAGAAGGAGATTGCAGCTATTCTATTGGATATAGCGCCCTTCGAAGTCCCTTGCCCGTGTTTCTCTGCCAGCCACTCCAAGAACAGATCCCTCGAGACCCTTTCCGGCGCTGCGCCCTGTTCGTGACAGTAACTTACCCACTCGCCCCAGTGCTGTGAATAAGCTCTCCACGTGTTCGGCGCCAGGGATGCCCTCACTAGGTGCCCTATGGACCTCCCTGCCCCGCCAACTGCCAAATAGAGTGGGGACAAGGTAAGCCAACTGCTGCTGCGTTAGGGGCCAGTCTGTGAAACTGTTCCCATTGAAACCTCGAGAGTGCGTCCGCCAGGGTGTTGTTGACCCCGGGAACGTGCCTCGCGGAAAACTGAATATTGTATTGCAAGCACCTCAGCACTAGCTGTCGCAAGTACCTAACAACTACCGGTGACGACGCAGACAACCTATTTATGGCGAACACAACGCTAGCGTTGTCCGTCCAAAACACTATGTAGCGATCCTTTAACGCCGGCCCCCAGAGCTCCATAGCCACAACTATGGGAAAGAGCTCCAGAAGTGTCAAGTTCCTTGTCAGTCCGGCTCGGACCCATGACAAGGGCCATGGCTCGGCGCTCCATTGCCCATCCAAATAGGCGCCATAACCTGCTGCTCCAGCTGCATCCGTCAGCAGGTGCACTGTCTGACTGGAAACCCTAGGAGCGCGCCACAGCAGTGTTCCATTGAAGCCTTGCAGGAAGAGTTCCCATACCTTCAAATCTTCCCGCATGTCTTCCGAAACCGACACTTTACGTGTGCCGTGCGGACTGGAAAGTAAAGCTTCCATCCTCCTGTTAAACACGCGACCCATGGGTATAATTTTGCACGCGAAGTTGAGTAAGCCTAGCACTGACTGAAGCTCCCTCAGGGGCATGCTCTTCGCTGCCCTGGCTTTGCGCACCGCCGAGAGCATTGCTTCCACCTTATCGGCTGGGAGACAACATAGCCTTGCAGCAGTGTCAATTTCGATCCCCAAGTACGTGAGTCTTGTACAGGGGCCCTGTGTTTTTTCCTCAGCCAGTGGCACTCCAAATTTCGACATTAGCCTACGCATTACTGCGATCAGTCGATCGCATTCTCGTGTGTTCGCGGCGCCAACCAGCAGGAAGTCGTCCAGATAATGAGCGACTATTCCCCCGCCGGCCGCCGTGATAATGGCCCAGTGCAAGAATGAGCTAAACTCTTCAAAATAAGCACACGATAGCGAGCAACCCATGGGCAAGCATTTGTCTACAAAATAATTCCCCTCGAATTTACACCCCATCAGTCTGAAAGATGCTGGGTGTATGGGGAGTAACCGAAAGGCAGATTCGATGTCCATTTTGGCTAGCAGCGCGCCCGGACCCGCCGCCACCACCAATTCCAACGCCTGGTCAAACGATTGGTAAGACACCGAGCTTATCAGTGGGTCTATTGCGTCATTGACGGAACCCCCTTTCGGATAGGACAAATGCTGAATCAGGCGGAACTTCCCTGGTTCCTTTTTGGGAACCACCCCTAAAGGGGAAATAACCAGGTCAGGGATGGGAGGTTGTTCAAATGGACCAGCAAATCTTCCCAGAGCAATTTCTTTGCTCAGTTTCGCCCTAACTTCGCCCGGCATTTCGTAAGCCGACTTCAGATTCTTGTGCGACGAGGACCCCATTACCAACCCCAATGTTGGTATCTTGAAACCTTCGCCAATCCCCGCTAGTAGGTTGGCAGCCGACACCCTGTCTGGGTAGGCCGCCAGCCAAGGTCTAATGGCGTCCAGCTTCAGGGGTGTTGGAGCTCTTTTGTCCAGCCCCCCCCGATTTTGCCCCACGGAAGGCTCCTCCGTCCCTCCGCTTCGGGCATTCAACACCTGGGTGTTGACCGCTGCAGTACATGCAAGCATGCCGAAAGGAACAGGAAGCTCCTTTGTCACACTGCTTCTCATTGTACTTCCAGCACTCCCTGCCTCTCCGCTTGATGGGGCCCGTTGGCCTCTGGAGCCCTGACCGCAGCAAGGAAACTCCTGCCCCCCCCTTTTCCGGTATGAGCAGGGACCACAGGTCCAAGTCTTTTACCCCAAAGTTCAAGACCGGGTTACCAACCATCTTCCGCCTAAATTCGCTATCATAAGCACGCCACATGCCTTCCCCATATCTATTATAGATACATTCAATGATTTCCGCGTACTTAATTACATCAACCGCGGCCTCCGGCCTCTGTTCGATGTAGCAGGAGGAGAATACCCGAAAGCACTTCCTCCACTCCTCAAATGTGTCTGGGCGCTGGATCTTCTTTGGCCCAGTCCCATCCTCACTACGCTCTTTGTCTCACTGCGCCTCAAGGGACAGCTCGAACATATTGACGTATTTATGATCGCGGATTTTCTGTACCGTCTTGGGTTTGAGATGTGCATGGAGGCAGTGGATCTTGCAGGGATAAGAGTCCCCCTGCAACGCCACCCTCCTGGTACTGACTGACATGTCCTGCAGCTGCGCAGCGCTCTCGCCTCCCTGGCCAGTGCCCTTGGATATTGCCGCTGTGCTTTGCCCCGCTATCGGCGCAGGCTGCTCCATGCTACCTAAACCTCTAGCCTGATTACGCTCAGCCACCAATAGCCTTAACATTTTGAACATGCGACGCTGCCCCTTACTGTTAAGCCCTAATTTCTTCCCACCATCTGAGTCTGAATCAGTGCTATAGTCGGTGTCAGTGATGCGTGACAAATTAAATACATTTCTCTCACCAACTGCCGATGTTGAAGGGGTAGATATTCCTGGTGCAGCTGCCACTGATCCGCCTGACGGCTGTACAGATAGTCCTACTCCCGTTGTACCCGGGCCCTCTGTCCTCTGCGGTGTAGGCACCATGTCCTGTGGGGGAGAAACAAACAAGAGGGGAGTATCCAGGCCAGCCATGTGTCCCCCTTGACTGCCGCCCCCAATCGGGGTAGAAGTACTGCCCCCGGCCCTGTCTGGGACCCCTCTAGCCCTCTCGTCATTCATATCACCACTCCATTCATTCGCTGGCCCTGCCACATAGGGGGATTCTCTGACCACGCGCTCCCTGACTGAATGAACGCTCTGAGCACCTGCAGCAACAAGCCCTTGGCCTCCCTGGACCCCTGCAGTTATTGTGCATAGCGACTCGCCCTGTGCCCCATCAGTGGGCGCATTCTCCCTTGTTTGGGGTACATAGTTGCTGCTGGCACCCCCCCTGTTATACCACTGGCGCTCCAGCAATGCGCTTCTAGCTCTCCCATACTTGTTAACATTGGACCCCCTGAGCCTCCCTCTCTGCACGCCGCGGCCCCTCTGTAAGAGACTTGCTCTGTTTGCCATGCTAGCTATTGCAGAGTGTCGCGCAGCAGAGCAGGCCCGCCCGGATACTCCCCCCTCACCTGTGGAGAGTACCCGGCTAGGCCTCTTGCGCGCTCGCTGAATGCGTCCCTCCGATCCAGGTTCCGGCCGTGTGACTACCGCGGCGCCGGAAGTGACGTCACGCGTGTCACCTGACCGGCCGGAAATGGACGCGGCGGACGCAAGGCCGCAACCGGAGCCTGCACTGGTAGTTGCAGCCTCCGACTGAGCCACCAATGAAAGCGGCGGTCTGGTGAGTGGGCGAGGACCCGCAGGCCCCGCTCCAGTAGCCGACTGAGCCACCAATGAGGCATCCGGGCCGGGCCCTAGGGACCCGGCCGGATGATTTTCAATACTGGGCCCTGCCTGATGAGGGTCGCTAGGCCCCTGGCCCACAAAAGGGGGATGATGAGGGGCGGTAGGCCCCGGTTCCACCCGGCCTGCCACCGGAGGCAGCACAGCGGCCGTGAGGGCCTTAAACATGCCCACAATGGCCGCCGCCGCCTCAGGAGACATTCCGGAGGCCGTAAGGGCCCCCAGGCCCGCCTCCAGAGCCGTGTCCAGGCCAGATGGGCCAGTGCTCACTGCACCCGCCTGTCCCGCAACCATAACAGCACCGGGCCCGGCGGGTGCAAGCTCAGGGGCTGGGGGGTTAATTACCACAACATTAGGAATCAAAGCAGAGGATACTGGCCTTGTTTTTTCCGGAGTTGGTGGCACCACATCCTCATCCTCCTCTTCAATCACAGGTGCACTCCTCGAGGATCTCCTAGGGGACTCCCTGAAGCGAATGGGCACCGCAGCACTTCTCCTGGACCTAGACATTTTCACTTGAAGAATGGCAAAACTTTCTCCTTGCAAAATCCCAGGTGGAAGAGGCCAGATTGTTCCAGAACTTCCTTTATATTAGGTGAGCCTAAGACCTCCCCTCACCTTGCAACATTGTTGCTACTAGACTGCACTGGGATTTTCCACTAGCCTGTCAGCTCATCCCTTAACTCCATTACAGGAGACTCTGCTACCTTTCATTCCCCTTAAACAAGAAGAAGGTTTGCTGCTTTCTTTTTTTTTTTTTACCATATTTAACCCCTTAGTGACCTGACTGTTGTACCAATTTTTTAGCGTTAGCGACCAGAGCTCTTTTTACATTGCTGCGGTGTTTGCGTTTAGCTGTAATTTTCCTCTTACTCCTTTACTGTACTCACACATATTATATACTCATTACTGTACTCACACATATTATATACTCATTACTGTACCCACACATATTATATACTCATTACTGTACTCACACATATTATATACTCATTATTGTACCCACACATATTATATACTCATTACTGTACCCACACATTATATACTCATTACTGTACCCACACATATTATATACTCATTACTGTACACACACATATTATATACTCATTACTGTACCAACACATATTATATACTCATTACTGTACCCACACATATTATATACTTATTACTGTACCCACACATATTATATACTCATTACTGTACCTACACATATTATATACTCATTTACTGTACCACACATATTATTTACTCATTACTGTACCCACATATATTATATACTCATTTACTGTACCCACACATATTATATACTCATTACTGTACCTACACATATTATATACTCATTTACTGTACCCACACATATTATATACTCATTACTGTACCCACACATATTATATACTCATTACTGTACTCACACATATTATATACTCATTTACTGTACCCACACATATTATATACTCCTTACTGTACTCACACATATTATATACTCATTACTGTACCCACACATATTATATACTCATTTACTGTACCCACACATATTATATACTCATTACTGTACTCACACATATTATATACTCATTACTGTACCCATACATATTATATACTCATTACTGTACCCACACATATTATATACTCATTACTGTACACACACACATTATATACTCATTACTGTACCCATACATATTATATACTCATTACTGTACTCACACATATTATATACTCATTACTGTACTCACACATATTATATACTCATTACTGTACCCACACATATTATATACTCATTACTGTACTCACACATATTATATACTCATTACTGTACTCACACATATTATATACTCATTACTGTACCCATACATATTATATACTCATTACTGTACTCACACATATTATATACTCATTACTGTACCCACACATATTATATACTCATTACTGTACTCACACATATTATATACTCATTACTGTACCCACACAAATTATATACTCATTACTGTACTCACACATATTATATACTCATTACTGTACTCATACATATTATATACTCATTACTGTACTCACACATATTATATACTCATTACTGTACTCACACATATTATATACTCCTTTACTGTACCCACACATATTATATACTCATTTACTGTACTCACACATATTATATACTCATTACTGTACCCACACATATTATATACTCCTTTACTGTACTCACACATATTATATACTCATTACTGTACCCACACATATTATATACTCATTACTGTACTCATACATATTATATACTCATTACTGTACTCACACATATTATATACTCATTACTGTACCCACACATATTATATACTCATTACTGTACTCACACATATTATATACTCATTACTGTACTCACACATTATATACTCATTACTGTACCCACACATATTATATACTCATTACTGTACTCATACATATTATATACTCATTACTGTACTCACACATATTATATACTCATTACTGTACCCACACATATTATATACTCATTACTGTACTCACACATATTATATACTCATTACTGTACCCACACATATTATATACTCATTACTGTACTCACACATATTATATACTCATTACTGTACCCACACATATTATATACTCCTTTACTGTACTCACACATATTATATACTCATTACTGTACCCACACATATTATATACTCATTACTGTACTCACACATATTATATACTCATTACTGTACCCACACATATTATATACTCATTACTGTACTCACACATATTATATACTCATTACTGTACCCACACATATTATATACTCCTTTACTGTACTCACACATATTATATACTCATTACTGTACTCACACATATTATATACTCATTACTGTACCCACACATATTATATACTCATTACTGTACTCACACATATTATATACTCATTACTGTACTCATACATATTATATACTCATTACTGTACTCACACATATTATATACTCCTTTACTGTACTCACACATATTATATACTCATTACTGTACTCACACATATTATATACTCATTTACTGTACTCACACATATTATATACTCATTACTGTACCCACACATATTATATACTCATTACTGTACTCACACATATTATATACTCATTACTGTACCCACACATATTATATACTCCTTTACTGTACTCACACATATTATATACTCATTACTGTACCCACACATATTATATACTCCTTTACTGTACTCACACATATTATATACTCATTACTGTACCCACACATATTATATACTCATTACTGTACTCACACATATTATATACTCATTACTGTACTCACACATATTATATACTCCTTTACTGTACTCACACATATTATATACTCATTACTGTACCCACACATATTATATACTCATTACTGTACTCACACATATTATATACTCATTACTGTACCCACACATATTATATACTCCTTTACTGTACTCACACATATTATATACTCATTACTGTACCCACACATATTATATACTCATTACTGTACTCATACATATTATATACTCATTACTGTACTCACACATATTATATACTCATTTACTGTACACACACATATTATATACTCATTACTGTACCCACACATATTATATACTCATTACTGTACCCACATATTATATACTCAGTACTGTACTCATACATATTATATACTCCTTTACTGTACTCACACATATTATATACTCATTACTGTACCCACACATATTATATACTCATTACTGTACTCACACATATTATATACTCATTTACTGTACACACACACATATTATATACTCATTACTGTACCCACATATTATATACTCAGTACTGTACTCATACATATTATATACTCCTTTACTGTACTCACACATATTATATACTCATTACTGTACCCACACATATTATATACTCATTACTGTACTCACACATATTATATACTCATTTACTGTACACACACATATTATATACTCATTACTGTACCCACACATATTATATACTCATTACTGTACCCACATATTATATACTCAGTACTGTACTCATACATATTATATACTCCTTTACTGTACTCACACATATTATATACTCATTACTGTACCCACACATATTATATACTCATTACTGTACCCACACATATTATATACTCATTACTGTACTCACACATATTATATACTCCTTTACTGTACTCACACATATTATATACTCATTACTGTACCCACACATATTATATACTCATTACTGTACTCACACATATTATATACTCATTACTGTACCCACACATATTATATACTCCTTTACTGTACTCACACATATTATATACTCATTACTGTACCCACACATATTATATACTCATTACTGTACTCACACATATTATATACTCATTACTGTACCCACACATATTATATACTCATTTACTGTACTCATACATATTATATACTCATTACTGTACCCACACATATTATATACTCATTACTGTACTCATACATATTATATAATCATTACTGTACTCACACATATTATATACTCCTTTACTGTACTCACACATATTATATACTCATTACTGTACCCACACATATTATATACTCATTACTGTACCCACACATATTATATACTCATTACTGTACTCATACATATTATATAATCATTACTGTACTCACACATATTATATACTCCTTTACTGTACTCACACATATTATATACTCATTACTGTACCCACACATATTATATACTCATTACTGTACTCACACATATTATATACTCATTACTGTACCCACACATATTATATACTCCTTTACTGTACTCACACATATTATATACTCATTACTGTACCCACACATATTATATACTCATTACTGTACTCACACATATTATATACTCATTACTGTACCCACACATATTATATACTCATTTACTGTACTCATACATATTATATACTCATTACTGTACCCACACATATTATATACTCATTACTGTACTCACACATATTATATACTCATTACTGTACCCACACATATTATATACTCCTTTACTGTACTCACACATATTATATACTCATTACTGTACCCACACATATTATATACTCATTTACTGTACCCACACATATTATATACTCATTACTGTACTCACACATATTATATACTCATTACTGTACCCACACATATTATATACTCATTACTGTACTCACACATATTATATACTCATTACTGTAACCACACACATTATATACTCATTACTGTACTCACACATATTATATACTCATTACTGCACTCACACATATTATATACTCATTACTGTACCCACACATATTATATACTCATTACTGTACTCACACATATTATATACTCATTTACTGTACCCACACATATTATATACTCATTACTGTACTCACACATATTATATACTCATTACTGTACTCACACATATTATATACTCATTTACTGTACCCACACATATTATATACTCATTACTGTACACACACACATATTATATACTCCTTTACTGTACTCACACATATTATATACTCATTTACTGTACTCACACATATTATATACTCATTTACTGTACCCACACATATTATATACTCATTACTGTACTCACACATATTATATACTCATTACTGTACCCACACATATTATATACTCATTACTGTACTCACACATATTATATACTCATTACTGTACCCACACATATTATATACTCATTACTGTACACACACACATATTATATACTCCTTTACTGTACTCACACATATTATATACTCATTACTGTACTCACACATATTATATACTCATTACTGTAACCACACACATTATATACTCATTACTGTACTCACACATATTATATACTCATTTACTGTACTCACACATATTATATACTCATTACTGTACACACACATATTATATACTCATTACTGTACCCACACATATTATATACTCATTTACTGTACTCACACATATTATATACTCATTTACTGTACCCACACATATTATATACTCATTACTGTACCCACACATATTATATACTCATTACTGTACTCACACATATTATATACTCATTACTGTACTCACACATATTATATACTCATTTACTGTACCCACACATATTATATACTCATTACTGTACCCACACATATTATATACTCATTTACTGTACTCACACATATTATATACTCATTACTGTACTCACACATATTATATACTCATTTACTGTACCCACACATATTATATACTCATTTACTGTACTCACACATATTATATACTCATTACTGTACTCACACATATTATATACTCATTTACTGTACTCACACATATTATATACTCATTACTGTACTCACACATATTATATACTCATTTACTGTACCCACACATATTATATACTCATTACTGTACTCACACATATTATATACTCATTTACTGTACTCACACATATTATATACTCATTACTGTACTCACACATATTATATACTCATTTACTGTACTCACACATATTATATACTCATTACTGTACTCACACATATTATATATTCATTTACTGTACCCACACATATTATATACTCATTACTGTACTCACACATATTATATACTCATTACTGTACCTACACATATTATATACTCATTACTGTACCCACACATATTATATACTCATTTACTGTACCCACACATATTATATACTCATTACTGTACTCACACATATTATATACTCATTTACTGTACCCACACATATTATATACTCATTACTGTACTCACACATATTATATACTCATTACTGTACTCACACATATTATATACTCATTACTGTACCTACACATATTATATACTCATTACTGTACTCACACATATTATATACTCATTACTGTACCCACACATATTATATACTCATTACTGTACTCACACATATTATATACTCATTACTGTACCCACACATATTATATACTCATTACTGTACTCACACATATTATATACTCATTTACTGTACCCACACATATTATATACTCATTACTGTACTCACACATATTATATACTCATTACTGTACTCACACATATTATATACTCATTACTGTACCTACACATATTATATACTCATTACTGTACTCACACATATTATATACTCATTACTGTACCCACACATATTATATACTCATTACTGTACTCACACATATTATATACTCATTACTGTACCCACACATATTATATACTCATTACTGTACTAATACATATTATATACTCATTACTGTACTCACACATATTATATACTCATTACTGTACCCACACATATTATATACTCATTACTGTACTCACACATATTATATACTCATTTACTGTACCCACACATATTATATACTCATTACTGTACTCACACATATTATATACTCATTTACTGTACTCACACATATTATATACTCATTACTGTACTCACACATATTATATACTCATTTACTGTACTCACACATATTATATACTCATTACTGTACACACACATATTATATACTCATTACTGTACTCACACATATTATATACTCATTTACTGTACCCACACATATTATATACTCATTACTGTACTCACACATATTATATACTCATTTACTGTACCCACACATATTATATACTCATTACTGTACTCACACATATTATATACTCATTACTGTACTCACACATATTATATACTCATTTACTGTACCCACACATATTATATACTCATTACTGTACCCATACATATTATATACTCATTACTGTACCCACACATATTATATACTCATTTATTGTACTCACACATATTATATACTCATTACTGTACTCACACATATTATATACTCATTTACTGTACTCACACATATTATATACTCATTACTGTACTCACACATATTATATACTCATTTACTGTACCCACACATATTATATACTCATTACTGTACCCACACATATTATATACTCATTTACTGTACTCACACATATTATATACTCATTACTGTACTCACACATATTATATACTCATTTACTGTACCCACACATATTATATACTCATTACTGTACTCACACATATTATATACTCATTACTGTACCTACACATATTATATACTCATTACTGTACCCACACATATTATATACTCATTTACTGTACCCACACATATTATATACTCATTACTGTACTCACACATATTATATACTCATTACTGTACTCACACATATTATATACTCATTACTGTACCCACACATATTATATACTCATTACTGTACTCACACATATTATATACTCATTACTGTACTCACACATATTATATACTCATTACTGTACCTACACATATTATATACTCATTACTGTACTCACACATATTATATACTCATTACTGTACCCACACATATTATATACTCATTACTGTACTCACACATATTATATACTCATTACTGTACCCACACATATTATATACTCATTACTGTACTCACACATATTATATACTCATTTACTGTACCCACACATATTATATACTCATTACTGTACTCACACATATTATATACTCATTACTGTACCTACACATATTATATACTCATTACTGTACTCACACATATTATATACTCATTACTGTACTCACACATATTATATACTCATTATTGTACCCACACATATTATATACTCATTACTGTACTCACACATATTATATACTCATTTACTGTACCCACACATATTATATACTCATTACTGTACTCACACATATTATATACTCATTTACTGTACTCACACATATTATATACTCATTACTGTACACACACATATTATATACTCATTACTGTACCCACACATATTATATACTCATTACTGTACTCACACATATTATATACTCATTTACTGTACCCACACATATTATATACTCATTACTGTACTCACACATATTATATACTCATTTACTGTACCCACACATATTATATACTCATTACTGTACTCACACATATTATATACTCATTACTGTACTCACACATATTATATACTCATTTACTGTACCCACACATATTATATACTCATTACTGTACCCATACATATTATATACTCATTACTGTACCCACACATATTATATACTCATTTATTGTACCCACACATATTATATACTCATTACTGTACCCACACATATTATATACTCATTTACTGTACCCACACATATTATATACTCATTTATTGTACCCACACATATGATATACTCATTACTGTACCCACACATATTATATACTCATTTATTGTACCCACACATATTATATACTCATTTACTGTACTCACACATATTATATACTCATTACTGTACTCATACATATTATATACTCATTACTGTACTCATACATATTATATACTCATTACTGTACCCACACATATTATATACTCATTACTGTACTCATACATATTATATACTCATTACTGTACTCACACATATTATATACTCATTACTGTACCCACACATATTATATACTCATTTATTGTACCCACACATATGATATACTCATTACTGTACCCACACATATTATATACTCATTTATTGTACCCACACATATTATATACTCATTTACTGTACCCACACATATTATATACTCATTACTGTACTCATACATATTATATACTCATTACTGTACTCACACATATTATATACTCATTACTGTACTCATACATATTATATACTCATTACTGTACCCACACATATTATATACTCATTACTGTACTCACACATATTATATACTCATTACTGTACTCACACATATTATATACTCATTTACTGTACCCACACATATTATATACTCATTACTGTACTCACACATATTATATACTCATTTACTGTACCCACACATATTATATACTCATTTACTGTACTCATACATATTATATACTCATTACTGTACTCACACATATTATATACTCATTACTGTACCCACATATATTATATACTCATTACTGTACTCACACATATTATATACTCATTACTGTACTCACACATATTATATACTCATTACTGTACCTACACATATTATATACTCATTAATGTACTCACACATATTATATACTCATTTACTGTACACACACATATTATATACTCATTACTGTACCGACACATATTATATACTCATTACTGTACTCACACATATTATATACTCATTACTGTACTCACACATATTATATACTCATTTACTGTACCCACACATATTATATACTCATTACTGTACCCACACATATTATATACTCATTACTGTACTCACACATATTATATACTCATTACTGTACCCACACATATTATATACTCATTACTGTACCCACACATATTATATACTCATTACTGTACTCACACATATTATATACCGTTTATATACTCATTTACTGTACACACACATATTATATACCGTTTATATACTCATTTACTGTACCCACACATATTATATACCGTTTATATACTCATTTACTGTACCCACACATATTATATACCGTTTATATACTCATTTACTGTACCCACACATATTATATACCGTTTATATACTCATTACTGTACTCACACATATTATATACTCAGTACTGTACTCACACATATTATATACTCATTACTGTACTCACACATATTATATACTCATTACTGTACCCACACATATTATATACTCATTACTGTACTCACACATATTATATACTCATTACTGTACTCACACATATTATATACTCATTTATTGTACCGACACATATTATATACTCATTTACTGTACCCACACATATTATATACTCATTACTGTACTCATACATATTATATACTCATTACTGTACCCACACATATTATATACTCATTACTGTACTCACACATATTATATACTCATTACTGTACTCACACATATTATATACTCATTTACTGTACCCACACATATTATATACTCATTACTGTACTCACACATATTATATACTCATTTACTGTACCCACACATATTATATACTCATTTACTGTACCCACACATATTATATACTCATTTACTGTACTCATACATATTATATACTCATTACTGTACCCACACATATTATATACTCATTACTGTACTCACACATATTATATACTCATTACTGTACCCACACATATTATATACTCATTTATTGTACCCACACATATGATATACTCATTACTGTACCCACACATATTATATACTCATTTACTGTACACACACATATTATATACTCATTACTGTACTCACACATATTATATACTCATTACTGTACCCATACATATTATATACTCATTACTGTACTCACACATATTATATACTCATTACTGTACCCACACATATTATATACTCATTACTGTACTCACACATATTATATACTCATTACTGTACCCACACATATTATATACTCATTACTGTACTCACACATATTATATACTCATTACTGTACCTACACATATTATATACTCATTACTGTACTCACACATATTATATACTCATTACTGTACCCACACATATTATATACTCATTACTGTACTCACACATATTATATACCGTTTATATACTCATTTACTGTACACACACATATTATATACCGTTTATATACTCATTTACTGTACCCACACATATTATATACCGTTTATATACTCATTTACTGTACCCACACATATTATATACCGTTTATATACTCATTTACTGTACCCACACATATTATATACCGTTTATATACTCATTACTGTACTCACACATATTATATACTCAGTACTGTACTCACACATATTATATACTCATTACTGTACTCACACATATTATATACTCATTACTGTACCTACACATATTATATACTCATTACTGTACTCACACATATTATATACTCATTACTGTACCTACACATATTATATACTCATTACTGTACTCACACATATTATATACTCATTACTGTACCCACACATATTATATACTCATTACTGTACTCACACATATTATATACTCATTACTGTACCCACACATATTATATACTCATTACTGTACTCACACATATTATATACTCAGTACTGTACTCACACATATTATATACTCATTACTGTAACCACACATATTATATACTCATTACTGTACTCACACATATTATATACTCATTACTGTACTCACACATATTATATACTCATTACTGTACCCATACACATTATATACTCATTACTGTACTCACACATATTATATACTCATTACTGTACCCACACACATTATATACTCATTACTGTACCCACACATATTATATACTCATTACTGTACTCACACATATTATATACTCATTACTGTACCCATACATATTATATACTCATTACTGTACCCACACATATTATATACTCATTACTGTACCCATACATATTATATACTCATTACTGTACTCACACATATTATATACTCATTACTGTACCCACACATATTATATACTCATTACTGTACTCATACATATTATATACTCATTACTGTACTCACACATATTATATACTCATTACTGTACCCACACATATTATATACTCATTTATTGTACCCACACATATGATATACTCATTACTGTACCCACACATATTATATACTCATTTATTGTACCCACACATATTATATACTCATTTACTGTACCCACACATATTATATACTCATTACTGTACTCATACATATTATATACACATTACTGTACCCACACATATTATATACTCATTACTGTACTCATACATATTATATACTCATTACTGTACTCACACATATTATATACTCATTACTGTACCCACACATATTATATACTCATTTATTGTACCCACACATATGATATACTCATTACTGTACCCACACATATTATATACTCATTTATTGTACCCACACATATTATATACTCATTTACTGTACCCACACATATTATATACTCATTACTGTACTCATACATATTATATACTCATTACTGTACTCACACATATTATATACTCATTACTGTACTCATACATATTATATACTCATTACTGTACCCACACATATTATATACTCATTACTGTACTCATACATATTATATACTCATTACTGTACTCACACATATTATATACTCATTTACTGTACCCACACATATTATATACTCATTACTGTACTCACACATATTATATACTCATTTACTGTACCCACACATATTATATACTCATTTACTGTACTCATACATATTATATACTCATTACTGTACTCACACATATTATATACTCATTTACTGTACTCACACATATTATATACTCATTACTGTACCCATACATATTATATACTCATTACTGTACTCACACATATTATATACTCATTACTGTACCCACACATATTATATACTCATTACTGTACTCACACATATTATATACTCATTACTGTACCCACACATATTATATACTCATTACTGTACTCACACATATTATATACCGTTTATATACTCATTTACTGTACACACACATATTATATACCGTTTATATACTCATTTACTGTACCCACACATATTATATACCGTTTATATACTCATTTACTGTACCCACACATATTATATACCGTTTATATACTCATTACTGTACTCACACATATTATATACTCATTACTGTACTCACACATATTATATACTCAGTACTGTACTCACACATATTATATACTCATTACTGTAACCACACATATTATATACTCATTACTGTACCCACACATATTATATACTCATTACTGTACTCACACATATTATATACTCATTACTGTACCTACACATATTATATACTCATTACTGTACTCACACATATTATATACTCATTACTGTACTCACACATATTATATACTCATTACTGTACCCACACATATTATATACTCATTACTGTACTCACACATATTATATACTCATTACTGTACCCACACATATTATATACTCATTACTGTACTCACACATATTATATACTCAGTACTGTACTCACACATATTATATACTCATTACTGTAACCACACATATTATATACTCATTACTGTACTCACACATATTATATACTCATTACTGTACACACACATATTATATACTCATTTACTGTACTCACACATATTATATACTCATTACTGTACTCACACATATTATATACTCATTACTGTACCCATACACATTATATACTCATTACTGTACTCACACATATTATATACTCATTACTGTACCCACACACATTATATACTCATTACTGTACCCACACATATTATATACTCATTACTGTACTCACACATATTATATACTCATTACTGTACCCATACATATTATATACTCATTACTGTACCCACACATATTATATACTCATTACTGTACCCATACATATTATATACTCATTACTGTACTCACACATATTATATACTCATTACTGTACCCACACATATTATATACCGTTTTTCTCGCCATAAGATTGACTTTCTACAGATACCATTATTTTCATCATATCTTATAATTTTTAATAAATATTTTTATAAATTATGATTAAAAAATATTAAAAACCACACTTTTTTTTTTTACTTTTACCCCCAAAATCTGTTACGCATCTACAACCCGCAAGAAAACAAGATGGCTAAACAGTTTCTTCATTTTGTCCTGAGTTTTGAAATACCCAATTTTCAATTTTTACGATTAACCTTTTTCTCCTTCAGTGACCTTTTAACCCCAACCCTCCCCCTAGATCTAACCCTCCCCCTAGATCTAACCCTCCCCCTAGATCTAACCCTCCCCCTAGATCTAACCCTCCCCCTAGATCTAACCCTCACCCTAGATCTAACCCTCCCCCTAGATCTACCACTAAGCCTAGATCTAACCCTACCTCTAGATCTAACCCTTCCCCTAGATCTACCACTAAGCCTAGATCTAACCCTCCCTCTAGATCTAACCCTCCCCCTAGATCTAACCCTTCCCCTAGATCTACCACTAAGCCTAGATCTAACCCTAACCCTACATAACTATTTATTTTTATTATTTTTACTATTTAATTTTTTTTCATCTGTTACAACTGCGGGCCTTAAGGAGATAAAGGGATAGTAAATTCAAAATTTAACTTGCATGATTCAGATAGAACATGTCATTTTAAGACACTTATAAATTCACATCTATTTTTAAATGTGCTTTGTTCTCTTGTTATCCCTTGCTGAAAGAGAATACACACATATTCAACACTAGTGGGAGCTAGCTGCTGATTTTTGCCTGCACTCATTTGTCTTTTGCGATTGGATGACTATGGCTCCGTTCAGGCAGCGCTCCAAGCAAACTGGGACTCGCTTGTAGCGTTTTCCTCACATTTGCAAGTGAGATGCCTGGCGTTTTTGAGTGCTCTGATGATATAAGTCCCAGCGCTTCCATCGTACTGGAAAAGCTGTCACTTTTGAGAGCAAGCTCAGACGCTTGGCAACATGGCAGCCTCCACACACGTTTTGCTGTGGAGGCTGCCATGTTTTTATAAGCAGCAGAGGAGGGACAGGTGAGGCGGATAAGTCTGACAGCAGCATTTAGTACAGGGCAAATTGGAGATAGGCTAAGTAACCTATCTCTAATTTGCCCTGTACTAAATGCTGCTGTCATGCTTATCCGGTGTTATGCTGAGAATTGTTTCCCCAGTGTCTCTGGTTTCCCCTGCCTCTCGGCAAACATCGGAACTCTGACCCACCTCCATTCAGCTGCTCTCAGCTCAGCACCTGTAGTATTATTAGCTGAATGGGGCAGGATAAGCTACAGGGTCTGAGCTGAGAACAGCTGAATGAAGGTGGGTCAGAGTTCCAATGTTTGCCGAGAGGCAGGGGAAACCATTCTCGAACAACGGTGTTGTGTAAACAGCTTAAATAAAAATAATCCTCCACTAATAAAGAGAGACACAATTTAAACATTTTTACGGTCAGCTACAAGGGAGCTTATTTAAAAACGTTCATTATTGTGCAGCAGATCCCTTTGCGCATGCAATCGTTTTCTCTAAGCTCCCTTGCTTGTGACGTCACCTAGCGCCACGTCATCGCTGGAAGTGAAGCGCCTCCACTAGCTCCTGAGCGCTGCCCGAACGCGACCTATATGTGTTCCTCTTGCTGCCAGTAGTGCAATGTTGTTCCTTCAGCAAAGGATAACAAGAGAACGAAGCAGATTTTATAATGGAAGTAAATTGGAAACTGCATGTTCTTTCTGATTTATAAAAGTCTGTTTTTGACTTGAGTGTCCCTTAAATGATTTTTTTTTTATTATGAAAATAACAATTTTGATTCTGACTATGACTAAGTTTCCTCCCATGTGCTTGACACAGGAGCCAGCAATCATTAAAGATCTACACATTGCTATACAATGGGTTGTCAAGAATGAGACACTGTTCTGTGGGCGCATAACCATGCCAAGTTATGTGTCAATGAATGAAGATGACCGCCAGAAGCCCATAGATAACATGATGCAAAGAGAAGAACCAGAAGCAAGGGAGCCATTCCTCTTTGTATTTCAGCACAGAGAATATATGGAGTTGTTTTTGCAGGCATGTCTTGACCAACAGGGCCTCCAAGTTAATGCCATGTTCAACAAATGACTGATGGACAAGGGGTGGTGGTGTGTTTCTGTTTAAATTATTGATAATAATAAAAAAATAAGATAATTAACACCATTTCTGAGTCAGTGCTTTAATAACACACTACCACAAGTATGAAGGTACAAGATAATTATAGGTAACAGTATATATATATATATATATATATATATATATATATATATATATATAGCAGTAGCCTATTGTTGCTTCTGCTTTCATAGTATAAGGTTAGGGTTATAAGTTCAAATGGTTTCTGACCTTGATTGAACACGATTCTCCAGAGCTCCGGGGAACAGCAAGAAAGCACACAAGCACAGAGAGTGTTTCTCATTAGTTCCGTTTACTGTAAGTATACACAGCAGTTATATAGCAGTCTCGCATCATGAGGCTACAGGAAATGCAGTTAGAGGAGTAAAATAAAATGTCCATATATGTCTATCTAAGAAACATGTTAAAGGAAGTTGTGGGTGTTGTTTGCTGTATTACAGACAATGATATGAGTTTCAAAATGCCCTCATGTGTCGGTTACAAGTCACCCACTAACATAATATACCCATCAACACACAGACACATAAAACACACAAAGACATAGAGACACACACACACCCTCACTGAGACATCCAGAGAAAACAGAGAGACATACACTCTCAGAGAGACACCCACAGAAACTGCATATACATACACACACCCTCACAGAGACAACCAAAGAAAACACACAGACATACTCACCCACCCTCAAAGAGACATCCACATTTAAAAAAAAAAGTCATACGCATCCACCCTCACAGAGGCATCAAGAGGAAATACACAAAGACATACATACACACACCCTCACAGGGACACAAATAGAAAAAGCACAAAGACATACTCACACACCCTCATAGACATACACCGATAATGCACAAAGACATATACACCCACTCTCACAGAGAGACCAACAACAACAACAAAACAGTGTGTGACATGCATGATAAAAAAAATTGCAGAAATTAAGAGATCACTTTTTAAACAATCAGATTTGCAAATGTGCAAACAAAAATTAAACTCTATGAATTCAAAATTGTAGATTAATGTTATCAGTAGATGGTTAGATGAAGAAAAGTACTTTTAAAAGGTTGACATATGTTTGTGTTTTTTCCCCCAAACAAGATCAACACTTCAATTATGGTGTAAACATGTTCCCATCTGTCAGCTGTACTTATGGATTTTGAAAATGCTGTACTCTATATGGTCTTGGTGGAACCATAAGCCGTGGCACTAGGTCTCATACCATTAGATATGGTTAAATGCATGATTTAGGCTCGTTTGTATGTATTTCAAAATTAAGTCAGCTGTATTGTAAACTGAACAGTGTTAAGTTAACCTGTATCATTTGAAACACTGAGAAATCTTAGTTTGAAAGTATAACTTTTTATGCATATGTAAAAATCATAGATAAAATGCCTCCTTGCATCTGTAAAGTCCTTGCATAAAGGGGCAGTAAACTGAAATGTAGTTAAAATGTATATATTACAAAAAAAATATCTTTCAAAAGGGCAACTACCATTTGTGTATTAAGGAGGAAACCTTTATGCATGGCTTTAAATATAGAATTTCTACAGCATTGTCAAATAATCATAAATACACTGCTGCAGATTGCTAAAAAAAAAAAAAAAATTTTTATGGACCCCTGGCCCCACCATACTACTACCACACTGAAGTTACAATCCAAAATTGCACAAAGAAATAAAAAAAATGACTATGTAAGTCCTACCTCCTCTGCAAATGAAAGTGCTCTGCCATCTGACTCAGACACACACTGTACAAACTTAAAGGGCTACTGGACCCACATTTTTTCTTTCATGATTCAGATAGAGCATGCAATTTTAAGCAGCTTTATCATTTATTCCTATTATAATTTTTTATTCGTTCTCTTCCTATCTTTATTTGAAAAGTTAGGAATGGAAGCTTTGGAGCATGACTATTTTTTGTTCAGTACCCTGGATAGAGTTTGCTAATAGGTGCCTGCATTTAGCCATCCAATAAGCAAGCGTAACCCAGGTTCTCAAACTAACATGGGCCGGCTCAAACGCTTTTATTTCTTCTTTTTCAGATAAATATAGGAAGAGAACGAAGAAAATTTGATAATAGAAGTAAATTAAAAAGCTGCTTAAAATTGCATGCTCTATCTGAATCTAGAATGAAAAAAAATTGTGTTTAGTATCCTTTTAAGTGCCAAGTCTGTCTCACTACGCATAGTGGTTTAGTGCACACTCAAAAATCCTCTCAAATGCTAATGCTTTACTCATTTTAATAAAATTGACCACACTCAGTAGCACTCTGCTGTAATACCCTCTGGTGGCTGCCAAAATTGTTTAAAGAAAATAATAGTTGTTCTTGCCTCATGGGGAACCCTGGCCCATTTGGCCCCTGACAGGAGTCACCCCTGTAACCCCCTGATGGCACCCAGGTGTGATTTATGGAGATGATGTATTTATAACTTACAATTATCATTACTTTTGCTTATACTTTTGCCCTAACAGAACATAAGTTAATGTAAAGAATGTGCTTATTTAACCTTATTAATAACAATCAGCATAAACCACTGTCAATGAACATTAAGAACAGGAAAGCAAAATATTTAGTTTTCTGAATTATTGTGTCTATTGATTGTTACGTTAAAGTCCATTTAAAAAAAAAAAAAAAAAATATTGAGTGGAGGTCAAATGTTTCCTATCTTGAGTGGAGCTCCAGTTTGGCACAAGTTTGTTTGCCATATAAAGCGTTGGTTCAGGCTTAGAACATATATCCACACAGAAATGAGTGTCGCAAATAATTTTAAACCTTTTTAAATACAAGTTACTTTTAAAAAAGGTAAAATATATTCAGTGGCAAGGTTGGCACAAGTTTGTTTGCCATATAAAGCATTGGGTCAGGCTTAGAACTTAAAAATATGAAGTGGTTCATGCCCTGTATATATGCACACAGAAATGAGTGACTCATCGGATTTCAACCCTTTTTAAATACCAGTTTAAATACCAGTTACTTATTCAGAAAAGGTAAAATATATGAAGTGGCCAGGTTGGCACAAAAAAATTGCTATAAAAAGCATTGGGCACGGCTGAAAATATGTATATTCTATGAAGATGTTCATGCCGAGTATATATCATCACAGAAATAAGTGACCAAAAGGATTTTAACACTTAAAATACCAGTTACTTATTCAGAAAAGATAAAATATATGAAGTGGCAAGGTTGGCACCAGATTGTTTGATATAAAAAGCATTGTGACAGGCTGAAAACATGTATATCCTATAGAGAGGCTTATGCCATGTATATAAGCACACATTAATGAGCGTTCCAAAGGATTTTAAAAGTTATTAAATACCAATTACTTATTTAGAAAAGGTAAAATATATGAAATGGCAAGGTTGCCTGCAATGTTTTTGCTCTAAAAAGCGTTGGGCCAGGTTGATAACATGTCTATTCTATAATGGGGTTCATGCCCTGTATATATCCACACATAAATTAGTGGCCCAAATGATTTTAACCCTTTTTAAATACCTTTACTTGATAAGATAAAATATATGAAGTGGCAAAGTTGGCACCAGATTGTTTGCATTGGGCCATGCTGAAAATATTTGTCTATTCTATGATGAAGTTCATGCCGAGTATTTATCATCACAGAAATGAGTGACCCAAAAGGATTTTAACGCTTTTAAAATAACTGTTTATTATTCATAAAAGGTAAAATATATGAAGTAGCAAGGTTGTCACCAATGTTTTCCATAAAGAGCGTTGGGGAAGTCTGATAACGTCTGTCCTATGATGGGGTTCATGCCGTGTATATATCCACAAATAAATAAGTGGCTCAAAGGATTTTAACTCTTTTTAAAATAACAGTTACTTTCTGAAAACATAACCAAGTTTGTTCCACATTTGCTATCTGTTTATTGCAATACTAGCGTTAAAGTCCGTGTAGACGGTCAAAAATGTGTCCAACTTACTAACCACTCCCTTATTTACCCACCTCTCCCTCCAAGAACCTTTGCCTACCATCTGACCTCCCATCCACTCAGATCTCCTCTCTCTTATCCCCCCTCCCTCCTTCACCCTCCCTGCCACTTTCAACATCTAATTTTCTGCAGCGCAGAGATACCACCCGCTCCCGTCTATATCTATCACCAATCCCTCTATCTCTATCACTATCCATATATCCCTCTATCCCTCTATTGCTGTGTCCATCTATCCCTCTATCTCTATTCCTCTATCTCTATTCCTCTATCTCTATCCCTATCTCCCTATACCTATATCCATTTATCTCTATCCATCTATCACTATCCTTCTATCCCTATCTTAACATATTTTTTTTATGCAGCACAGTGGTCCCAGCCTCTCCAGCCCCTCCAGCGATGGGGCTCCCACCTGCCTCCCTCCTTACCCTCCACGCCACCGTTTGGCACCACCGCTGCACAATACAGAAAGGGACACAGATTGCAGAAATGCCTCAATATTGAGGCATAGTGCATTACCATTTTCTAAGCAACCGTTGCAGAGAGGGCCAGTGATGGTGCCGATCGTTGGTGGCATGCGAAGGATAGAAGGGAGGCAGGTGGGTGGCCCATCACTGGCGGTAGGAGGAAGAAGGCAGTAGGGTGTGTGAGAGGGGCAGGAGCGGGTGGGAACGCTTATACTACGGAAAAAGTTGGAAGCTGGAAGGAGGGAGAGGGGGATAATAGATTAGTAAAATAAACTGGGAGAGGGTAGAGTGGTAGGGGAATGAGGGTGGGTAAATACACTACAGATTTTATTTTATATATCTACTGTATATAAAAAATAAAAGCAAATAAATATTAGCTACTGGCAGACAGCTGAAAGTACATAACATGTACGCTAAAAGGTAGAAGGGGGGGTCTGAACAAAGGAGATCCCAGAGAACCATTTACAACCATTTGTGCTATAATTGCACAAGCTGTTTGTTCAGTGATAAACCCAAAGTTTGTGAAAAAGTAAAACATTTTTTTTATTTGATTGCATTTGGCGGTGAAATGGTAGCATGAAATATAGCAAAATGGGCCTAGATCAATACTTTGGGTTGTCTACTACACTAAAGTGAAAATTAAACGTACAAGCTCCCTACAAGCTAATGAATTAACACCTTAACTGCTGGGCATAATACAAGTGTGGTGCGCAGCAGCATTTAGCGGCCTTCTAATTACCAAAAAGCAATCCCAAAGCCATAAATGTCTGCTATTTCTGAACAAAGGGGATCCCAGAGAAGCATTTACAACCATTTGTGCCATAATTGCATAAGCTGTTTGTTGTCTACTACACTACACTTAAGCTAAAATTAACTCTAAAAGCTCCCTACATGCTCCCTAATTAACCCCTTCACTGCTGGGCATAAAACACATGTGGTGCGCAGTGGCATTTAGCAGCCTTCTAATTACCAAAAAGCAACGCCAAAGCCATATAAGTCTGCTATTTCTGAACAAAGGGATCCCAGAGAAGCATTTACAACCATTTATGCCATAATTGCATAAGTTGTTTGTAAATAATTTCTGTGAGAAATCTAAAGTTTGTGAAAAAGTGAACAATTTTTTTTTATTTGATCGCATTTGGCGGTGAAATGGTGGCATGAAATATAAGAAAATGGGCCTAGATCAATACTTTGGGGTGTCTTCAAACAAAAAAATATACATGTGAAGGGATATTCAGGTATTCCTGACAGATATCAGTGTCCCAATGTAATTAGCGTTAATTTAAAAAAAAAAAAAGTGGTTTGGAAATAGCAAAGTGCTACTTGTATTTATTTCCCTATAACTTGCAAAAAAAGCAAAGAACTCAGGACAAAATTTAGAAACTATTTAGCATGGGTGTTTTTTGGTGGTTGTAGGTGAGTAACAGATTTTGGGGGTCAAAGTAAGAAAAAGTGTGTTTTTTTCATTTTTTCCTCATATTTTATTAAAAAAATTATAGTAAATTATAAGATATGATGAAAATAATGGTATCTTTAGAAAGTCCATTTAGTGGTGAGAAAAATGGTATATAATATGTGTGGGTACAGTAAATGAGTAAGAGGAAAATATAGCCCTGGTCCTTAAAGGGACATGAAACCCAAATTTTTTATTCCATGATTTAGAAAGAGCATGCAATTTTAAACAACTTTCTAATTTACTTGTATTATCTAATTTGCTTCACTTTCTTGGTATACTTTGCTGAAAAGCATATCTAGATAGGCTCAGTAGCTGCTGATTGGTTGCTGCACATTGATGCCTCCTGTTATTGGCTCACCCATGTGCATTGCTATTTCTTCAACAAAGGATATCTGAAGAATGAAGCAAATTAGATAATAAAAGTAAATAGGAGTGTTGTTTAAAATTGTATTATCTACTTGAATCCTGAAATAAAATTGTTGGGTTTAGTGTCCCTTTAAGGGTAAGAAAATGTAACAATGGTCTGGTCACTAAGGGATTAATGTTCATTCACAGTGGTTACCCTATAAATCACAATCTGCATAAAACACTGTGAATGAACATCAAGAAGAACAAGAAAGCTACAAAATGTTTCGTTTTCATAATCATTGTCACAATCTATAGCTTGTTTGTTACATTAAAGTTGATTAAAAAAAAAAAAAAAAAGCTTTGAGTGGAGGTCACATGCTTCCTGTCTAGAGTGGAGCTCCACTCTGCAGTTGGACCCTTCTCCACATGTTTCCTGTCTAGTGTCAGTGGAGGTCACATGTTTCCTGTCTAGTGTCAGTGGAGGTCACATGTTTCCTGTCTAGAGTCAGTGGAGGTCACATGTTTCCTGTCTAGTGTCAGTGGAGGTCACATGTTTCCTGTCTAGTGTCAGTGGAGGTCACATGTTTCCTGTCTAGTGTCAGTGGAAGTCACATGATTCCTGTCTAGAGTGGAGGTCACATGTTTCCTGTCTAGAGTGGAGCTCCAGTCTGCAGCCAGACCCTTCTCAGCCTATTTGCTTCCTCCTGAGCCTTGCTGGAAATACATTTTCCTAAGCTATTGTTCCTGCCCAGAGGTTCTCCTGGGATTCCTGATTTGCACCTCAGCCACTCCTCCAAGACTTCCTCAGCCTTCTGTTTCCGCTCGGGTGACGTCATCTCCAGCTGTACTCTTCCTGGTTTCCCCTGCTGCCTTCTCTCGGGGTTCAGCTGCACATTTCTTGTGATTCCTCTAACTTCAGTGGCAGAGACTTCCTCACCTAACACGCAAGTTAACCCCTCCTGATCTCCTCCTCGCCTGGTGAGACGTAGTTACCTCTATTTACTGTGTTATATGCACATAATCTATACCCATGTATATAACTGCAGTATTACTTAGTATACGTTACTCTTTACTGGTTTATATGCACATAATCTATACCCATGTATATAACTGCAGTATTACTTAGTAACACCCTACATTTAACCCTTACCTACAGCCCACAGTTCGCCTGGTGAGACGTAGTACCTCTATTTACTGTGTTATATGCACATAATCTATACCCATGTATATAACTGCAGTATTACTTAGTAACACCCTACATTTAACCCTTACCTACAGCCCACAGTTCGCCTGGTGAGACGTAGTTACCTCTATTTACTGTGTTATATGCACATAATCTATACCCATGTATATAACTGCAGTATTACTTAGTAACACCCTACATTTAACCCTTACCTACAGCCCACAGTTCGCCTGGTGAGACGTAGTTACCTCTATTTACTGTGTTATATGCACATAATCTATACCCATGTATATAAACTGCAGTATTACTTAGTAACACCCTACATTTAACCCTTACCTACAGCCCACAGTTCGCCTGGTGAGACGTAGTTACCTCTATTTACTGTGTTATATGCACATAATCTATACCCATGTATATAACTGCAGTATTACTTAGTAACACCCTACATTTAACCCTTACCTACAGCCCACAGTTCGCCTGGTGAGACGTAGTTACCTCTATTTACTGTGTTATATGCACATAATCTATACCCATGTATATAACTGCAGTATTACTTAGTAACACCCTACATTTAACCCTTACCTACAGCCCACAGTTCGCCTGGTGAGACGTAGTTACCTCTATTTACTGTGTTATATGCACATAATCTATACCCATGTATATAACTGCAGTATTACTTAGTAACACCCTACATTTAACCCTTACCTACAGCCCACAGTTCGCCTGGTGAGACGTAGTTACCTCTATTTACTGTGTTATATGCACATAATCTATACCCATGTATATAACTGCAGTACTGCTTCATTTCTTAGTAACACCCTACATTTAACCCTTACCTACAGCCCACAGTTCGCCTGGTGAGACGTAGTTACCTCTATTTACTGTGTTATATGCACATAATCTATACCCATGTATATAACTGCAGTACTGCTTCATTTCTTAGTAACACCCTACATTTAACCCTTACCTACAGCCCACAGTTCGCCTGGTGAGACGTAGTTACCTCTATTTACTGTGTTATATGCACATAATCTATACCCATGTATATAACTGCAGTATTACTTAGTAACACCCTACATTTAACCCTTACCTACAGCCCACAGTTCGCCTGGTGAGACGTAGTTACCTCTATTTACTGTGTTATATGCACATAAGCTATACCCATGTATATAACTGCAGTATTACTTAGTAACACCCTACATTTAACCCTTACCTACAGCCCACAGTTCATGGGTTTTGTGGATAAAGGTAAAATAATATAAAACTGCCTGCCTGGAATAACTGGGCTGTAAAAGTTTTACTGTTTATTTATTCTTAAAGGTACACAATCCTTCATGTTAGCAATAAATGTATTCCTAATTAAAGGGACAGTCAACACCCATGAAAACTTTCTACCATACCTTAGATCAACAAGAGCCTGCACCGCATCCCATCTTCAATAACACTAGGTGGCTAATCTTCAATGAACATTTAGTTAACAGTGGCAGATATGGCCACCAAACTCCTCCCCCTCCTCCTCCGTACCTTTCTTGTTTTAAATAAATACTCGTTCACAGGGACACTGTTCTATTTCTAATGCGCATGCGCTATATAATTGTGGTACGCTCGCTATTAGAAATAGAACAGTGTCTCCGTGAATGCGACTAAAGAATCTAGCAGAGGATTTGATGCTCATTGGCTGAAGACTTGGAGAAGAAGCCTCCTATGTAACAGGGGGAGGAGTTATTGAAGATGGGATGCGGTGCAGGCTCATTTTTTTTGTTGATCTAAGATATGGTAGAAAGTTTTCATGGGTGTTGACTGTCCCTTTAAGATGATGAAAACAGCCAACTTAAAACAATGTATACAAATTGCAACACATTATAGAGTTTGACTTTTATGGGTTATTACAGAAAGAGAGACATGAGGGAGATACAGTCTGAGAGAGACATGAGGGAGATACAGTCTGAGAGAGACACATGAGGGGGATACGGTCTGAGAGAGAGAGAGACATGAGGGGGATACGGTCTGAGAGAGAGAGAGACATGAGGGGGATACGGTCTGAGAGAGAGAGAGACATGAGGGGGATACGGTCTGAGAGAGAGACACATGAGGGGGATACGGTCTGAGAGAGAGACACATGAGGGGGATACGGTCTGAGAGAGAGAGACACATGAGGGGGATACGGTCTGAGAGAGAGAGACACATGAGGGGGATACGGTCTGAGAGAGAGACACATGAGGGGGATACGGTCTGAGAGAGAGACACATGAGGGGGATACGGTCTGAGAGAGAGACACATGAGGGGGATACGGTCTGAGAGAGAGACACATGAGGGGGATACGGTCTGAGAGAGACACATGAGGGGGATACGGTCTGAGAGAGAGAGACACATGAGGGGGATACGGTCTGAGAGAGAGAGACACATGAGGGGGATACGGTCTGAGAGAGAGAGACACATGAGGGGGATACGGTCTGAGAGAGAGACACATGAGGGGGATACGGTCTGAGAGAGAGACACATGAGGGGGATACGGTCTGAGAGAGAGACACATGAGGGGGATACGGTCTGAGAGAGAGAGACACATGAGGGGGATACGGTCTGAGAGAGAGAGACACATGAGGGGGATACGGTCTGAGAGAGAGAGACACATGAGGGGGATACGGTCTGAGAGAGAGAGACACATGAGGGGGATACGGTCTGAGAGAGAGAGACACATGAGGGGGATACGGTCTGAGAGAGAGAGACACATGAGGGGGATACGGTCTGAGAGAGAGAGACACATGAGGGGGATACGGTCTGAGAGAGAGAGACACATGAGGGGGATACGGTCTGAGAGAGAGAGACACATGAGGGGGATACGGTCTGAGAGAGAGAGACACATGAGGGGGATACGGTCTGAGAGAGAGAGACACATGAGGGGGATACGGTCTGAGAGAGAGAGACACATGAGGGGGATACGGTCTGAGAGAGAGAGACACATGAGGGGGATACGGTCTGAGAGAGAGAGACACATGAGGGGGATACGGTCTGAGAGAGAGAGACACATGAGGGGGATACGGTCTGAGAGAGAGAGACACATGAGGGGGATACGGTCTGAGAGAGAGAGACACATGAGGGGGATACGGTCTGAGAGAGAGAGACACATGAGGGGGATACGGTCTGAGAGAGAGAGACACATGAGGGGGATACGGTCTGAGAGAGAGAGACACATGAGGGGGATACGGTCTGAGAGAGAGAGACACATGAGGGGGATACGGTCTGAGAGAGAGAGACACATGAGGGGGATACGGTCTGAGAGAGAGAGACACATGAGGGGGATACGGTCTGAGAGAGAGAGACACATGAGGGGGATACGGTCTGAGAGAGAGAGACACATGAGGGGGATACGGTCTGAGAGAGAGAGACACATGAGGGGGATACGGTCTGAGAGAGAGAGACACATGAGGGGGATACGGTCTGAGAGAGAGAGACACATGAGGGGGATACGGTCTGAGAGAGAGAGACACATGAGGGGGATACGGTCTGAGAGAGAGAGACACATGAGGGGGATACGGTCTGAGAGAGAGAGACACATGAGGGGGATACGGTCTGAGAGAGAGAGACACATGAGGGGGATACGGTCTGAGAGAGAGAGACACATGAGGGGGATACGGTCTGAGAGAGAGAGACACATGAGGGGGATACGGTCTGAGAGAGAGAGACACATGAGGGGGATACGGTCTGAGAGAGAGAGACACATGAGGGGGATACGGTCTGAGAGAGAGAGACACATGAGGGGGATACGGTCTGAGAGAGAGAGACACATGAGGGGGATACGGTCTGAGAGAGAGAGACACATGAGGGGGATACGGTCTGAGAGAGAGAGACACATGAGGGGGATACGGTCTGAGAGAGAGAGACACATGAGGGGGATACGGTCTGAGAGAGAGAGACACATGAGGGGGATACGGTCTGAGAGAGAGAGACACATGAGGGGGATACGGTCTGAGAGAGAGAGACACATGAGGGGGATACGGTCTGAGAGAGAGAGACACATGAGGGGGATACGGTCTGAGAGAGAGAGACACATGAGGGGGATACGGTCTGAGAGAGAGAGACACATGAGGGGGATACGGTCTGAGAGAGAGAGACACATGAGGGGGATACGGTCTGAGAGAGAGAGACACATGAGGGGGATACGGTCTGAGAGAGAGAGACACATGAGGGGGATACGGTCTGAGAGAGAGAGACACATGAGGGGGATACGGTCTGAGAGAGAGAGACACATGAGGGGGATACGGTCTGAGAGAGAGAGACACATGAGGGGGATACGGTCTGAGAGAGAGAGACACATGAGGGGGATACGGTCTGAGAGAGAGAGACACATGAGGGGGATACGGTCTGAGAGAGAGAGACACATGAGGGGGATACGGTCTGAGAGAGAGAGACACATGAGGGGGATACGGTCTGAGAGAGAGAGACACATGAGGGGGATACGGTCTGAGAGAGAGAGACACATGAGGGGGATACGGTCTGAGAGAGAGAGACACATGAGGGGGATACGGTCTGAGAGAGAGAGACACATGAGGGGGATACGGTCTGAGAGAGAGAGACACATGAGGGGGATACGGTCTGAGAGAGAGAGACACATGAGGGGGATACGGTCTGAGAGAGAGAGACACATGAGGGGGATACGGTCTGAGAGAGAGAGACACATGAGGGGGATACGGTCTGAGAGAGAGAGACACATGAGGGGGATACGGTCTGAGAGAGAGAGACACATGAGGGGGATACGGTCTGAGAGAGAGAGACACATGAGGGGGATACAGTCTGAGAGAGAGAGACACATGAGGGGGATACGGTCTAAGAGAGACATGAGGGGGATGCGGTCTGAGAGAGAGACATGTGAAAGGGGTATTGGGCCTGAGAGGGACACTTGAAGGGGGAACGCGTGAGAGGGGTATAGGTCCTGAGGGGGTAACGCGTGAGAGGGGTATAGGTCCTGAGGGGGTAACGCGTGAGAGGGGTATAGGTCCTGAGGGGGTAACGCTTGAGAGGGGTATAGGTCCTGAGGGGGTAACGCTTGAGAGGGGTATAGGTCCTGAGGGGGTAACGCTTGAGAGGGGTATAGGTCCTGAGAGAGGGGACGCGTGAGAGGGGTGTAGGTCCTGAGAGAGGGGTCGCGTGAGAGGGGTGTAGGTCCTGAGAGAGGGGTCGCGTGAGAGGGGTATAGGTCCTGAGGGGGTAACGCTTGAGAGGGGTATAGGTCCTGAGGGGGTAACGCTTGAGAGGGGTCTAGGTCCTGAGAGAGGGGACGCGTGAGAGGGGTGTAGGTCCTGAGAGAGGGGACGCGTGAGAGGGGTGTAGGTCCTGAGAGAGGGGTCGCGTGAGAGGGGTGTAGGTCCTGAGAGAGGGGTGTAGGTCCTGAGAGAGGGGTGTAGGTCCTGAGAGAGGGGACGCGTGAGAGGGGTGTAGGTCCTGAGAGAGGGGACGCGTGAGAGGGGTGTAGGTCCTGAGAGAGGGGACGCGTGAGAGGGGTGTAGGTCCTGAGAGAGGGGACGCGTGAGAGGGGGTGTAGGTCCTGAGAGAGGGGACGCGTGAGAGGGGTGTAGGTCCTGAGAGAGGGGACGCGTGAGAGGGGTGTAGGTCCTGAGAGAGGGGACGCGTGAGAGGGGTGTAGGTCCTGAGAGAGGGGACGCGTGAGAGGGGTGTAGGTCCTGAGAGAGGGGACGCGTGAGAGGGGTGTAGGTCCTGAGAGAGGGGACGCGTGAGAGGGGTGTAGGTCCTGAGAGAGGGGACGCGTGAGAGGGGTGTAGGTCCTGAGAGAGGGGACGCGTGAGAGGGGTGTAGGTCCTGAGAGAGGGGACGCGTGAGAGGGGTGTAGGTCCTGAGAGAGGGGACGCGTGAGAGGGGTGTAGGTCCTGAGAGAGGGGACGCGTGAGAGGGGTGTAGGTCCTGAGAGAGGGGACGCGTGAGAGGGGTGTAGGTCCTGAGAGAGGGGACGCGTGAGAGGGGTGTAGGTCCTGAGAGAGGGGACGCGTGAGAGGGGTGTAGGTCCTGAGAGAGGGGACGCGTGAGAGGGGTGTAGGTCCTGAGAGAGGGGACGCGTGAGAGGGGTCTAGGTCCTGAGAGAGGGGACGCGTGAGAGGGGTCTAGGTCCTGAGAGAGGGGACGCGTGAGAGGGGTCTAGGTCCTGAGAGAGGGGACGCGTGAGAGGGGTGTAGGTCCTGAGAGAGGGGTCGCGTGAGAGGGGTGTAGGTCCTGAGAGAGGGGTGTAGGTCCTGAGAGAGGGGACGCGTGAGAGGGGTGTAGGTCCTGAGAGAGGGGACGCGTGAGAGGGGTGTAGGTCCTGAGAGAGGGGACGCGTGAGAGGGGTGTAGGTCCTGAGAGAGGGGACGCGTGAGAGGGGTGTAGGTCCTGAGAGAGGGGACGCGTGAGAGGGGTGTAGGTCCTGAGAGAGGGGACGCGTGAGAGGGGTGTAGGTCCTGAGAGAGGGGACGCGTGAGAGGGGTGTAGGTCCTGAGAGAGGGGACGCGTGAGAGGGGTGTAGGTCCTGAGAGAGGGGTAGGTCCTGAGAGAGGGGACGCGTGAGAGGGGTGTAGGTCCTGAGAGAGGGGACGCGTGAGAGGGGTGTAGGTCCTGAGAGAGGGGACGCGTGAGAGGGGTGTAGGTCCTGAGAGAGGGGACGCGTGAGAGGGGTGTAGGTCCTGAGAGAGAGAGACACATGAGGGGGATACGGTCTGAGAGAGAGAGACACATGAGGGGGATACGGTCTGAGAGAGAGAGACACATGAGGGGGATACGGTCTAAGAGAGACATGAGGGGGATGCGGTCTGAGAGAGAGACATGTGAAAGGGGTATTGGGCCTGAGAGGGACACTTGAAGGGGGAACGCGTGAGAGGGGTATAGGTCCTGAGGGGGTAACGCGTGAGAGGGGTATAGGTCCTGAGGGGGTAACGCTTGAGAGGGGTATAGGTCCTGAGGGGGTAACGCTTGAGAGGGGTATAGGTCCTGAGGGGGTAACGCTTGAGAGGGGTATAGGTCCTGAGAGAGGGGACGCGTGAGAGGGGTGTAGGTCCTGAGAGAGGGGTCGCGTGAGAGGGGTGTAGGTCCTGAGAGAGGGGTCGCGTGAGAGGGGTATAGGTCCTGAGGGGGTAACGCTTGAGAGGGGTCTAGGTCCTGAGGGGGTAACGCTTGAGAGGGGTCTAGGTCCTGAGAGAGGGGACGCGTGAGAGGGGTGTAGGTCCTGAGAGAGGGGACGCGTGAGAGGGGTGTAGGTCCTGAGAGAGGGGTCGCGTGAGAGGGGTGTAGGTCCTGAGAGAGGGGTGTAGGTCCTGAGAGAGGGGACGCGTGAGAGGGGTGTAGGTCCTGAGAGAGGGGACGCGTGAGAGGGGTGTAGGTCCTGAGAGAGGGGACGCGTGAGAGGGGTGTAGGTCCTGAGAGAGGGGACGCGTGAGAGGGGTGTAGGTCCTGAGAGAGGGGACGCGTGAGAGGGGTGTAGGTCCTGAGAGAGGGGACGCGTGAGAGGGGTGTAGGTCCTGAGAGAGGGGACGCGTGAGAGGGGTGTAGGTCCTGAGAGAGGGGACGCGTGAGAGGGGTGTAGGTCCTGAGAGAGGGGACGCGTGAGAGGGGTGTAGGTCCTGAGAGAGGGGACGCGTGAGAGGGGTGTAGGTCCTGAGAGAGGGGACGCGTGAGAGGGGTGTAGGTCCTGAGAGAGGGGACGCGTGAGAGGGGTGTAGGTCCTGAGAGAGGGGACGCGTGAGAGGGGTGTAGGTCCTGAGAGAGGGGACGCGTGAGAGGGGTGTAGGTCCTGAGAGAGGGGACGCGTGAGAGGGGTCTAGGTCCTGAGAGAGGGGACGCGTGAGAGGGGTCTAGGTCCTGAGAGAGGGGACGCGTGAGAGGGGTCTAGGTCCTGAGAGAGGGGACGCGTGAGAGGGGTCTAGGTCCTGAGAGAGGGGACGCGTGAGAGGGGTCTAGGTCCTGAGAGAGGGGACGCGTGAGAGGGGTGTAGGTCCTGAGAGAGGGGACGCGTGAGAGGGGTCTAGGTCCTGAGAGAGGGGACGCGTGAGAGGGGTCTAGGTCCTGAGAGAGGGGACGCGTGAGAGGGGTGTAGGTCCTGAGAGAGGGGTCGCGTGAGAGGGGTGTAGGTCCTGAGAGAGGGGTGTAGGTCCTGAGAGAGGGGACGCGTGAGAGGGGTGTAGGTCCTGAGAGAGGGGACGCGTGAGAGGGGTGTAGGTCCTGAGAGAGGGGACGCGTGAGAGGGGTGTAGGTCCTGAGAGAGGGGACGCGTGAGATGGGTGTAGGTCCTGAGAGAGGGGACGCGTGAGAGGGGTGTAGGTCCTGAGAGAGGGGACGCGTGAGAGGGGTGTAGGTCCTGAGAGAGGGGACGCGTGAGAGGGGTGTAGGTCCTGAGAGAGGGGTAGGTCCTGAGAGAGGGGACGCGTGAGAGGGGTGTAGGTCCTGAGAGAGGGGACGCGTGAGAGGGGTGTAGGTCCTGAGAGAGGGGACGCGTGAGAGGGGTGTAGGTCCTGAGAGAGGGGGCGCGTGAGAGGGGTGTAGGTCCTGAGAGAGGGGACGCGTGAGAGGGGTGTAGGTCCTGAGAGAGGGGACGCGTGAGAGGGGTGTAGGTCCTGAGAGAGGGGACGCGTGAGAGGGGTGTAGGTCCTGAGAGAGGGGACGCGTGAGAGGGGTGTAGGTCCTGAGAGAGGGGACGCGTGAGAGGGGTGTAGGTCCTGAGAGAGGGGACGCGTGAGAGGGGTGTAGGTCCTGAGAGAGGGGACGCGTGAGAGGGGTGTAGGTCCTGAGAGATGGGACGCGTGAGAGGGGTGTAGGTCCTGAGAGAGGGGTCGCGTGAGAGGGGTCTAGGTCCTGAGGGAGGGGTCTAGGTCCTGAGGGAGGGGTGTAGGTCCTGAGAGAGGGGTGTAGGTCCTGAGGGAGGGGTGTAGGTCCTGAGGGAGGGGTCGCGTGAGAGGGGTGTAGGTCCTGAGGGAGGGGTCGCGTGAGAGGGGTGTAGGTCCTGAGGGAGGGGTCGCGTGAGAGGGGTGTAGGTCCTGAGAGAGGTGTAGGTCCTGAGAGAGGGGACGCGTGAGAGGGGTGTAGGTCCTGAGGGAGGGGTCGCGTGAGAGGGGTGTAGGTCCTGAGGGAGGGGTCGCGTGAGAGGGGTGTAGGTCCTGAGGGAGGGGTCGCGTGAGAGGGGTGTAGGTCCTGAGGGAGGGGTCGCGTGAGAGGGGTGTAGGTCCTGAGGGAGGGGTCGCGTGAGAGGGGTGTAGGTCCTGAGAGAGGTGTAGGTCCTGAGAGAGGGGACGCGTGAGAGGGGTGTAGGTCCTGAGAGAGGGGACGCGTGAGAGAGGTGTAGGTCCTGAGAGAGGGGACGCGTGAGAGGGGTGTAGGTCCTGAGAGAGGGGACGCGTGAGAGGGGTGTAGGTCCTGAGAGAGGGGACGCGTGAGATGGGTGTAGGTCCTGAGAGAGGGGACGCGTGAGAGGGGTGTAGGTCCTGAGAGAGGGGACGCGTGAGAGGGGTGTAGGTCCTGAGAGAGGGGGCGCGTGAGAGGGGTCTAGGTCCTGAGAGAGGGGGCGCGTGAGAGGGGTCTAGGTCCTGAGAGAGGGGGCGCGAGAGAGGGGTCTAGGTCCTGAGAGAGGGGGCGCGTGAGAGGGGTCTAGGTCCTGAGAGAGGGGGCGCGTGAGAGGGGTCTAGGTCCTGAGAGAGGGGGCGCGTGAGAGGGGTCTAGGTCCTGAGAGAGGGGGCGCGTGAGAGGGGTCTAGGTCCTGAGAGAGGGGGCGCGTGAGAGGGGTCTAGGGCCTGAGAGAGGGGGCGCGTGAGAGGGGTCTAGGGCCTGAGAGGGGGCGCGTGAGAGGGCTCTAGGGCCTGAGAGGGGACGCGTGAACCAGAGATTTCCTGATACTTGCCTTATCTGTTGCTCTCATCCTGTCCTGTTTCTGGTTAACTCATACTGTTTGTCTGTCCCCAGCAATGTGAAGATGACCCAAGGGAAGAAGAAGAAGCGAGTGAACCGCAGTATACTCCTTGCCAAGAAAATTATCATCAAAGATGGTGGCACAGTAAGTGTATGGGGGAATAAACCAGCTTTACTTTATTATATATTTGCTTCAGGCTGACTGTTTTATATCTCTGCTTTTTGCCTAGATTGGTAGAAGGCTCCTTACGTGTGAGTTTTGGCTGAATGGGGGGCACCTCAGTGATGTATTTTATGCCTAACCTTGTGCTGTAGGAAGTTGCCTCTGGTGTCTCTCTTGTCGGTTACTGCTGCTCACCATCTTGTAAATACGTGGGACCTGATTTGTGAAATCTTTTTTTTTTTTTTTAAATAATTTTTATTGAGGTTAAGAATGTGCAATAACAAGCATTTTGAAGTGCAAAAATCACATATATAAACAAAGAAGAAACATAGAAATCGTATTGCCACAATATGTCATCAAATCTGTTACTTCACAAATATGTAGATAATACTAATACTAGAGAGAAACCTCACATTTTCTGATTAAATATATAAAGAATGATTGCCCCTCCAATGTTTAAAGGGGTCACTCATGGGCCCATGCAGATTGAAAGACTCAGGGAGGCGCTCTAATAAGCAGCATGGTCACTCTTGGATCTGAATAAATAAAAATAATAAAACAAAGAAAAATATAGCAGTCTAAGCAGCATTGAAAAAATGACATCTAAGATATAAGGTCACTGTATCTTCCCCATAGCAACCATAAACTAAGATTACGAGTCTATAGGGGCCATTCAAGTCTGATATAGGGTGGGTATTGAAATTGCCAGTAGCATGGAGTTGATACTAAAAAAAAAAAAAAAAAGGAAGTGCTTGAGCATGGTTAGGGTGCAAGAATTTCCATATAGTTAAAGGCGAGAACTAGCTATAATACTTAACATACAGGCTCACAATATACTATATCTATGATAACATCAGCAAGCTATATATTCATTAATCTCAGCCTTATGCCACACTAAGACCCCATTAATGCTGTAACTACGTCACATCAGGTTTATGCCAGAGATATATGTTTTTAAGAACCGTTTAAGTCTGGTGTAGCTCCAAGGCTGTCAGTAACATAGGGTTAAAACTAAGAGATGTGTTTAACCACGGTTGGGGTGCTAAGACTGCTGTAAGAATAAAGGGACTATGATAGATAGTTATTCCCCACCCAATAACTAGGCTTATACCGATCCGGTTCTGTGACAACAACAGCACTGCAGATACTCAATGATCTAAACATGTTGCCATAAGGAGACCCCATAAATACTATACCATTCACACAACAGGTTTACATTAGATGGGTATGTTTGTAGCGGCTATTTAAAACTAGTATAATGCAAGCGCCAAATCTGTCTAAAGTTTGGGGTTGAAAATAAGAATAATTCTTGAACAAGTCTAGGTTCCAAGGGTCTATAAAAATAAAAGAGCTACATTAACTGGCGACATTACCTAATATGTGAGATCATATTATATTAAATCCGGAGTAATATCTGTAGGCAATATATGTGAGGGAAGTACATATAAAACCACAAAGGGACCATATTAGTATTTAACTGAAGTAGGGGCGCTACTGACTGAAGCTACAAAAGACCTAGTCCACCACACCGCCCCGGCCGCCGGCAGTGCGGAAGGATACTAGATCATCTCAATCCCCTTACAACAATGCTAAAATTCATGGGCCCACATTTGACAACCTCTAAGACACAAAACATAAGTATCTAAGGTTAGAAATAACAAGTAAGGTATATGAAGTCCCCTTTAACACTAACATAGTTACTGCGTCAATTCAAAGGCATATGTTATGAAAACTCTAAACAATATAGTTATACATATACCTGTATACTTAAACCTTGTTGGAAAATGGGTTAGATTGTATACATCCATAATCTACCTCCAATAGACACGTAAGAAAGCAAGGAACAAAGTAAACATAAAACCAAACTTTAACTTAATATTATACATGAAACTGGTGTGGAAAACTTTTTTAAGGGACCTATGGGGCAAAGTGGAGCTATATTATAGCAAAGAAACATTTAACATAGCTAATCAGAGCTCTCAGTCCAGAGTGAGCCAAAAACAGTCACTAGCGTCTATCTTTTCTCAAGCTGGATGACTGAACCTCCATGTCAATTATTCACTTTTAGCCGATACCCAACCGTATATGGTTAGGGACAATGACCAGCAAATTAAGCAAGCGTGTTGCAACACCGGAGCAGGCATACTGTGTAGGATCACCTTCATACTTAGGCTCTCTAGGGGTAATGAAAGTCTCAAGCTGCAGGAGAAAGATAGACCTCCCCAGAACCAACAGTTCAGTCTTATCACGCTCAAAAACAGAAACCACTAGATCACCTTGGCTTCCACAGACCCGGTACACAACTTGGTTCCCCTTGGCGATGAACTGTGTCTCCGCTGTGCCAGACGGGCCAGCCGCCTCAGATTCCATGTCAGTAGGACCGTGAATAGGGCGCTGTGACGCAGCAACCTCCCAGGCCTTAAAACAGTGAGCGGGAGGGCAGCCAATCTTTACCGGTAGCTCCGGGTATAGAGAGTTCTCATCTGATCCAAGACAACGCTCAGAAGGTTCCAGGGAGGGAGCGACTCGCTGAGCCGTAACAGCTGAAATTAGTGAGCAAAGGTCTCTCTGCAACTGCTCATAGCTTTGTGAAATTGCATTGCGTATAGCGTGCTCCCAAGCATCCACGGCTGCTAGAGCCTCCATGTTAAGTTCAAAGGTGCCCTGCTCCGATCTTCACCACAAGTGAAAGCTGTGGCGCAAGTCACTGTCCAAGTAGTTCCCAAATTGAGCTCCAACTCCGATCAACTAAGACCTGCTGCTTAGACCTGCTAACCCCGGAGAACCGGGGGGGGGGTGTTGTAAATTTTTCTTCTTTCCATCTAAGCCGCCAAAAGTGAAACGCTCCTCTTGAGGTTAGTTATAGTGATAGTAGTAGGAATAATGGTAATTCTTAGCAGCGAACGATCCAGCTAAGCTTCCTCTATCAGAATACACTGTTGTAGTAAAAGAAAAATTTATATATATAGTGGTATATAACCGATTTTCTCAAGTTTGTGAGGAGCCTATTTTTCTGCGACTGAACATGGCGGCTGCTAGGACACGCCCCCCTGATTTGTGAAATCTTAAAGGGACAGTCTACACCAGAATATTTGTTTCTTTCCTAAGACATGGAGAGTCCACAACGTCATTTCAATTATTAGTGGGATATTCACTCCTGGCCAGCAGGAGGAGGCAAAGAGCCCCACAGCAAAGCTGTTAAGTGTCACTCCCCTACCCATAATCCCCAGTCATTCTCTTTGCCTCTGTCAATAGAGGAGGTGAAGTTTGGTGTCTGAAGAAAATTTTTGATTTATTTCGCTACAAGCAAGATGTGGGGTTTAGCTGTGTCTACGTCAATCTCTTCAGTAGAGTAGTGGCGGCTTTTAAGCAGTTAGAAAGTTCTGAGGTAGTCCTTGCTTGGTTTTCTAACATGTTTGCTGCCCTTGGTATAGAAAGCTAGAGTTAGTTACTCTGTTCCTTCTTTTTTCTGCAGGTCTCTGATAGGAGTATGTGTCCTGTCATGCTGCCGGACAGCAGGTAAGTGCTTTTGTCTTCTAGGTTTGGAGACTTGCACTTCAGAAGTTATTATAGCTGTAGTATTATTGGGACATTTTAAATATAATCCATTATACAGGATTTACTTGTGCAGGTTGCAGGCACTGATTTTGGGAGCCTAGGGGTTAATCTTCCCTTTATGTACAGGATCTTTTTCCTCTGTGACTCTGAAATGTTTAATGTGGACTAAGTCAGCATAAAACTTTTATTGGGGCTTAGTTATGTGATGGGACTTATGACTGGGCTTTTTTGTGCTAACATGTGTTAGTCTGTTCAGTTAGTTTCATTATCCAGTTTGTAATTTAAACTCTGGTCTTCTGGTAGAGCTAGGGAACGCACGCTTTAAGTTACTACGCAGTTTCCCTTCTCTGCTGGTCATGTGACTTCCCACGCTCTGTTGCAATATCGGAACAGAGCGGCATCAATCTCTGATTCTCCTGTGTCGGAACGATCGTTGAAGGAGATTCTTATCAATCAAACATTAGTTTCTTTACAAGTTACAGTAGGGCACCTCAGTGCTGAGGTGTAGAGGTTCAAAACCTTTTTTCTTTTATTTCACGTTTAATTTAGAGGTTTTTTTTAGAGTTAATTTAAATTAGAGTTTTTGTTAAAGTGACAGTAGCCATTTTATATTTTCTTGTCATTCCTTTTTATTTTGGAAATTTTTACTTTTCAGTTGAGACATGGATCAGGAAGCTGTTGCTTTTGACAGATATTTACTATGTTTGGAGGCACAAATTGTTTCAGCAATGCAATTCTGTGCTGTAGGTTTAGCGAGAACTATAGAATGTAAAGATAAGTTATTGCCCTCTGAGCCTAATGTCTCCCAGGATAATGCTGTTCAGGTTATGCCGCAGCTTTCTCCTCAAACGTCCCAAGCCTCAATGGCGTCTCATACAGTACCCTGCAGTTCCTCTCAGCCTCCTGGAGGAGTTTATTTGCCTTCAGATTTTGCTGCTCAAGTTTCCTCTGCGGTATCAGCGGCTTTATCTGCTTTTCCCATGTTGGGGAAGCGCTAGAGGAAATCTAAAAAGTTGTCAGATAGTAAGGTGTCTGTTTCGTCTGCGGCTATGCAGGTTGCACTCTCTCATAAGTCTGATGAGGACGATACCGCGGTAGCCTCTGAGGGTGAAATCTCAGATTTGGACAGTATAATTCCTTTGTCTGATGCTGAAGAAGTAAACTTCAGATTTAAGCTTGAACACCGCTATGTACTGCTAAAAGAGGTATTGGCTACTTTTGATGACTCCGATACTTCTGTCATTGTCAACCCTAAGAAATCTAGTATGCTTAATAGATACTATGATATTCCTTCCCCTGTGGAAGTGTTTCCTGTTCCAGAACGTGTGACGGAGATAATTTCACAGGAATGGGAGAAGCCAGGGATACCCTTCTCCCCGTCTCACGTCTTTAAAAACATGTTTCCTGTCGCTGAGTCCCTTAAAGATTCATGGCGCACGGTGCCTAAAGTAGACGGGGCTATTTCTACTCTGGCTAAGAGAACTACGATCCCTATAGAGGATATCTGCTCCTTTAAGGATCCCATGGACAAGAAGCTGGAGGCTTATTTGAAAAAGATGTATGTTCATCAGGGCCTTCAATGGCAATCTGCAGTTTGTATTGCCACAGTAGCAAGTGCTGCATCTTATTGGTGTGATGTCTTGTCTGAATCAATTTTAGAAGAGTTTGTTAGAGGAGATTTAAGATAGGATTAAGGCTCTCAAACTAACCAATTCCTTTATTTCTAATGCTAACCTTTAAATTATTAGACTGGGAGCCAAGATGTCTGGCTTCACTGTCTTAGCCTGCGGGGCTTTGTGGCTAAAATCTTGGTCAGCTGTTACCTCCAAGTCCAAGCTTCTGATGCTTCCTTACAATGGTAAAACCTTGTTTGGACTTGGTCTGGCAGAAATTATTTCTGATATTACGGGTGGAAAAGGGTCTTTTCTACCACAAGACAAGAAGAACAGACCTTCGTAACTTCAAAGGTCAAAAGTCTTCCTCTTCCAAGCAGGAACAGTCCAAGTCTTCTTGGAAACCCAATCAGTCTTGGAACAAGGGGAAGCAATCAAAGAAACCCGCAGCTGAGTCTAAGTAAGCATGAAGGGTCTGCCTCCGGTCCAGGATCAGATCAAGTGGGGGGCAGACTTTCCCTGTTTTGTCAAGCATGTCCCAGATCCTTGGGCTGTGGACATAGTATGTCAAGATTACAAAATCAAATTCAGATCTTTCTCTCCCAGGGGCAGATTCCACATCTCAAGACTATCTGCAGATCAGGTAAAAAGAGAGGCATTCTTGAACTGCGTTCAGGACCTTTCCTTCATGGGAGTGATTGTTCCAGTAAGTCTAGGATTCTATACAAATCTGTTTGTGGTTCCCCAAAAAAGAGGGAACTTTTCGACCCATTTTAGACCTTAAAGGGACAGTCTAGGCCAAAATAAACTTTAATGATTCAGATAGGGAATGTAATTTTAAACAATTTTCCTATTTACTTTTATCACCAATTTTGCTTTGTACTCTTGGTATTCTTAGTTGAAAGCTTAACCGAGGAGGTTCATATGCTAATTTCTTAGACCTTGAAGCCCACCTCTTTTCAGATTGCATTTTAATAGTTTTTCACCACTAGAGGGTGTTAGTTCATGTATTTCATATAGATAACACTGTGCTCGTGCACGAGAAGTTATCTGAGAGCAGGCACTGATTGGCTAGACTGCAAGTCTGTCAAAAGAACTGAAAAAGGGGCAGTTTGCAGAGGCTTAGATACAAGATAATCACAGAGGTTAAAACTATATTATTATAACTGTGTTGGTTATGCAAAACTGGGGAATGGGTAATAAAGGGATTATCTATCTTTTAAAACAATACAAATTCTGGTGTAGACTGTCCCTTTAAGTGTCTCAACAAGTTTCTCAGGGTACCGTCCTTTAAAATGGAAACCATTCATTCCATTCTTCCTTTGGTCCAAGAGGGTCATTTCATGACGACCATAGACCTGAAGGATGCATATCTTCATGTTCCCATCCACAGGGATCATCACCAGTTCCTGAGATTCACCTTTCTGGACAAACCCTTTCAGTTTGTGGCTCTTCTGTTTGGCCTTGCCACTGCTCCCAGAATTTTCTCAAAGGTTCTGAGGGCTCTCTTGGCAGGGATAAGGTCTCGGGGAATTGCAGTGGCGCCCTACCTGGACGACATATTGGTTCAGGCGCCATCTTTTAAACAAGCAAACTCTCATACAGAGATCTTGTTGTCTTTTATACGTTCCCACGGATGGAAAGTGAATCTGGAGAAGAGTTCCCTTGTCAGAAAATCCAAAATTCTCTCCTCTTGCCTCTCTCTTCAGTCTACTGTTCGGCCATCAGTGGCTCAATTTATGGAGGGCATTGGTCTGATGGTCGCTTCCATGGACATCATTCCCTTTGCTTGATTCCATTTGAGAGCTCTGCAATTATGCATGCTCAAACAATGGAACGGAGACCATTGAGATCTGTCTCAGAGGATAGATCTAGACCAGTTGACAAGAGACTCTCTCTCATGGTGGCTGTCTCAGAACCATCTGTTTCAAGGCACATGCTTCCGGAGACCCTCATGGATGATCGTGACCACGGACGCCAGCCTACTAGGCTGGGGAGCAGTCTGGGACTCATTAGAGGCGCAGGGACTATGGACCTGGGAAGAGTCTGCTCTCCCCATAAACATCTTGGAGTTGAGAGCGATCTACAATGTGATGATGGCGTGGCCTTAATTGTCCTTAACCTGGTTTATCAGGTTCCAATCAGACACCATCACCTCAGAGGCTTACATCAACCACCAGGGAGGAACTCTGAGTTCCTTAGCCATGAAGGAGGTTGCTCGTATTATTCAGTGGGCAGAAGCTCACAATTGTTATCTATCTGCCATCCACATTCCAGGAGTGGACAACTGGGAGGTGGATTTCCTGAGCAGATAGACATTTCGTCCCGGGGAGTGGGCTCTCCATCCGGAAGTCTTTTCTAAGTTAACCCTCAAGTGGAGGGTACCGGAGTTGGATCTGATGGCGTCTCCTCAGAACGCCAAGCTTCCAAGGTACGGTTCAAGGTCAAGAGATCCGCAGGCCGCCCTGATAGATGCTCTGACAGTTCCTTGGGATTTTGGTCTAGCATACCTGTTTCCTACGTTTGCGCTCCTTCCACGAGTCATTGCTCGTATTAAACAGGAGAGAGTGTCTGCAATTCTAATAGCTCCTGCATGGCCTCTCAGGATCTGGTATGCAGACCTAGTGAAGATGTCATCTCTTCCTCCTTGGAGGTTGGCTCTGAGGAAGGACCTTCTAACTCAGGGTCCATTCCGCCATCCAAATCTCGTTTCTCTGAAGCTGACTGCTTGGAGATTGAACGCTTAGTTCTAGAGTCGGTCATTGAGGTCATGCTCCAGGCTCGCAAGCCTGTCACTCGTAAAATTTACCACAAGGTATTGCGTAAATACCTTTATTGATGTGAATCAAAGGGCTACTAGGGTTAGGATTCCTAGGCCTAGATTTGGAGTTTGGCGGTAGATGGGCTGTTAACGCTCCGCAGGCTTTTTTCTGGCCGCACCATAAAATTAACTCTGGTATCGAGAGTTCAAAAAAATGCTGCGTTAGGCTCCAAAAAAGGAGCGTAGAGCATTTTTACCGCAAATGCAACTCTCGATACCAGAGTTGCTTACGGACGCGGCCAGCCTCAAAAACGTGCTCGTGCACGATTCTCCCATAGGAAACAATGGGGCTGTTTGAGCTGTAAAAAAACCTAACACCTGCAAAAAAGCAGCGTTCAGCTCCTAACGCAGCCCCATTGTTTCCTATGGGGAAACACTTCCTACGTCTGCACCTAACACCCTAACATGTACCCCGAGTCTAAACACCCCTAACCTTACACTTATTAACCCCTAATCTGCCGCCCCCGCTATCGCTGACCCTTGCATATTATTATTAACCCCTAATCTGCCGCTCCGTACACCGCCGCAACCTACGTTATCCCTATGTACCCCTAATCTGCTGCCCCTAACACCGCCGACCCCTATATTATATTTATTAACCCCTAATCTGCCCCCACAACGTCGCCGCCAGCTACTTACAATAATTAACCCCTAATCTGCCGACCGCAAAGCGCCGCCACCTACGTTATCCTTATGTACCCCTCCTTATGTACCCCTAATCTGCTGCCCCTAACACCGCCGACCCCTATATTATATTTATTAACCCCTAATCTGCCCCCCTCAATGTCGCCGACACCTGCCTACACTTATTAACCCCTAATCTGCCGAGCGGACCTGAGCGCTACTATAATAAAGTTATTAACCCCTAACCCGCCTCACTAACCCTATCATAAATAGTATTAACCCCTAATCTGCCCTCCCTAACATCGCCGACACCTAACTTCAATTATTAACCCCTAATCTGACGACCGGAGCTCATCGCTACTATAATAAATGGATTAACCCCTAAAGCTAAGTCTAACCCTAACACTAACACCCCCCTAACTTAAATATAATTTACATCTAACGAAATTAATTAACTCTTATTAAATAAATTATTCCTATTTAAAGCTAAATACTTACCTGTAAAATAAATCCTAATATAGCTACAATATAAATTATAATTACATTGTAGCTATTTTAGGATTAATATTTATTTTACAGGCAACTTTGTAATTATTTTAACCAGGTACAATAGCTATTAAATAGTTAAGAACTATTTAATAGTTACCTTGTTAAAATAATAACAAAATTACCTGTAAAATAAATCCTAACCTAAGTTATAATTAAACCTAACACTACCCTATCAATAAATTAATTAAATAAAATACCTACAATTACCTACAATAAAACCTAACACTACACTATCAATAAATAAATTAAATACAATTTCTACAAATAACTACAATTACATAAACTAACTAAAGTACAAAAAATAAAAAAGAACTAAGTTACAAAAAATAAAAAAATATTTACAAACATAAGAAAAATATTACAACAATTTTAAACTAATTACACCTACTCTAAGCCCCCTAATAAAATAACAAAGACCCCCAAAATAAAAAATTCCCTACCCTATTCTAAATTAATAAATGTAAAAGCTCTTTTACCTTACCAGCCCTGAACAGGGCCCTTTGCGGGGCAAAAAATAAAAAAGAACTAAGTTACAAAAAATTAAAAAATATTTACAAACATAAGAAAAATATTACAACAATTTTAAACTAATTACACCTACTCTAAGCCCCCTAATAAAATAACAAAGACCCCCAAAATAAAAAAATGCCCTACCCTATTCTAAATTAATAGAGTTAAAAGCTCTTTTACCTTACCAGCCCTGAACAGGGCCCTTTGCGGGGCATGCCCCAAGAAAATCAGCTCTTTTGCCTGTAAAAAAAAACATACAATACCCCCCCCCCCAACATTACAACCCACCACCCACATACCCCTAATCTAACCCAAACCCCCCTTAAATAAACCTAACACTAAGCCCCTGAAGATCTTCCTACCTTGTCTTCACCATCCAGGTATCACCGATCCGTCCTGGCATCCGGTGCTGAAGAGGTCCAGAAGAGGCTCCAAAGTCTTCCTCCTATCCGGCAAGAAGAGGACATCCGGACCGGCAAACATCTTCTCCAAGCGGCATCTTCTTCTTCCATCCGGTGCGGAGCGGGTCCATCTTGAAGCAGCCGACGCGGATCCATCCTCTTCTTCCGGCGTCTCCCGACGAATGACGGTTCCTTTAAGGGACGTCATCCAAGATGGCGTCCCTTGAATTCCGATTGGCTGATAGGATTCTATCAGCCAATCGGAATTAAGGTAGGAAAATTCTGATTGGCTGATGGAATCAGCCAATCAGAATCAAGTTCAATCCTATTGGCTGATCCAATCAGATTGAGCTCAATCTGATTGGCTGATTGGATCAGCCAATAGGATTGAACTTGATTCTGATTGGCTGATTCCATCAGCCAATCAGAATATTCCTACCTTAATTCCGATTGGCTGATAGAATCCTATCAGCCAATCGGAATTCGAGGGACGCCATCTTGGATGACGTCCCTTAAAGGAACCGTCATTCGTCGGGAGACGCCGGAAGAAGAGGATGGATCCGCGTCGGCTGCTTCAAGATGGACCCGCTCCGCACCGGATGGAAGAAGATCGAAGATGCCGCTTGGAGAAGATGTTTGCCGGTCCGGATGTCCTCTTCTTGCCGGATAGGAGGAAGACTTTGGAGCCTCTTCTGGACCTCTTCAGCACCGGATGCCAGGACGGATCGGTGATACCTGGATGGTGAAGACAAGGTAGGAAGATCTTCAGGGGCTTAGTGTTAGGTTTATTTAAGGGGGGTTTGGGTTAGATTAGGGGTATGTGGGTGGTGGGTTGTAATGTTGGGGGGGGGGTATTGTATGTTTTTTTTTACAGGCAAAAGAGCTGATTTTCTTGGGGCATGCCCCGCAAAGGGCCCTGTTCAGGGCTGGTAAGGTAAAAGAGCTTTTAACTCTATTAATTTAGAATAGGGTAGGGCATTTTTTTATTTTGGGGGTCTTTGTTATTTTATTAGGGGGCTTAGAGTAGGTGTAATTAGTTTAAAATTGTTGTAATATTTTTCTTATGTTTGTAAATATTTTTTTATTTTTTGTAACTTAGTTCTTTTTTATTTTTTGTACTTTAGTTAGTTTATGTAATTGTAGTTATTTGTAGCAATTGTATTTAATTTATTTATTGATAGTGTAGTGTTAGGTTAATTGTAGGTAATTGTAGGTAGTTTATTTAATTAATTTATTGATAGGGTAGTGTTAGGTTTAATTATAACTTAGGTTAGGATTTATTTTACAGGTAATTTTGTTATTATTTTAACTAGGTAACTATTAAATAGTTCTTAACTATTTAATAGCTATTGTACCTGGTTAAAATAATTACAAAGTTGCCTGTAAAATAAATATTAATCCTAAAATAGCTACAATGTAATTATAATTTATATTGTAGCTATATTAGGATTTATTTTATAGGTAAGTATTTATCTTTAAATAGGAATAATTTATTTAATAAGAGTTAATTAATTTCGTTAGATTTAAATTATATTTAAGTTAGGGGGGTGTTAGTGTTAGGGTTAGACTTAGCTTTAGGGGTTAATCCATTTATTATAGTAGCGATGAGCTCCGGTCCTCAGATTAGGGGTTAATAATTGAAGGTAGGTGTCGGCGATGTTAGGGAGGGCAGATTAGGGGTTAATACTATTTATGATAGGGTTAGTGAGGCGGATTAGGGGTTAATTACTTTATTATAGTAGCGCTCAGGTCCGCTCGGCAGATTAGGGGTTAATAAGTGTAGGCAGGTGTCGGCGACGTTGAGGGGGGCAGATTAGGGGTTAATAAATATAATATAGGGGTCGGCGGTGTTAGGGGCAGCAGATTAGGGGTACATAAGGATAACGTAGGTGGCGGCGCTTTGCGGTCGGAAGATTAGGGGTTAATTATTGTAAGTAGCTGGCGGCGACGTTGTGGGGGGCAGGTTAGGGGTTAATAAATATAATACAGGGGTCGGCGGGGTTAGGGGCAGCAGATTAGGGGTACATAAGTATAACGTAGGTGGCGGTCAGCAGATTAGGGGTTAAAAAAATTTAATCGAGTGGCGGCGATGTGGGGGGACCTCGGTTTAGGGGTACATAGGTAGTTTATAGGTGTTAGTGTACTTTAGGGTACAGTAGTTAAGAGCTTTATGAACCGGCGTTAGCCCAGAAAGCTCTTAACTCCTGCTTTTTTCCTGCGGCTGGAGTTTTGTCGTTAGATTTCTAACGCTCACTTCAGAAACTACTCTAAATACCGGAGTTAGAAAGATCCCATTGAAAAGATAGGATACGCAATTGACGTAAGGGGATCTGCGGTATGGAAAAGTCGCGGCTGAAAAGTGAGCGTTAGACCCTTTAATCACTGACTCCAAATACCGGCGGTAGCCTAAAACCAGCGTTAGGAGCCTCTAACGCTGGTTTTCACGGCTAACGCCAAACTCCAAATCTAGGCCCTAGAATTTTGTCTTTTTTTCTCCAAGAAGGTCTGGAGAAAGGGTTATCAGTCAGTTCTCTGAAAGGTCAGATTTCTGCGTTATCTATTCTTTTACATAAGCGTTTGGCGGATGTACTAGACGTTAAATCTTTTTGTCAGGCCCTGGTTAGAATCAGGTCTGTGTTTAAACATGTTGCTCTGCCTTGGAGCCTGCAGCAGGCTCCGTTTGAGCCTATGCATTCCATAGATATTAAGCTGTTATCTTAGAAGGTTTTGTTTCTTATTGCTATTTCTTCTGCTCGGCTTTGCAGTGTGACTCGTCTTACCTAATTTTTCTTGCGGATAAGGCGGTTCTTCGTACTAAGTTGGGATTTCTCCCTAAGGTGGTTTCAGATAAAAATATTAATCAGGAAATTGTTGTTCTCTCTGTCCTAATCCTTCTCATAAGGAACGTCTGTTGCACAACTTGGATGTTGTGCACGCTCTAAAATTCTATCTACAGGCTACTAAGGATTTTCGCCAGTCTTCTTCTCTGTTTGTTTCTCAGGAAAGCGTAAAGGTCAGAAGGCTACTTCTATTTCTTTTTCCCTCTGGTCGAGAAGTGGGATTCGTTTTACCTATGAGACTGCTGGACAGCAGCCTCCTGAGAAAATTACAGCTCACTCCACTAGGACTGTCACCTCTTCTTGGGCTTTCAAAAATGAAGCTTCTGTGGAACAGATTTGCATGGCTGCAGCTTGGTTCTCTCTGCATACTTTCCTTAATATAAGGAGAGTCCACAGCATCATTCCTTACTGTTGGGAAATACTGAACCTGACCACCAGGAGGAGGCAAAGACACCCCAGCCAAAGGCTTAAAGGGACACAAGTCAAAATTAAACTTCATGATTCAGATACAGCATGCAATTTTGAACAACTTTCCAATTTACTTCCATTAACAAAATGTGCACAGTCTTTTAATATTTACACTTTTTGAGTCACCAGCTCCTTCTGAGCATGTGCAAGAGTTTACAGCATATACGTATATGCATTTGTGATTGGCTGATGGCTGTTGCATGATACAGGGGGAGTGGAAATAGACAGAACTTTGCAATTTATTAAAAAAAATAATCTACTACTCATTTGAAGTTCATACTAAGTGCTATTGCATTGTCTTCTTATCATGCATTTGTTGATTATGCAAATCTACTGTATTGACTGGTCCTTTAAATACCTCTCCCACTTCCCCATCCCCCTTTTCGTCACAGGAGGAGGGCAGAGAGGTGTGAGAAGATACAGAGTAGCTCCTTAGGAAGGATATCTGCCCTTTGATATGGGACTGGAGTTTTAAGTATTTTTGTCAGCCTCTCAGTGAGAGCATTGACGAAAGTTAGGGTCTTGAGATGCAGGGAGAGTCTTTCTGCCAACCCATCCAGACTGCCTGCTAACAGCTCCTAAGCAATCGGCGTTGACGAGTTACACTGCCTGCTTTTTTTTCTCACTCAAGTCCATGTCAGGAGCGATGCTACAAGACTGTCACACTTGAGAGGCTGTGTTTCTGTTCCACAGCGTGGATTCTGGTAAGATTGTTTCAATTTTTTCATATGTTGCAAACGCTAGAAGACAGGGTCACAGTGTGGCTCCTTTTATCTTAATAGAATCATGGGTTACTATCTCCTGAGGGGGATTATTGAACAGTGGGGATTAATCAAATGTAATGCTTTGATTTTATGCTGCTTTGTGTGAGATTTATTGGGCTCATAGACTGTTATATGGCTGGAACGCACAGGTTTTTACTTTCACTTTAAGTGCTGCGCAGCTTGTAGCTTGGCACGCTTTTTTTCATAGCAGGGGCGGTCCTGCCTTGCGCACCATGTGACCGGGTGTGGTCTTGCTTTCATTTCCTCTTTCCTGACCGAGCTGGCTATCGGAGAAGACGCTATTTCTCTTTATTGTCTTGGTCTAGGAGGTGGTGAGTGCCCCAGCCGTTGGGAGTATAAAGGTGCTGTTTTTTAGAAATAAAAATAATTTAATTTCTGTGTCCTACTGTCATTAGCTTAAGCTATGGAGGATTCTGAGATACTAGAGGGTACCCTCTATTCCAAATAGTAATACCTGTTTATATTGTGAGGAGGCCTTGGTATGCCCACCCTCTCAACTATGTTCCACATGCCTTGACAACGTTATTAGGTCAAAAAAGGTTAACACCTTTAGAACTACTGAGCCATCCACCTCTGAGGACTCGCTGTTCCATGAGGTGCATACCCAACACTCATCTCCTTCTACACATGCAGATTCCCGTAGCATGCTTGATCCTCCATCTGGAGGGGGCCTTTTACCTTCAGATTTTACTGCGCAATTAAAAACGGCCGTGTCTGAGGCCCTCATTGCTTAACTCGCCCTTCTAAACGCAAGCTGAAAGGTTAAACATAGCTCTCCTGCCCAGGGGTCATTGTGTAATTTATTGGATTTCTCTGCTTTGTCGCAGTTACTGAGGATGAGTTGCACTCTGAGGCTTCAGAAGGTGAACTTTCTGGGACGGAGTCGGCTGCCTCTAAGCCCCCTGCTGCTGAGGAACCAGCCTTTGGATTTAAGATTGAACACTTACGTTTTCTTCTAAAGGAAGTCCTGTCTACATTAGAGGTTCCAGAGGTCAAGCTGACTGATGAACCTTTGATTCCGAAATTAGACAGTTTACGAGGACAGGGTAGTGCATTTGACTTTTCCTGTGCCTGTAAAGATGGCGAACATTATTAAGAACGAATGGGACAGAATTGGATCTTCCTTTTCCCCTTTGTCTTCCTTTAAAAAATGATTCCCGGTCACAGACTCTCAATTGGAGTTGTGGGGTTCTGTTCCTAAGGTGGATGGTGCTATCTCCACGCTTGCCAAACGTACTACTATCACACTTGAGGATAGCTCGTCGTTCAGAGAGCCTATGGACAAGAAGATGGAAAATCTTCTAAGAAAGATGTTTCAACATACGGGATACTTGTTTCAACCGACAACGACCATTGCCGCTGTTGCTGGAGCAGCTACCTATTGTGCGACTCCATATTGAAATTGATCGAGGTGGAGGGTCCCCTCAATGTTATCCAGGAAAGAATTAAAGCCTTGAGAATTGCTAATTCTTTTATCTGTGATGCAAACATGCAGATTATTCGCCTAAATGCTAAGGTTTCTGGTTTTTCGGTTCAGGCCCCTTGGGCGCTCTGGCTGAAGTCCTGGTCTGTGGATATGAATTCTAAGTCCAGACTTCTTTTCCTTTTAAAAGAGATTTTATTTGGTCCAGGCCTGGACTCCATTATCTCCAGGGTTACTGGGGGCAAGGGTTCCTTCCTACCGCAAGATAAAAAGAACAAGTCTAAGGGACAAAGTTCTAATTTTCGTTCCTTTCATTCTAATAAATCCCAACGACAGCAGCCCTCTGCTAAGCCCAAGCAAACCAAGAGTACTTGGAAACCGTCTCAGTCCTGGAATAAATCCAAGCAGAGCAAGAAGCCTGCTGAGACTAAATCTGCATAAAGGGGCGGCCCCCGATCCGGCGCTGGATCATGTAGGGGGCAGACTGTCGCTCTTTTCAGAAGCTTGGTTCAGGGACGTGCAGGATCCATGGGTCCTGGAGGTCATAGCTCAGGGATACAAGATAGGTTTCAAGTCTCATCCACCAAAGGGCAGATTTCTCCTCTCAAGCCTGTCTTCCAGACCAGAAAAGAGGGAAGCCTTTCTGGGGTGCGTGCGGAATCTGTCCTCCTTAGGGGTCATTGTCCCGGTACCTATCACCGAAAGAGGTTTGGGATACTATTCAAACCTTTTTCATGGTCCCAAAGAAGGAGGGAACTTTTTGCCTGATTCTGGACCTAAAGTGCTTAAACAAATTTCTATACGTCCCCTCGTTCAAGATGACGACGATAAAGTCCATCCTTCCCTTAGTTCAGGAAGGACAGTTCATGACCACTATAGATCTGAAGGATGCTTACCTCCACGTTCCAATCCACAAGGATCACTTCCAGTTCTTAAGGTTTGCGTTCCTGGACCAGCACTTCCAGTTCATTGCACTTTCGTTTGGTCTAGCTACTGCTCCAATAATTTTTTGAAGGTTCTAGGGGCTCTTCTATCAGTTGCCAGAACCTGGGGTATAGCAGTAATTTCCTACTTGGACAATATTCTGGTACAAGCACCATCTTTTCATCTGGCAAAGGACCATTCGAAATCTCTCTCTTCTTCAATCTCATGGATGGAAGATAAATCTAGAGAAGAGTTCTCTTATTCCAAGCACCAGGGTAGAATTCCTGGGTACTATAATAGACTCCATATCCATGAGGATATTTCTAACAGACCAGAGACGTTGCAAACTTGCTTCTGCATGTCTTGCCCTCCGGACCTCCGTCTCAGACCACTGCAACTGTGCATGCTGAGGCAGTGGAACGACGATCATTTGGATCTATCCCAACAGATCTCTCTGGACAACCAACCAGTCAAGAGAAACGCTCTCTTAGTGGCTCTGTCCAGATCCTCTTTCCCGAGGGACATACTTCTTAAGACCATCCTGGAAGATTGTGACTACGGACGCAAGTCTATCAGGATGGGAAGCTGTTTGGGGTACCAAGAAGGAACAGGGCCTGTGGTCTCAGGAGGACCACTCCCTCCCGATCAACATTCTGAAACTTCAAGCAATCTTCAATGCTCTGAATGCTTGGCCCCTTCTGGGTTTGTCCAGTTTTATCAGATTCCAATCAGACAATATAACCTTGATGGCTTACATCGACCATCAGGGTGGAACGAGAAGCTCCCTAGCAATGAGGGAGGTATCTCGAATTCTGGAGTGGGCGGAGGCCCACAGCTGTTCGCTGTCAGCGATCCACATTCCGGGTGTGGACAACTGGGAAGCGTATTTTCTCAGCAGACAATCCTTTCATCCGGGGGAATGGTCTCTCCATCCCAAAGTGTTTGAGGAGATATGCAACAAGTGGGGGACGCCTGAGATAGATCTCATGGCGTCTCTTCTCAAATACCAAGCTACCCAGATATGGGTCGAGGTCCAGGGATCCTCAGGCGGAGCTAATAGATGCATTAGCAGTGCCTTGGAGGTTCAGACTAATTTACCTTTTTCCGCCGTTACCACTTCTTCCTCATGTAGTGGCCCGCATCAAGCAGGAACAGGCATCAGTGATACTGCTTGCTCCATCGTGGCCGCAAAGGATGTGGTTCGCGGATCTGGTGAGGATGTCATCATCTCCTCCGTGGAAGTTACCTTGTCGCAAGGATCTGCTGGAACAAGGTCCCTTTGTTCATCAAAATCTAGATTCTCTGAGGCTGACTGCGTGGAGATTGAACGCTTAGTCCTAGCCAAGAGAGGTTTTTCTGAGAGAGTGATTGATACTCTCATTCAAGCTCGTAAGCCGGTTACTCGTCGCATCTATCATAAGGTTTGGAGAACCTTCTTATTCTGGTGTGAAGAGCGTGGATTTTCCTGGCATAAAGTTAAGATTGCCACGATCCTATAGTTTCTCCAGGATGGACTGGAGAAGGGCCTTTCTGCCAGTTCCCTGAGGGGACAGATTTCAGCCCTATCTGTTTTACGGCACAAGAGGCTTTCCTAGCTTCCCGATGTACAGTCCTATTAAGGCTCTGATTAGGATCAGACCTGTATTTAGATCTAAGGCTCCTCCTTGGAGTCTAAATCTTGTTAAGGTTTCGCAACGGGCTCCATTTGAGCCTATGCATGAGATTGTCATTAGATTGTTGTCCTGGAAGGTTCTTTTTCTACTGGCTATTGCTTCTGCGTGCAGAGTTTCTGAGAATGCCACCTTGCAATGTGAGCCTCCTTATCTGGTGTTCCATTTGGATAAGGCTGTCCTACTTACTAAGTTAGGTTTTCTTCCTAAGGTTGTGTCAGACCGCAACGATCAAGAGATTATAGTTCCTTCCTTGTGTCCAAATCATTCTGCGAAGGAACGTTTGCTTCATAATCTGGACGTAGTTCGCACCTTGAAGTTCTACCTTCAGGCTACTAAGGATTTTACACAAACTTCATCATTGTTTGTTGTCTATTCCGGGAAGCGTAAGGGACAGAAGGTCTCTTCGACTTCCTTATCTTTTTGGTTAAGGAGTTTTATCTGCTTGGTTTATGAGACAGCGGGACATAAACCTCCTCAAAGGATTACGGCTCATTCTACTAGAGCAGTGGCTTCCTCTTGGGCCTTTAAGAATGAGGCCTCTATGGATCAGATTTGTAAGGCGACTACCTGGTTCTCCTTACATACTTTTTCTAAATTTTGCAAGTTTGATGTTTTTGCTTCGGCTGAATCAGCTTTCGGGAGAAAGGTTTTGCAGGCTGTGGTGCCCTCAGATTAGGGTCCGCCTCTCTTTTTGTCCCTCCTGTTATCATTCAGTGTCCTCTAGAGCTTGGGTATACATTTCCCAACAGTAAGGAATGATGCCGTGGACTCTCCTTATATTAAGAAGGAAAACATAAATTATGCTTACCAGATAATTTCATTTCCTTCTGTATAAGGAGAGTCCATGGCCCCCGTCCGTGTTCTCCAATGAGAGGCCCTCTAAATTTGACCAATTTGATACTTTTTCCTCGGGTGAGGCTTCTTTTTGGAGAAAGGTTCTTCAAGCGGTGGTGCCTTCTGTTCAGGTCTGCCTGTCTTGTTCTCCCTCCCTGTTCATTGCATGTCCTCTAGCTTGGGTGTTGGTTCCCACTAGTAATTGGAATGAAGTCGTGGACTCTCCATGTCTTAGGAAAGAAAACAAAATTTATGCTTACCTGATTAAATTCTTTTCTTTCCGGACATGGAGAGTCCACAACCCCACCCTTAAGATTAGACAGTTTTTTTTACTAAACCTCAGACACCTCTACACCTTTGTGTTATCTCCTTTTTTCCATTTCACTTTGGTCGAATGACTGGGGATTATGGGTAGGGGAGTGACTCTTAACAGCTTTGCTGTGGTGCTCTTTGTCTCCTCCTGTGGCCAGGAGTGAATATCCCATTAGTAATTGAATGATGCCGTGAACTCCATGTCTGGAAAGAAAATAATTTATCAGTTAAGCATAAATTTGGTTTTTAAAAGATAGATAATCCCTTTATTACCCATTCCCTAGTTACGCATAACCAACACAGTTGTATTAATACACTTTTTACCTCTGTAATTACCTTGTATCTAAGCCTCTGCAAACTGCCCCTTATTTCAGTTCTTTTGACAGACTTGCATTTTAGCCAATCAGAGCTGGCTCATAGGACCCCATGTGCATGAGCACAGTGTTATCTATATGAAACACATGAACTAACACCCTCTAGTGGTGAAAAACGGTCAAAATGCCCTGAGAGAAGAGGCGGCCTTCAAGGGTTTAGAAATTAGCATTTGAACCTCCTAGGTTTAGCTTTCAACTAAGAATACAAAGAGAACAAAGCAAAATTGGTGATAGATGTAAATTTAAAAATGGTTTAAAATGACATGCCCTATCTGAATGAGTTTGTTTTTGACTTGACTGTCCCTTTAAACAAATGAACTAACTCTTCCCCCAATTCTTATATAAGCTCAACCTTCTTATCGGCATGTAGACCCCGTGTATCAGTATAAGGAGGGGGGCTTTGATCCTACAGAGGGGCTGCTGTGGGACAAGTCATGTATGAGGCTGACTGACACTTCAGCTAAATGCTATTGGTGACACAGTTACATCTCCACAGGATTTTCCAGTTTGATCAGTGGTTTAACTCCATTTGTAGAGCACTTCATTTATTCGTTTGTCTCAGGACTTATTTTGTAGTCTCATAATGCTTTTTTTATTGTTTAGTCAAATGAAATAAGTATCAGATCATGCTTTAACTCTTTGAGTGCTAAGCACTTTCCCTCCAGGGTGCTAAGCTGTTCAAAGGTTTTTTTTATTTTATTTTTCCAGATCCCCAAGACTTACACTGTTGGAAAGGTTAGGCGATTACCTTTCCAACTGTGGGTCTTGTGGGTCTGTAGCCGCTTAGATGCCTGAGATAAAGGCTTCTAAGCAGCATGCCCCTTTTTACTATACTTAACATTGCTAAGTTTAAATAAAGTTGTGCGTCATCACGTCATTGTGCGTGATGTCACCACGCATAACGTCAAGCCCCTGTCACTATACAGGCCCAATCGCCGGGGGAAGAGCGGGTGGGAGCCCCCAGATCTCCCTCAAGGTAGGAGAGTGCTAGCGACGGGTCTGAGCCGTCGTTAGCACCTGAGTGGGAAACTCTGCGACGGCTCAGAACCGTCGTTAGCACTCAAGGGGTTAAAGGGACCCAAAACCCCAAATTTTACTTTCATGATTCAGATAGAGAATACAATTTTAAACAACATTCCAATTTACTTATATTATTTAATTTGCTTCATTCTTCATATATCCTTTGTTGTAGAAATAGCAATGCACATGGGTGAGCCAATCACACAAAGCATACATGTGCAGCCACCAATCAGCTGCTACTTAGCCTATTTAGGTATGCTTTTTTAACAAAGGATACCAAGAGAATGAAGCAAATTAGATAATAGAAGTAAATTGGAAATATTTTTAAAATTGCTGCTGTTTCTAAGTCATAAAAGAAATAATTTGGGTTTCATGTCCTATTCACAAGACTATTGAATATAATTCTCAGGATTTGTAAAGCTCTGTATTAAAGAAACTCAGATAAATGGAATAAAACCTCTGTTAAAGGGACAGTCTAGGCCAAAATAAACTTTCATGATTCAGATAGAGCATGTAATTTTAAACATTTTTCCAATTTACTTTTATCACCAATTTTGCTTTGTTCGCTTGGTATTCTTAGTTGAAAGCTTAACCTAGGAGGTTCATATGCTAATTTCTTAGACCTTGAAGCCCACCTCTTTCAGATTGCATTTTAACAGTTTTTCACCACTAGAGGGTGTTAGTTCACGTATTTCATATAGATAACACTGTGCTCGTGCACGAGAAGTTATCTGGGAGCAGGCACTGATTGGCTAAACTGCAAGTCTGTCAAAAGAACTAAAAAAGGGGGCAGTTTGCAGAGGCTTAGATACAAGATAATCACAGAGGTTAAAAGTATATTATTATAACTGTGTTGGTTATGCAAAACTGGGGAATGGGTAATAAAGGGAGTATCTATCTTTTAAAACAATAACAATTCTTGTGTAGACTGTCCCTTTAATGAAAATACAAAAATATAAAATTATAATGGACATTTCCTTGGTTGGAAATTATTTAAAGGTTTTATTTTTTATTCTTAAGTTGCAATGAAATTAATGAAATAACTGCTGCTGGCTCTTACCAGGTGAAATAGTGTCAGCACCTGGCTGTGTGCCATAATAACCATAATACAAAGTAAAAAAACTCCAGTGTTTGTTCTGGTCTGCCTAGCATCATCTGCATTGGCTCTGCTCTAATTAACATTCCCTGATTTCACAAAAATGCCTCTCAAATCTAAAGCAACAGATGTAAAACTCATTTTATTGGCTCTAAACTTTGCATTACCTTGCCATGTATTATTTAATCGCTTAAAGTGTTAAATAAAAATGTACTTGATAAAGTATAACATGACTCAAAATAATAAAAAAATACCCCATGCACTGTGCACAGATATATGGAATGTCTACTCCTGTCTAGAACTTGGGAATGTAGGGAATGTGCCCCTCAAATAACTTAAAAAAAAAGTGCTATCAGGTAAGTTTAGGGCACCTAGGCTGGAGGAAATGTACTCACGTTCTTCTTAGCTGCAACTCCAATGTAAGTATAACAGCACGGTATGTGATCTCACGGGGTTCTACTTGTCACTGCTTATTAAATACCAAAAAGTATAAACACTTGAGTGATGCAGCTTATCTGTAAAAAGCTGACTAGAAAATCGCAAATTATGTAAAAAAAAAACGGGAAGATATTTTACCTCACAATTTCCTCAGTAGCCACATTCCATGTAAAGGCACTTTACGCAGCCAATCAGGATACTAGTCCCAGGACTTGCAAGGTAGCGTGCATCTGGCATGTGCGGCACAGTCATGTTGTTGTTTCTCTCCTCCGTTTAAGGAAGTTTACTATGAAATATCACAAGATTTCAGTAAAATCTAATGAGATCACAGTAAATCGGAGTGTGACATCAGCACTGATGAAGCTGATTGGCTGCTGTTATCTTTTCAACATGCAGCTGTCAGTAGCTGAAGATAACGGTTCACAGAGCACTTCTATTCTTGCGAGCTGAAGGAACTTTAAGGTAAAATATCTTCCTTTTTTACATAAACATGTTTGTGATCTTGTCAGCTTTTTACAGTTATGCTGCATCACTAGTCATTTAGCACATGGGTATTATGTTCATTTAACGTATTTATTAAAATCAAATCTAAAAAACAACGCACGTTCTACTGTGTATTAACAGCTTGCCAATATACATTACGTTATTTCGTTAATGTATTTTCTTTTTTAAGACACGATGAGTTCACGGATCATCTTAATTACTAATGGTATATTCACCTCCTGGTTAGCAGGAGGAGGCAAAGAACACCACAGCAGAGCTGTTAAATAGCTCCCCCCTTCCCTCCCACTCCAGTCATTCTCTTTGCCTACGTTAGTGATAGGAAGAGGTAAAGTGAGGTGTTAGTATAGATTCTTCAATCAACAGTTTATTATTTTTGAAGCAGTGCAAGATTGTGCTACTTTGTTCTGGTGTGTAGCTGTAGTCCATATCAGTCTCTTTAGTAGAGCAGTGGTGGCTTTAGAGCAATGGGAACTTGTGGGACATAATTCTTTCTGTGCCTCCCATATTTTCTTGCTGCCCTATTTCCTTCAGTCTGAGGTAAACATTGACTCAGCATTTTATTCTCTTCAGGTCGATGTGAGGGAGAGGATCTCTCAAGCCGGAGAGCTGCCTTGCTGCCAGGCAGAAGTCAAGGTAAGTGCTACTTTAAATTTCTGGGGCACACACTAAACATAATGGGCTCTGTAGGGAAAGTAGCTCTTTATGTTGGGCAGTATTTCTTAGCAGGCACTGGGGCTGGAGTTAAGCTGAACAAATCCATTACGTGATGGCTCTGGTGGTTTCACTATTCTATGTTCACTATTCTATGTAATATCGTTAACACATTGCATAGAACGGCATAGGTTTACGCCCACAATGGGCGGTTCTTCCTGTTTTTGCGCGCCACTTTCGTAGCGCTTCAGCTCAAGAGGCTGAGGAATAGTGCGACATCAGGAAGGATTTATCCTGTCTGTCCTAGAGTCGCATGGTGAGAGTAATCATGCGTTGCTAGTACAGAGTCGGTATTTCCTTTTCTTCACAGCATATCACTGTTGCTTTCAAAACAAGGCAAGACTAAAATGGATCATCTGAAGGGGGAAATGTAGCTGATCTTCAGTCAGGTAGGAGCACTTCAGCAGAGTGCTGAGGTGCAGAGGTTGATTTTTTTGTTGTTAAAAGCGATTTGCAGTAAAAAAAGGAAACCGTTTTTAAAACTGACAATCTGCAATAAAAAAGAAAACCGTTTTGAATTTAAAGAGACAGTAACGGTTTTTATAATTAATATTTGCAAATACTTTTTAAAATTTTTGTTTACTATTTGGCAAATTGTGATCAAGCATTGACCAAGGGGACTTGCAAGATGTCACCTGCTCTTTATGTTTTGACGCCAACGTGGAACCACCAATCCCTTTCTGTCCTTCATGTAATGAAAGGACTTTGAATTATAGGGAAAAGATTTTTTCAGAGCCATTATCCTCTAAGGCAGATGTTGTCCAAGAGTCTAATGATGAGGGTCAATATATGCCGCAGCTTTCTCCCCAAGCGTCCCAAATTTTACCGCCCTCACAAGCAGTGCCCTGTGCTTCAGCTATAGTTCCTTCTGGGATTTCGTTATAAGACATAGCTTCTCTCATGTCTTCTACTATTTCTGATGCTCTGTCTGCCTTTCCAATGTTGCAGGGCAAACGTATTAGGAAAGCCAGACATTCAGTAAGCGAGGTTTCTGATGCGATTGTTGCAATTTCGGCGGTATCCTCCCAACGACCTGAAGAGGAGGGTACCGTAGTAGCTTCTGAAGGAGAAATGTCAGATTCAAAGAGTCTATTACCTCTGACAGACTCGGAGGTGGTATCTTTCAGATTTAAACTTGATCACCTTTGTCTGTTACTCAGGGAGGTTTTAGTTACCTTGGATGATAGTGACTCCACAGTGGTGGTTGTCCCTCAGAAGTCTAGTAAACTGGACCGATACTTTGAGGTTCCTTCCTACACAGATGTATTTCCAGTTCCTAAAAGACCAGGCATTCCTTTCTCTCCCTCTCCTATTTTTAAGAAAATGTTTCCAATAGCCGATTCCTAAGATAGGAGCCGTTTCCACCTTAGCTAAGAGAACTACTATTCCCATAGAGGATAGTTGTGCTTTCAAAGATCCTATGGATTAGAAGTTAGAGTGGTTACTCAAGAAGATTTATGTACACCAGGGTCTGCAGTGGCAACTGGCTGTGTGCATTGCCACCTTCACTAGTGTGGCAGCATATTGGTTTGATGCACTGTCTGAGGCTCTCAGGACAGAAACTTCTTTGGATGAGATCCAAGATAGGATAAAAGCTCTTAAGCTAGCTAATGCCTTTATTTGGGCCGCTTCCCTTCAAGTTATCAAATTGGGAGCTAAGATCTCGCGTTTCTCTGTTCTAGCCCGCAGAGCCTTATGGTTAAAACCTTGGTCTGCGGATGTCTCTTCTAAGTCTAAACTTCTAGCTATTCCTTACAAGGGGAAGACTTTTTTTGGACCCGATTTGAAGGAGACTATTTCTGATATCACGGGAGGTAAGGGTCATCGTCTCCCTCAGGATAAGAGAAATAAACAAAAAGGCAATTTTCGTTCCTTTTGAAATTTCAAAGGAAACTCTTCCTCTTCCTCCTCTAAGCAGGAACAGTCTAAACCTACATGGAGACCCAGTCAGTCTTGGAACAAAGGAAAGCAGTCTAAGAAACCGGTTAGTGATTCCAAGACAGCATGAAGGGCATGCCCCCGATCCGGGACTGGATCTGGTAGGGGGCAGACTTTCCTTCTTCGTTCAAGCCTGGGTTCGGGATGTCTAGGATCCCTGGGCAATAGAAATAGTGTCTCAGGGATACTCTCTGGAGTTCAAAGTTTTTCCTCCCAGAGGCAGATTTCTAATTTCAAGATTATCTGCAGACCAGACAAAGAGAGAGGCGTTCTTACACTGCGTAGGAGACCTCTCCGCTCTGGGAGTCATTGTTCCTGTTCCAATTCAGGAACAGGCTCTGGGGTTTTATTCCAATCTGTTCGTGGTTCCCAAAAAAGAGGGAACCTTCAGGCCAATTTTAGACCTCAAGAGTCTAAACAAGTTTCTCAGGGTACCGTCCTTCAAGATGGAAACAATTCGTTCCATTATTCCATTGATCCAGGAGGGTCAAATTATGACAATAGTGGACTTAAAGGACTCGTATCTACATGTCCCCATTCACAGGGATCATCACAGGTTCTTAAGGTTTTCCTTTCTGGACAAAGACTTCCAGTTTGTGGCTCTTCCTTTCGGTCTTGCCAGAGCCCTCAGAATCTTCACAAAGGTTCTGGGATCTCTGTTGGCGGTGCTGTGATCAAAAGGAATTGCAGTGGCGCCTTATCTGGACGACAGTTTAGTTCAGGCGCCATCCTTTCAGCTAGCAAGATCCCACACGGACTTGGTGTTGTCCTTCCTAAGATCCCACGGATGGAAGGTAAATTTAGAAAAGAGTTCCTTAGTTCCAAACACAAGGGTAACTTTCTTAGGAACCATAATAACCTCTCTGTCTATGAAGATTTTTCTGACAGAAGTCAGGAAATTAAAGATTATCAATACTTGTCTAGCCCTTCAGTCCACTCCTCGACCATCAGTGGCTCAGTGCATGGAGTTAATCGGGCTGATGGTGGCGACAATGGATATCATCCCGTTTGCTCATTTCCATCTCAGAGCCCTGCAGTTGAACATGCTCAGACAATGGAACATAGATTATTCGGACTTGTCACCTCGACTTCTTCTGGAGCAGGAGACAAGGGACTCTCTTCAATGGTGGTTGTCTCTGGATCATCTCTTCCAGGGAACATGCTTTCGCAGACCATCTTGGGTGATTGTGACAACAAATGCCAGCCTTCTAGGGTGGGGAGCAGTCTGGGGCTCTCTAAAGGCTCAGGGAATATAGACTCAGGCAGAGTATGTTTTACCCATAAACATTCTGGAACTGAGAGTGATCTACAATGCTCTTCTTGCCTGGCCCCAGTTAGCCTCGGTACAGTTTATCAGGTTCCAGTCGGACAACATAACGTCAGTGGCCTACATCAATCATAAGGGAGGAACGAGGAGTTCCTTGGCGATGACAGAGGTTTCCAAAATAATTCAGTGGGTGGAGGCCCATTCTTGCTGTCTGTCGGTGATCCACATCCCAGGGGTAGACAACTGAGAGGCAGATTTTCTGAGCAGGCAGACCTTTCATCCGGGGGAGTGGGAACTCCATCCGGAAGTGTTCTCCAGCCTGATTCTCAAGTGGGATCAGCTGGAATTAGATCTCATGGCATTGCGGCAGAATGCCAAGCTCCCGAGATACGGGTCGAGATTCAGGGACCCCCAGGCAGAACTGATAGATGCTCTGGCGGCCCCTTTGACCTTCAATCTAGCATACCTGTTTCCTCCATTTGCTCTTCTTCCTCGAGTAATTGCTCGAATCAAACAGGAAAGGGCCTTGGTGATCCTCATAGCACCGGCCTGGCCGCGCAGGATTTGATATGCAGATCTGGTGGAGATGACATCTCTACCACCTTGGAGACTTCCGTTGAGGAAAGACCTTCTGATTCAGGGACCCTTCCTTCACCCAAATCTAATTTCTCTGAAGCTGACTGCTTGGAGATTGAACGCTTAATTTTATCCAAGCTGGGATTTTCTGACTCTGTTATAGAGACCATGATTCAGGCTCGTAAGCCCATTACTAGAAGGATTTACCATAAGATTTGGCGTAAATATCTCTATTGGTGTGAATCCAAGGGCTACTCATGGAGTAGAGTTAGGATTCCTAGAATTTTGTCCTTTCTTCAAGAGTGTTTGGAGACAGGTTTATCGACAAGTTCTTTAAAGGGGCAGTTCTCGGCCTGTTACACAAACGTCTGGCGGATGTTCCAGATGTTCAATCGTTCTGTCAGGCCTTGGTCAGGATCAGGCCTGTGTTCAAACCAGTTACTCCTCCATGAAGTCTTAATTTAGTTCTCAAAGTTCTTCAAGGGGCTCCATTTGAGCTTATGCATTCCTTAGATATTAACTTGTTATCTTGGAAAGTTTTATTTCTTGTTGCTATTTATTCTGCTCGGAGAGTGTCAGAGCTCTCGGCATTACAGTATGAGTCTCCTTATCTTATTTTCCATTCAGATAAGGTAGTTTTACGTACTAAATTAGGATTACTTACTAAGGTTGTTTCTGATCGAAACATTAAGCAGGAGATTGTTGTTCCTTCCTTGTATCCTAATCCTTCTTCTCAGAAGGAAAGACTTTTGGACGTGGTCCATGCTTTTAAAGTTTTACCTGCAGGCGAAAAAGGACTTTCGTCAGTCTTCTTCTTTGTTTGTGGTTTTCTCAGGAAAAACGCAAGGGACAGAAAGCTACGGCTACTTCTCTTTCTTTTTGGCTGAAGAGTATCATACGTTTTGCATATGAGACTGCTGGACAGCAGCCTCCCGAGAGAGTTAGGTCTCATTCCACGAGGGCTGTTGCTTCTTCATGGGCGTTCAAAAATGACACTTTTGCCTCAGCTGAGGCCGCTTTTGGGAGAAAGGGTCTTCAAACAGTGGTGCCTTTCATTTCGGTTCCCTGTCTTGTCCCTCCCGTATCATCTGTGTACTCTACTCTAGCTTGGGTATTGAATCCCATTAGTAATTAAACTGATCCGTGGACTCATCATGTCTTAAAAAAGAAAAGAAAATTTATGCTTACCTGATAAATGTATTTATTTTTTGACACAATGAGTCCACGGCCCGCCCTGTTCTTTTTGACATGTTGTGGGTTATTGTAAACTTCAGACACCTCTACACCTTGGCTTTTCCTTTCTCTTCCTAACTTCGGTCGAATGACTGGAGTGGGAGGGAAGGGGGGAGCTATTTAACAGCTCTGCTGTGGTGCTCTTTGCCTCCTCCTGCTGACCTGGAGGTGAATATCCCATTAGTAATTAAGATGATCCGTGGACTCATTGTGTCAAAAAGAAATACATTTATCAGGTAAGCATACATTTTCTTTTATCTCTGGGTCCCACAGACAGAAGCAAGCACAATGAGAAAAATAAACACAATGACTTCCCTTGTATTTCAAGATGCTGCCAGCCCCGGTTACTCCACCGTCTGCACAGAACTGTTTTTTAGCTGGCGACGCAGTCTTTCACAAGAAGCGTCCCAAACCTCTTTCTCCCACCTCAGGTCTCAGCAAAAAACCCCAGAAGAAAAGGCCAACAATATAGTTTAGCAAATATTTTGCTCTAATAGTGGTTCACAACCACCAAAAAGGATACATATATTTAGCACTCTTGGTCCTATATTTTTGTAAAATAAAATGCGTTCAACTTTATAAAAAATTACACATTTTATGTTACAAAAATATAGGACCAAGAGTGCTAAATATATGTATCCTTTTTGGTGGCTCTGAACCACCATTAAACCAAAACATTGATATAAGATACATAGCACCTTAATTATCATATAGTTATTACCATAAACCATCATAGATACGGAATAATTTAAGGTCCTGCAAATCATTTATGTAGTTTCTTTTAGTTTTCTTCCAACAATAGTTTAGCAGCCTGCACTAAAAGGAACATAGCGTTACTTGAAGAAATTGAAGATTTTATTCAGAAAACACTGGAATCATTGATGACCATAATTTCCAGCTTTAATAAAATCCAATAAAAAGCTCAACCAGTTTGGCAAACACATCTGCCTTTTTCAAGAGCAGTTAAAATCACTATGAAAAGGGGCTGTGTCTGGGCCAAGCATGGCCGCTTTTCTTGGAGCTCTGTAAGAGAGTTTTACATTCCGCCATGTAACTAAGCTTCCATCCAGTGCTAAATTGTATTTAAGATGTCAGTGAACTTCAAGCTGAACTAGGACATGGGTCAAGAAATCTGTTTAAAATTTAGCCAGTATGAATATTTAGGATCCAGACATACATTTAGTAGACATGCAGTGGTATTTGTATATACATATATAGACATGCAGTGGTATTTGTATATACATATATAGACATGCAGTGGTATTTGTATATACATATATAGAGAATAACCCAAAATGTTAGGAGCCAGAGATAAAAATCTAGGAGCCAGTGGTTTCCTGGCTTCTGGATTTGTCGAGCTCTGAACTAGGATATACAACTATTTCTTCAGAACAGGACTTACCAGATTGCCGAGGACTTTGGCAGCCCTGAACGGGAAGGCCCTCGGCACCCCGGGAGACTGGGGGTGCCGATAAGTGAATAGAATATTTTAATACATTACCCTTTTAAAGTGTTATTGGAGGATTTTGAAAAGCGGTTTACCTTGAAGATGAATGACCTCCTCCTACTGTGTTCGCTGATCCCAGAGCAAAATGTGAACTTGCGGAGTGAGCCTTCCCTGACTGTGGATGTCTCGTTGATGGATTTTAACTTGGACCCAATGATGGAAGGAGGTAATTCTGAGGAGTTTGCTAATGGTGTCTATATGGATAGCAGCTGCCAATGTACAGACACGAAAGACCCTGATCATATGGGACCTGTGAGTGGAAACATCCTTAGAGCTGAAATGGGAGCCTCCTTCGGGCAACCCTTGGTCTCGGCGTGGGCTTGCAGCGAGAGAGGATAGTCTATCCTTTCTCTGGACTGCTACTTATAGGGCAATTTGGAGATGCGATGCAGCACTCAGATTTCTTCTTTACCGGGTTGGACTTTCTCCCAGGCTTTGCTGTTGATCCCTATTATAGCCTACCTGCTCTATCTTTAGACTATTTAGAACATCAGGACTGCACCTATCATGACATTCTAAAAATTAACTTTATTCTCAGTGCACCTGAATATGATACTCCCATGGACCCCAGGATAGGAGTGGGATAACGCTGCAGATGGATCTCAGTCCCAGCTTGCTGATAGGGGTTAGGTCAACTCTTGCGTGCACTAAATACTTAATGACTCTCTAGCCCTATTGCCGGTTTATATCTTTTTGTCTGTGCTATACAGATTTTCTACAGTAGATTTATGCTTACTAAGGGGAATGTCTATCAGGTGGGGATAGATATAGAAATTTAGCCTTTTGGTTTATATATCCATTTTGCCTATTACAAATTAACAACAAACTTCCTGGTATATATTTCAAGTTGAGTAGCAGTCTATAAATAGCTTAACGCTCTTAAGTTCTCTGCATAAATGCTTAGCTATAGCAATAAAGTAGGTACTGTGCTTGCCTGTTATTCATACCTATATAGACCAAAGCTGGTTAGGTAAGTGTCGTCTGCGGCCGGGACAACATGATCATGTTTATACTATTACTTACAATTCTCTTGATGAGTCTTTTAGTAAATGAATGTGGTACTTTGTCAAGTGCGTTTACTTGGTTTAATACTAGAATACATATATCATAGATCACCATATTCCATATGCACCTTATGGGACATTTTTTGGCTGTCTTACTTGCTCCTCATGCTTTACTTCCATATAATATGTATAGTCCTTGTAAGCTATATACTCATTTAATTTGTAATGCTAATTTCCTCATATTGGGGGAAGCTCTGTAAATGTAATACTAAGCTCTCATTCAATACCCCCTATCTCTGCTCCATCAGACGTATCTTCTGTTAGTCCTCCAGTACCACATCAGGATCTTTATTCATATGTAATACACTGGTTCTATATCATTAGCTCATATAAGTATTATCAGATGTGAATTGTTTCTAAATGTACTAATTCATCAAGTAGCCCAAGAGTGGCCTCTCCGTAGCTACCATTTGACGTAATCTTAATGGTCCAGTTGGTCCAAGAAAGACCAGGGCAGTAGTTACCCCATTTGTTTGTTCAATTTTGTTATTAGCATTTCAGCCATTTATTGTTACTAAGGATGTTTCACTTTATGCTCTTAGTACACAGGTTAATACTCTCACACTGTAAGTGCTCTTTGTACACAGGTTAATACTCTCACACTGTAAGTGCTCTTAGTACACAGGTTAATACTCTCATACTGTAAGTGCTCTTAGTACACAGGTTAATACTATCATACTGTAAGTGCTCTTAGTACACAGGTTAATACTCTCCTACTGTAAGTGCTCTTAGTACACAGGTTAATACTCTCATACTGTAAGTGCTCTTAGTACACAGGTTAATACTCTCATACTGTAAGTGCTCTTAGTACACAGGTTAATACTGTAAGTGCACTTAGTACACAGGTTAATACTCTCATACTGTAAGTGCTCTTAGTACACAGGTTAATACTCTCATACTGTAAGTGCTCTTAGTACACAGGTTAATACTCTCACACTGTAAGTGCTCTTAGTACACAGGTTAATACTCTCACACTGTAAGTGCTCTTAGTACACAGGTTAATACTCTCATACTGTAAGTGCTCTTAGTACACAGGTTAATACTATCATACTGTAAGTGCTCTTAGTACACAGGTTAATACTCTCCTACTGTAAGTGCTCTTAGTACACAGGTTAATACTCTCATACTGTAAGTGCTCTTAGTACACAGGTTAATACTCTCATACTGTAAGTGCTCTTAGTACACAGGTTAATACTCTCCTACTGTAAGTGCTCTTAGTACACAGGTTAATACTCTCATACTGTAAGTGCTCTTAGTACACAGGTTACTAGTCTCATACTGTAAGTGCACTTAGTACACAGGTTAATACTCTCCTACTGTAAGTGCTCTTAGTACACAGGTTAATACTCTCATACTGTAAGTGCTCTTAGTACACAGGTTAATACTCTCATACTGTAAGTGCTCTTAGTACACAGGTTAATACTATCATACTGTAAGTGCTCTTAGTACACAGGTTAATACTCTCCTACTGTAAGTGCTCTTAGTACACAGGTTAATACTGTAAGTGCACTTAGTACACAGGTTAATACTCTCATACTGTAAGTGCTCTTAGTACACAGGTTAATACTCTCCTACTGTAAGTGCTCTTAGTACACAGGTTAATACTCTCATACTGTAAGTGCTCTTAGTACACAGGTTAATGCTCTCATACTGTAAGTGCTCTTAGTACACAGGTTAATACTCTCATACTGTAAGTGCACTTAGTACACAGGTTAATACTCTCATACTGTAAGTGCTCTTAGTACACAGGTTAATACTCTCATATTGTAAGTGCTCTTAGTACACAGGTTAATACTCTCATACTGTAAGTGCACTTAGTACACAGGTTAATACTCTCATACTGTAAGTGCTCTTAGTACACAGGTTAATACTCTCATACTGTAAGTGCTCTTAGTACACAGGTTAATGCTCTCATACTGTAAGTGCTCTTATTACACAGGTTAATACTCTCATACTGTAAGTGCACTTAGTACACAGGTTAATAATCTCATACTGTAAGTGCTCTTAGTACACAGGTTAATACTCTCATACTGTAAGTGCTCTTAGTACACAGGTTAATGCTCTCATACTGTAAGTGCTCTTAGTACACAGGTTAATACTCTCATACTGTAAGTGCACTTAGTACACAGGTTAATACTCTCATACTGTAAGTGCTCTTAGTACACAGGTTAATACTCTCATACTGTAAGTGCTCTTAGTACACAGGTTAATACTCTCCTACTATAAGTGCTCTTAGTACACAGGTTAATACTCTCATACTGTAAGTGCTCTTAGTACACAGGTTAATACTCTCATACTGTAAGTGCTCTTAGTACACAGGTTAATACTCTCATACTGTAAGTGCACTTAGTACACAGGTTAATACTCTCATACTGTAAGTGCTCTTAGTACACAGGTTAATACTCTCATACTGTAAGTGCTCTTAGTACACAGGTTAATACTCTCCTACTATAAGTGCTCTTAGTACACAGGTTAATACTCTCATACTGTAAGTGCTCTTAGTACACAGGTTAATACTCTCATACTGTAAGTGCTCTTAGTACACAGGTTAATACTCTCATACTGTAAGTGCACTTAGTACACAGGTTAATACTCTCATACTGTAAGTGCACTTAGTACACAGGTTAATACTCTCATACTGTAAGTGCTCTTAGTACACAGGTTAATGCTCTCATACTGTAAGTGCTCTTAGTACACAGGTTAATGCTCTCATACTGTAAGTGCTCTTAGTACACAGGTTAATACTCTCATACTGTAAGTGCACTTAGTACACAGGTTAATACTCTCATACTGTAAGTGCACTTAGTACACAGGTTAATACTCTCATACTGTAAGTGCACTTAGTACACAGGTTAATACTCTCATACTGTAAGTGCTCTTAGTACACAGGTTAATACTCTCATACTGTAAGTGCACTTAGTACACAGGTTAATACTCTCATACTGTAAGTGCACTTAGTACACAGGTTAATAATCTCATACTGTAAGTGCTCTTAGTACACAGGTTAATACTCTCATACTGTAAGTGCACTTAGTACACAGGTTAATAATCTCATACTGTAAGTGCTCTTAGTACACAGGTTAATACTCTCATACTGTAAGTGCTCTTAGTACACAGGTTAATACTCTCATACTGTAAGTGCACTTAGTACACAGGTTAATACTCTCATACTGTAAGTGCACTTAGTACACAGGTTAATACTCTCATACTGTAAGTGCACTTAGTACACAGGTTAATACTCTCATACTGTAAGTGCACTTAGTACACAGGTTAATACTCTCATACTGTAAGTGCACTTAGTACACAGGTTAATACTCTCATACTGTAAGTGCTCTTAGTACACAGGTTAATACTCTCATACTGTAAGTGCTCTTAGTACACAGGTTAATACTCTCATACTGTAAGTGCTCTTAGTACACAGGTTAATACTCTGATACTGTAAGTGCACTTAGTACACAGGTTAATACTCTCATACTGTAAGTGCTCTTAGTACACAGGTTAATACTCTCATACTGTAAGTGCTCTTAGTACACAGGTTAATACTCTCATACTGTAAGTGCTCTTAGTACACAGGTTAATACTCTCATACTGTAAGTGCTCTTAGTACACAGGTTAATACTCTCATACTGTAAGTGCTCTTAGTACACAGGTTAATACTCTCATACTGTAAGTGCTCTTAGTACACAGGTTAATACTCTCCTACTGTAAGTGCACTTAGTACACAGGTTAATACTCTCCTATTGTAAGTGCTCTTAGTACACAGGTTAATACTCTCATACTGTAAGTGCACTTAGTACACAGGTTAATACTCTCATACTGTAAGTGCACTTAGTACACAGGTTAATACTCTCATACTGTAAGTGCTCTTAGTACACAGGTTAATACTCTCATACTGTAAGTGCTCTTAGTACACAGGTTAATACTCTCATACTGTAAGTGCACTTAGTACACAAGTTAATAATCTCATACTGTAAGTGCTCTTAGTACACAGGTTAATACTCTCATACTGTAAGTGCTCTTAGTACACAGGTTAATAATCTCATACTGTAAGTGCTCTTAGTACACAGGTTAATACTCTCATACTGTAAGTGCTCTTAGTACACAGGTTAATACTCTCATACTGTAAGTGCTCTTAGTACACAGGTTAATACTCTCATACTGTAAGTGCTCTTAGTACACAGGTTAATACTGTAAGTGCACTTAGTACACACGTTAATACTCTCATACTGTAAGTGCTCTTAGTACACAGGTTAATACTCTCCTACTGTAAGTGCTCTTAGTACACAGGTTAATACTGTAAGTGCACTTAGTACACAGGTTAATACTCTCATACTGTAAGTGCTCTTAGTACACAGGTTAATACTGTAAGTGCACTTAGTACACAGGTTAATACTCTCATACTGTAAGTGCACTTAGTACACAGGTTAATACTCTCATACTGTAAGTGCTCTTTATCATCTTTGTGAGAGATGGAGTCTGTAAATCCCATATATACAATTATGATTCTGTTGACTATTTTCCAGCTCTTGTTATCAGGCCTCCTAGTTCCCTAGCTTATGCATTGTTTCGCAAACACGCACTTAACTGTGAACTCTAATGTTCTAGCCTGATAATACCTTGTATACTTATTACTATTGTGATAGGCTGTGCACTACCTGCTGTAATTTATAAATACCTTGTATACTTATTACTATTGTGATAGGCTGTGCACTACCTGCTGTAATTTATAAATACCTTGTATACATATTACTATTGTGATAGGCTGTGCACTACCTGCTGTAATTTATAAATACCTATTATACGTATTACTATTGTGATAGGCTGTGCACTACCTGCTGTAATTTATAAATACCTTGTATACGTATTACTATTGTGATAGGCTGTGCACTACCTGCTGTAATTTATAAATACCTTGTATACGTATTACTATTGTGATAGGCTGTGCACTACCTGCTGTAATTTATAAATACCTTGTATACTTATTACTATTGTGATAGGCTGTGCACTACCTGCTGTAATTTATAAATACCTATTATACTTATTACTATTGTGATAGGCTGTGCACTACCTGCTGTAATTTATAAATACCTATTATACGTATTACTATTGTGATAGGCTGTGCACTACCTGCTGTAATTTATAAATACCTATTATACGTATTACTATTGTGATAGGCTGTGCACTACCTGCTGTAATTTATAAATACCTATTATACGTATTACTATTGTGATAGGTTGTGCACTACCTGCTGTAATTTATAAATACCTTGTATACGTATTACTATTGTGATAGGCTGTGCACTACCTGCTGTAATTTATAAATACCTTGTATACTTATTACTATTGTGATAGGCTGTGCACTACCTGCTGTAATTTATAAATACCTTGTATACGTATTACTATTGTGATAGGCTGTGCACTACCTGCTGTAATTTATAAATACCTTGTATACGTATTACTATTGTGATAGGCTGTGCACTACCTGCTGTAATTTATAAATACCTTGTATACGTATTACTATTGTGATAGGTTGTGCACTACCTGCTGTAATTTATAAATACCTTGTATACGTATTACTATTGTGATAGGCTGTGCACTACCTGCTGTAATTTATAAATACCTTGTATACGTATTACTATTGTGATAGGCTGTGCACTACCTGCTGTAATTTATAAATACCTTGTATACGTATTACTATTGTGATAGGCTGTGCACTACCTGCTGTAATTTATAAATACCTTGTATACGTATTACTATTGTGATAGGCTGTGCACTACCTGCTGTAATTTATAAATACCTTGTATACGTATTACTATTGTGATAGGCTGTACACTACCTGCTGTAATTTATAAATACCTTGTATACGTATTACTATTGTGATAGGCTGTGCACTACCTGCTGTAATTTATAAATACCTTGTATACTTATTACTATTGTGATAGGCTGTGCACTACCTGCTGTAATTTATAAATACCTTGTATACGTATTACTATTGTGATAGGCTGTGCACTACCTGCTGTAATTTATAAATACCTTGTATACGTATTACTATTGTGATAGGCTGTGCACTACCTGCTGTAATTTATAAATACCTATTATACGTATTACTATTGTGATAGGTTGTGCACTACCTGCTGTAATTTATAAATACCTTGTATACGTATTACTATTGTGATAGGCTGTGCACTACCTGCTGTAATTTATAAATACCTTGTATACGTATTACTATTGTGATAGGCTGTGCACTACCTGCTGTAATTTATAAATACCTTGTATACGTATTACTATTGTGATAGGCTGTGCACTACCTGCTGTAATTTATAAATACCTTGTATACGTATTACTATTGTGATAGGCTGTGCACTACCTGCTGTAATTTATAAATACCTTGTATACGTATTACTATTGTGATAGGCTGTGCACTACCTGCTGTAATTTATAAATACCTTGTATACGTATTACTATTGTGATAGGCTGTGCACTACCTGCTGTAATTTATAAATACCTTGTATACGTATTACTATTGTGATAGGCTGTACACTACCTGCTGTAATTTATAAATACCTTGTATACGTATTACTATTGTGATAGGCTGTGCACTACCTGCTGTAATTTATAAATACCTATTATACGTATTACTATTGTGATAGGTTGTGCACTACCTGCTGTAATTTATAAATACCTTGTATACGTATTACTATTGTGATAGGCTGTGCACTACCTGCTGTAATTTATAAATACCTTGTATACGTATTACTATTGTGATAGGTTGTGCACTACCTGCTGTAATTTATAAATACCTTGTATACGTATTACTATTGTGATAGGTTGTGCACTACCTGCTGTAATTTATAAATACCTTGTATACGTATTACTATTGTGATAGGCTGTGCACTACCTGCTGTAATTTATAAATACCTTGTATACGTATTACTATTGTGATAGGTTGTGCACTACCTGCTGTAATTTATAAATACCTCAATAAAAGATTAAGAAGAAAAAAAAATCACTTTGAAAAGAGCTATTAGATAGGAGAAAAATATTTGGGAAGCTGCTTGTGAGAGACTTCGCCACCATCTAACAAGAATGAGATCTTAAGTCGTTTGAGTGATGTGACGGACACAGTGATAAGGTCAACAAGACCATCCCGAGTAAGGACTCTGCAGAGCAAGTTTAATTTGCCCACGTGCAGCAAAAATTTCACTGGTTCAATTGTTCTGTAGCTGTCCTGATGTGACCTTGGCCATCATACACTTAACGCTCTTTGCACAGAGGTAACAGGCATTGTGTATGTGCTGTATACTGCAAGACCACACATGCTTAATAAACAATTTCAATATACAAATGCTGCACAGCAGGGCTTGGCACACACTGGGTGCCAAATCACCATGGTAACAAGTTTGTAGCCAGTTACCGGAGTGCATACAGCCTGGCATTGGGTGCTGCTGCGCCATCCTCCATACATTTTTCTTTTTGTTTTGTTCCAGTACCAGATTTTGGCCAGTTTTAATGTCCACTATCTTATGCGCCAAACCAGTAGACCCTGTTACAAAGTACAGTCAGGGCATGCCGCTTGTCATGAGTGTTTATGTAGTTTTGGGTCTGATGCCTGAGACTGGAACTTATATAGTAATGTTTTGTCACCAAGACAGGCTCCTTCAGGATTCCTATACAGAGTGAGGCCTGAGGCACAACTGTAGCATATTAGGTGTAGCTAGCTGCAAAGGGGGGGTGTTATGGTAATTACTGTTAGCTGGGTGAGGGGTTAACCACTGTGTTTTACATGTCTTGCACATATTTTATTACACAATTGTGATATTGATTATACTGTTGGGTGCCGGCTATATTGACTAATATTGTATAGTAGTATTATTTAGCGGCCTGATTTTGTGATACTCTTGTCTTCCAGCCTCAGGGTATAGGCTCTCCCAGTGTGTATCATGCCGTCATTGTGATTTTTCTGGAGTTCTTCGCCTGGGGCCTCTTGACTGCTCCAACCTTGGTGGTAAGTCATATCTTCTCTTTTTGAGCTTGGGGAAACGGTCTGGTGTGGTTACTGGCACATGGGGGGAGTGAGGTTGGCTCCTGAGTGGCACACTGCGGTACATCTGTATGATGTGCCCTGCTCTCTAGGGCTGTGTAGTCTGCAAACATAGCCTAAAAACGCAGTACTGATAGACAGTGCTAGACAGTAGCGGAAGAGCTGTGTGGTATTGGGGGAACGAGGGGTTACTCTGCCTGTAATGTGAGTATATTGTCAGCGGCAGGAGAAGTAATAACTGTGACATGATCTGCTTTCTCTACTGTAGGTTCTACATGAGACGTTCCCTAAGCACACCTTCCTTATGAACGGGCTGATTCAGGGGGTGAAGGTGAGTGTTATACGGTCTTAGCCCCAGTGCGGTTGTGCTGACTAGTTACGTAATACCAGAATGTTTCACATGTGCTGCTGACCTCTCCCTACATGTGCTTGTTTTATTCAAATTATGCTCACTCCTGGTTAGAAATGTAAAATTTCCGCAAATTTTGAAGCCATGGGAAAAAAACTGGTTTTTCTTTCCTAAGATATGGAGAGTCCACAACGTCATCAATTACTAGTGGGAATTTATACTCCTGGCCAGCAAGAGGAGGCAAAGAGCACCACAGCAGAGCTGTTAAAGGGACATAAAACCCTTTTTTTTTCTTTCATGATTCTGATAGAACATACAGCTTTCGAATTTACTTCTGTTATCAAATTTTCTTCATTTTCTTGTTACCCTTTGTTGAAAAGCTGGGATGTAAGCTCATAAGTGTGCATGTGTCCACAACACTATATGGCAGCAGTTTTGCAACAATGTTATACATTAACAGGAGCACTATTTCCTGTCATGTATTTGTGTCCTCCTGTGGGTATAATCTGAGCTATGGATCATACTTGTTTATATTGTGAGGAGGCCTTTTTTTCCCACCCACATGCCTTAAAGTGAATGTCAATTTTGACGAATTAGTGCCCGGTTTTTAATAATCCTATTAAAAACAAGGGCACTTTAATTAATCAAAATTGACATTTCAAGCGTTTTCTTAAAAAACTTACCTTTTAATCCATCAGAGCCGCTTCCTCCGCCCGTTGCAAGCCCTCTTCATGAGTCCAAAATGACAAAAATGGCTTCATCCAATCACGGCGTGGAGGAAGCTGGATTCGTCATTTCTGACGTAAGCAGAGGCTTCCGATGGCCGGAGGAATCGATGGAGCAGCTTTCAGGATTAAAAGGTAAGTTTTTGAAGAAAACGCTTGAAATATCAATTTTGATGAATTAAAGTGCCCTTGTTTTTAATAGGATTATTAAAAACCGGACACTAATTCGTCAAAATTGACCTTCACTTTAATACCGTTATAAAGTCTAACAAGGGAGACAAGCCTGCTAAGACTCTTAGTCCCTCTGAGCCATCTACCTCTCAGCACTCAGCGTCCTGTGAGATTACTACCCTTGCTACATTATCCACTCCACTTGCAGTTCCCCGTAGCACATCTAATCCTCCATCCGGAGGGGGCCTTCTTCCTGCGGACTTTGCAGTGCAGTTACAAACTCCCCCTCATCTACTTTTAAAAAGTTGTTCCCAGGCCTAAGCTTTCGACTGGATTTGTGGGGCTCCATTCCTAAGGTGGATGGTGCCATCTCTACGCTTGCTTAACGTACTACTATACCTCTTGAGGATAGTTCTTCGTTCAGAGAGACGATGGATAAGAAAATGGAACCTTTCTGAGAAAGCTGTTTCAACATACGGATTTTTGTTTCAACCGGCGTCTGCAGTTGCTGAGGATATTCAAGACAGAATTAAAGCTCTGAGAATTGCTAATTCTTTTATCTGTGATGCAAACATGCAAATTATTCGCCTAAATGCAAAGGGCTCTGGCTTTGTGGTCCTAGCACGCCGGGCGCTCTTGTTGAAGTCTTGGTTTGCGGATATATCTTCTTAGTCCAGACTCCTTTCTCTTCCCTTCAAGGGAAAGATTTTATTTGGTTCAGGCCTGGACTCCATTATTTCTACGGTTACCGGAGGCAAGGGTGCCTTCCCACCACAAGATAAGAACAAGTCTAAGGGACGACAATCTTCAAATTTTCATTCTCACAGATCCCAACGACAACAATCCTCGAGGCTGTTGTCCCTGCCTTTTCAAGGAAAGATTCTGTTCGGTCCAGGATTGGATTTGATCATATCCACGGTTACAGGAGGCAAGGATCTACTTTTCGTCCCTTTCGCGGGGACAAGTCCCATCGCCAGCAGCCGTTGCGAAAGCGGATCAGTCCAAGAGAACTTGGAAACCTGCTCAGTCTTGGAACAAGTCCAAGCAGAACAAGAAGCCCACGAGACTAAATCGGCATGAAAGGGCGGCCCCCCGACCGGTCTCCAGACCAAATAGGGTGCAGATTCTCTCTCTTCTCCAAAGCCTGGTTGTGGGATGTTCAGGACCCTTGGGTTCTGGAGGTTGTCACCCAGGGTTACAGGATAGGGTTCAGGTCCCATCCGCCCAGGGGCAGATTCCTCCTGTCAAACCTGTCTTCAAGACCGGAAAAGAGAGAGGCATTCCTTGTGTGAGGCATTTCTCCTTTCTAGGTGTTATCGTACCAGTACCCCGAGCAGAAAGGGGTCTAGGGTACTATTCAAATCTCTTTGTGGTTTCAAAGAAGGAGGGTACGTTCCGCCCAATTCTGGACCTAAAGTGTTTAAACAAGCTTCTGGCTGTTCCATCGTTCAAAATGGAAACAATCAACTCTATTGTGTCCCTAGTTCAAAAGGGACAGTTCATGACAACAATAGACTTGAAGGATGCTTACCTTCATATTCCAATTCACAGGGACCACTTCAAGTTCCTAAGATTTGCGTTTCTGGACCAACACTTCTAGTTTGTGGTGCAAATGGGGGTGGGGAGCGCTATACTAGCTATGAGTATGGACGTATCCGTTATTGACTGTGTCGTGAAATGTATCTAGGAATTGTCTGAAATATAAGTATGTATATTTCAGACAATTCCTAGATACATTTCACAACACCGTCAATAACTGATACGTCCATACTCATAGCTAGTATAGCGCTCCCCACCCCCATTTGCATCACTGTATTTTTGACCTGATATTAGGAGGATATCGGTATTGGGGTAGTTTTTTGAGTCAAATAGGTCAGGCAATAGTATAACCACAAATCCCCTTTTCCCGGACTTCCAGTTTGTGGCCCTTCCCTTCGGCCTGGCGACGGCCCGGGGAGTCTTCACGAAGGTTCTGGGGGCGCTTCTTGCAGTGGCCAGATCCAGGGGCATTGCTGTTGCGCCCTATTTAGACGACATCCTAGTTCAGGCACCGTCGTTCAGCCTCACAGAGGATCATTCAAGGGCTCTTCTTTTACTACTCCAATCTCACTGTTGGAAGATCAACTCAGGAAAGCGTTTCCTGGTTCCCAGCAACAGGGTGGAGTTCCTGGGCACAATAATAGACTCTATGTCCATGAAAATATTTCTCACAGATCGACGCAGGGACTCTCTATCTTGGTGGATCCGTCCGGCGCATCTATCCCTGGGGACATTCTACCTGAGACCGTCCTGGGAGATTGTGACCACGGATGCGAGTCTGGCAGGATGGGGAGCTGTTTGGGGTGCCAGATTGGCACAAGGAAGATGGACTCGGGATGAGTCTCTCCTTCCGATAAATATTCTGGAACTTCGAACAATCTACAATGCTCTGAGGGCGTGGCCTTATCTGGGGTCGTTCAGCTTTATCAGATTCCAGACCAACTACATTACCTTGGTTGCTTACATCAACCACCAGGGAGGAACGATGAGCTTCCTAGCAATGAGGGAGGTGTCTCAGATTTTGGAATGGGCTGAGTCCCACAGCTGCTCGCTCTTAGCGATCCACATTCCAGGTGTGGACAACTGGGAAGCGGACTTTTTCAGCAGGCAATCCTTCCATCCAGGGGAATGATCTCTTCACCCCAAAGTGTTTGCGGAGATTTGTCTCAGATGGGGAACGCCGGAGATAGATCTCATGGCGTCCAGACTCAATTGCAAGCTACCCCGATACGGTTTGAGGAATCCCCAGGCAGAGCTGATAGATGCCTTAGTGGTGCCTTGGGGATTCAGCCTAGCTTACATTTTTCCACCGTTACCACTTCTACCTCGTGTAGTGGCACAAATCAAGCAGGAGCGAGCTTTGGCCATCCTGATTGCTCCTTTGTGGCCGTGGAGGACTTGGTTTGCGGATCTGGTGGGGATGTCATCCTTTCCGCCATGGAGGTTACCCTGTCGCAGGGATCTGCTGGAACAGGGTCCCTTTCAACATCAAAATCTTGTTTCTCTGAGGCTGACTGCGTGGAGATTGATCACTTAGGTTTTTCTGAATGTGTGATTGACACTCTAGTTCAGGCAAGAAAGTCAGTCACTCGTCGCATCTACCATAAGGTGTGGAGAACTTGTCCTGGTGTGAGAAACATGGATATCCTTGGCACAAGGTGAAGGTATCCAGGATTCTGTCTTTTATCCAAGAGGGTTTGGAGAAGGGTCTTGCCGCCAGTTCCTTAAGGGACTTGTTGCACAGGAGACTCGCTGAGCTTCCTGACATTCAATCTTTTGTTTAGGCTCTGTCTAGAATCAGACCTGTTTTTAGGCATGGAGCTTAAACATGGTCCTTAAGGTATTGCAGGGGGTTCTGTTTGAGCCTATGCATTCTATTGACATTAAGATTCTGTCCTGGAAGGTTCTCTTTCTGTTGGCGATTGCAGCGGCACGTCGAGTATCTGAGCTGGCTACCTTGCAATTCGAGCCTCCTTATCTGGTCTTTCATGCAGATAAGGCTGTTCTTCGCACTGGTTTGGGGTTTCTTCCCAAGGTGGTGTCTAACCATAACATCAATCAGGAAATAATTGTTCCTTCTTTGTGTCCTAACCCTTCTTCTTCTAAGGAGAGGTTACTTAATAATCTGGATCTGGTTTGGGCCTTAAAGTTCTATCTTCAGGCTATGAAGGATTTCAGACTTCTACATCTCTTTTTGTGGTGTATTCCGAGAAGCACAAGGGGCAGAGAGCCTCTTCTACTTCTTTGTCCTTTTGGTTGAGGAGCTTGATTCGCTGGGCCTATGAGACAGCGGGACATAAGCCTCCTCAGAAGAACACGGCTCATTAATCTATAGCTTTGGCTTTGTCTTGTGCCTTCAAGAATGAGGCCTCTATGGAGCAGATTTGTAAGGCGGCTACCTGGTCCTCATTACACAGTTTTACAAAGTTTTACAAATTTGATGTTTTTACTTATGCGGAAGCTATTTTTGGGAGACAGGTTTTACAGGCTGTGGTGCCCTCAGATTAGGGTCCACCTTTTTACCCTCCCGGTTTCATTCAGTGCCCTCTAAAGCTTGGGTATATGTTTCCCAAAAGTAATGAATGAAACCGTGGACTCTCCTCCCCTTTAGATGGAAAACATAAATTATGCTTACCTGATAATTTTATTTCCATTGTGGGGAGGAGAGTCCACGGCTCCCGCCTGTAACTCCAGTGTGTGGACCAAAATTTAATTTATCTACTGGCACCATTTATACCCTGATATTTCTCCTACTGTTCCTTGTTCCCTCGGCAGAATGACTGGGGGATGAGGGGAGGTATTTAAGCCTTTGGCTGGGGTGTCTTTGCCTCCTTCTGGTGGCCAGGTTCTTATTTCCCAAAAGTAATGAATGAAGCTGTAGACTCTCCTCCACACGATGGAAATAAAATTATCAGGTAAGCATAATTTATGTTTTTTCAGACACCTGGTTCAAGGACGTACAGGATCCGTGGGTCCTGGAGGTGGTATCTCAGGGATACAAGATAGGCTTCAAATCTCATCTGCCAAGGGGCAGATTGCTTCTCTCAAATCTGTCTACTAGACCAGAAAAGAGGGATGCCTTTCTAGGGTGTGTTTGGGATCTATCCTCCTTATGAGTTGTTGTCCCAGTACCTATAAAAGAAAGAGGTTTGGGATTTTATTCAAACCTTTTCGTGGTCCCAAAGAAGGAGGGAACTTTCCGCCCAATTCTGGACCTAAAGTGCTTAAACAAATTTCTCAGTGTCCCTTCCTTCAAGATGGAGATAAGGTCCATCCTTCCTTTTAATTCAGGAAGACCAGTTTATGACCACTATAGATCTGAAGGACGCTTACCTTCATGTTCCAATCCACAAAGAACACTTTCAGTTCCTGAGGTTTGCATTCCTGGACCAGCACTTCCAGTTCATTGCCCTTCTGTTTGGCCTAGCTACTGCTCCATGAATCTTTACAAAGGTTCTGGGGGCTCTTCAAGATGTTGCCAGAACTCAGGGTATTGCAGTAGCCCCATACTTGGACAATATTCTGGTGCAAGCACCATCCTTTCATCTTGCAGAAGAATTCTCTGAGTCCCTTTGCAGTCTTCTTCGATCACATTGATGGAAGATAAACTTGGAAAAGAGTTCTTATCCCAAGTACCAGGGTGGAATTCCTGGGTACTATAATAAACTCCATATCCATGAGGATATTTCTAACAGGCCAGAAACGTTGTAAGCTAACTTCGGCATGTCTTGCCCTCCGGACCTCCTTGAGTCCCTCTGTGGCTCAGTGTATGGAGGTGATTGGTCTCATGGTGTCCTGCATGGACATAATTCCTTTTGCCAGATTCCGTCTCAGACCTTTACAACTGTGCATGCTGAGGCAGTGGAATGGTGATCATTCAGATCTGTCTCAGATTTTATTAGACAGCCGGTCAAGAGAATCGCTCTCTTGGTGGCTCTGTCCAGATTATCTGTCCCGAGGGACATGCTTTTTAAGACCGTCCTGGGAGATTGTGACTACGGACGCAAGCCTATCCAGATGGGGAGCTGTTTGGGGTGCCAGGAAAGCACAGGTGTTGTGGACTCAGGTAGAGTCATCCCTTCCGATCAATATTTTGGAACTACAGGCAATCTTCAAGGCCTAGAAGGCTTGGCCACTTCTGGGTTTGTCCCAGTTTATCAGATTCCAATCAAACAATATAACCTCGTTGCTTACATTAACCATCAGGGGGAATGAGAAGTTCCTTGGCAATGAAGGAAGTATCTCGGATTCTGGAGTGGGCAGAGGCCCACAGCTGTTCGCTGTCAGCGATCCACATTCCGGGTGTGGACAACTGGGAGGTGGATTTTCTCAGCAGGTAATCCTTCCATCCAGGGTAATGGTCTCTCCATCCCGAGGTGTTTGCAGAGATATGCAGCAAGTGGGGGACCCGGAGATCTCATGGCGTCCCAATTTAATACCAAGCTACCCAGGTCGAGGTCGAGAGATCCGCAAGCGGATCTAATAGGTGCACTAGCAGTGCCCTGGAGGTTCAAACTCATATCTTTTTCCTCCATTACCGCTTCTTCCTCGTGTGGTGGCCCGCATCAAGCAGAAGTGGGTATCAGTAATCCTGATTGCTCCATCGTGGCTGTGAAGGAATCTAGTGGGGATGTCCTCATCTCCTCCGTGGAAGTTACCTTGTCGCAGAGACCTGCTGATACAAGGTCCATTTGTTCATCAAAATCTAGATTATCTGAGGTTTTGTCTGCATGGAGATTGAACGCTTAATCTTGGACAAGAGAGGTTTCTCTGAGAGTGTCATTGATATTCTTAGTCAAGCTCATAAACCAGTTACTCAGCGTGTCTACCACAAGGTGTGGAGGACCTACTTATTCTGGTGTGAAGAGTGTGTTTTTTCCTGGCACAGAGCTAAGGTTGCCAGGATCTTATCTTTTTTCTAGGATGGGCTGGAGAATGGCCTTTCTGCTAGTTCCCTGAGGGGACAGATTTTGGCCCTGTCGGTTTTATTGCACAAGAGACTGACTGTGCACAGAGTTTCTGAGATCTCTGCTCGGCAATGTGAGCCCCCTTATCTGATTTTTCATGCAGATAAGGCAGTTTTACGTACTAAATTTAGGTTTTCTTCCTAAAGTTGTGTCCGATCGCAACATCAATCAGGAGATTGTTGTTCCTTCCTTGTGACCTAATCCTTCTTCATCGAAGGAACGATTACTTCACAATTTGGATGTGGTTCACGCCTTGAAGTTCTATATTCAGGCTACTAAGGAGTTTAGACAATCTTCCTCCTTGTTTGTTGTCTATTTGGGGACGTGTAAGGGGCAGAAGGCTATTTCGACTTCCCTGAGAGGATAACGGCTCATTCCACTAGAGCAGTGGCTTCCTCTTGGGCCTTTAAGAACAAGGCCTCTATGGATCAGATTTGTAAGGCGGCTACCTGGTCCTCCTTACATACTTTTTCAAAAATTTACAAGTTTGATGTTTTTGCTTCGGCTGAAGCAGCTTTCAGGAGAAAAGTTTTGCAGGCTGTGGTGCCCTCAGAATAGGGTCCGCCTCTTCCTTTTTGTTTCCTCCCGTTATTCATTCAGTGTCCTCTGGAGCTTAGGTATAGTTTTCCCAACAGTAAGGAATTGAAGCCGTGGACTCTTCCTAACTTAGGAAGGAAAACATAATTTATGCTTACAAGATAAATTCCTTTCCTTCTGGATAGGGAGAGTCCACGACCCCCGCACATTTTTTCTTGTCTATGTGCGGTTCCCTATTATTTATTTTATTCTTCTGGCACTATTTATACCCTAATGTTTCTCCTACTTTTCCTTGTTCTCTTAGCAGAATGACTGGGGTAATGAGGAAGTAGGAGGGATATTTAAGCCTTTGGCTGGGGTGTCTTTGCCTCCTCCTGGTGGCCAGGTGTTGTATTTCCCAACAGTAAGGAATGAAGCCATGGACTCTCCCTATCCGGAAGGAAAGGAATTTATCTGGTAAGCATAAATGTTTTTTTCTACCACTAGACAGAATAGACCTAAAGGACGTCAGTAATTTTTCATTCCTTTCGTAACTTAAAAGGAATGTCTTCTTCCCCTTCCAAGCAGGAACAGTCCGAGTCTTCTTGGAAAACCAATCAATCTTGGAACAAGGGAAAGCAATAGCCGCAGCTGAGTTTAAATCAGCATGAAGGGTTTGCCCCGATCCGAGATTGGATCAGGTGGGGGGGCAGAATTTCTCTGTTTATCAAACATGGATACGAGATGTCCCAGATCCCTGGGCTGTGGACATATCGCAAGGTTACCGGGACCTTTCTTCCCTGGGAGGGATGGTTCCAGTCCCTGTAAGGGACAGGGTCTAGGATTCTACTCAAATCTGTTTTGTGGTTTTCTAAAAAAGAGGAAACTTTTCGTCCTTTTCTAGACCTAATGTGTGTCTACAAGTTTCTCAGGGTACCATCCTTCAATATGGAGAATGGTGTACCACAATGGCTTAGTGGTAAACTTTTGCTGCCTTCAAAAGTTGAAGGTTGAGAGTTCAAGTCCAGCTGTGGCTATGTGTTCCTTCCAGCGAGTGCCCTTTCTCTGATGGGTTACAAATAGCCTTGCCTAAATCATGATTTACAGGCTACCGATTTTTGCAAACAAACAGAGGTCAGAAAATCCAAATTCTTTCCTCTTGCCTCTCTGCAGTCTACTGTTCGGCATCAGTGGCTCAATGTATGGAGGTAATTAGTCTGATGGTCGCTTCTATGCACACTATTCCCTTTGTTTGATTCAATTTGAGAGCTCTGCAGTTTTACATTCTCAGACAATTGAACGGGGACCATTGGGATCTGTCTCAGAAGATAGATCTAGATCAGTCGACAAGAGACTTCCGTGGTGTTTTTCTCAGGAGCTTTTGTCTCGGGGCACATGCTTCCAGGGATCTTCCTGGGTGATTGTGACCATGGACGCCAGCCTGCTGGGCTGGGGAGCAGTCTGGGACTCGTTTAAAGGCGCAAGGACTATGGACTCGGGAGGAGTCTGCTCTCCCCATAAACATCTTGGAGTTGAGAGCGATCTACAATGCTCTGATGGCTTGGCCTCAGTTGTCCTTAGCATGGTTTATCAGGTTCCAGACGGACAATATCAACTCAGTGGCTTACATCAACCACCAGGGAGGAACCAGGAGTTCCTTAGTCATGAAGGAGGTGGCTCGGATTGTTCAGTGGGCGGAAGCTCACAACTGCTGTCTATCTGCCATCCACATTCCAGGAGTGAACAACTGGGAAGCGGACTTTCTGAGCAGACAGACATTTCATCCCGGGGAGTGGGCTCCATCTGGAGGTGTTCTCCAGGTTAACCCTCAATTGGGGGGTGCCATAGTTGGATCTGATGGCGTCTCGGCAGAACACCAAGTTTCCAAGGTATGGTCCAAGGTCAAGAGATACGCAGGCCGCCTTGATAAATGCTTTGGCGGTTCATTGGGATTTCAGTCTAGCATACCTGTGTTCTCCGTTTGCCCTTCTTACACGAGTCATTGCTCGTATCAAACAGGAGACAGCATAGGTAATTCTAATACCCCCTGCATGACCTTGCAGGATCTGGTATGCGGACTTAGTGAAGATGTCATCTCTTCCACCTTGGAGGTTGCCTCTGACGAAGGATCTTCTAATTCAGGGTCCATTCCTTCATCCAAATCTCGCTTCTCTGAAGCTGATTGCTACGAAATTGATTGCTTAGTTCTGTCTAAGCACATTTTTTTCTAAAGTCGGTTTTCTTTTGAAGGTGGTTTCAGATAGAAATATTGGTCATGAAAACGTTGTTCCTTCTCTATGTCCAAATCCTTCTTCTCTAAAGGAATGTTTGGTGCACAACTTGGATGTTGTGCATGTTTTAATATTCTACCTACAGGCGACTTAGGATTTTCACCAGTCCTTTGCCCTGTTTGTTTGTTTTCTCTGGAAAGCGTAAAGGTCAGAAAGCTACTGCTGCTACTTCTCTTTCTCTGGTTGAGAAGTATAATTTGTTTTGCTTATGAGACTGCTGGTCAGCAGTCTCCTAAGATAATTAGGAGAAATAAAAAACAGAGGGGCGCCTCATGTGTGGTATAGTCTGATTGAAGACATAAGAAAAAGCAACAGAATAGCCAAATGAGTACTCACATACTCCACGAGCACACTCATGTGCTGGTAGGGGCAGGCTGTAGATTTAGATGGGTGTGACAGCTCACCCGTTCAAGGATACTTCCAATACTGTAGTTCTGCAACAGGTGTAAAACAAACAGAGAGCACTATATGCTGAACAGTGCTGTGGCGTGATATGCTATGTTTAAGTGATTGTTTTTTTATGTTTCTTAAATTCTCACTCCATCTGGTACGTATCCTCCTGCAAGTGCGGCCCAAATATTGCAGGCCACATCTGCAGGTGAGGACATAGATAACATACTCAGTACTACAATCAATCCTATTTCTCCTGTTGTGTGACCATGGGTAATGATGCTGCACATATGGCATCTTGACTTATTGCATCTATAAGCTCCTGGTTTTCCTTTCCTATCAATATGTGATGTACCATTGTGTATATGGTTTCTTTTAGATATTACTATTTTACTTGGTGCCAGTTTTTGCTTGAGAGTTGGTGCTCTTCGAAACACTACTCGTGGGGTATTTTTGATATTATTCTTTAGAATGGGGTCTTTGACAAGTATTGGCCAATGTTTATTTAAAGTTTTTTAATAAGACTATGTTTGGAGTTAAATTGGGTAATAAAAAGAGGGTCTTTAAGGTGAGTATTATCTCGTTTAGAGGGGTCTTCCAATTTTGCGGAGAGGATAGTGCTTCTGTCCTCATTTTTTGCTCTTAAGAAGCTATCTTCTATTAATGTAATAGGATAACCCTTTTCTTTAAACCTATTAAAAAGGACTTCTGATTGTTGTTCATAGAGGGTGAGCGTACTACAGTTTCTTCTTATACGTCTAAATTGACTATAGGGGATGTTGGTCTTCCAGCTATTTTTTTTTTTTTAGTTGCAAAGTATATTTTTTCTAGTGAACAACCAATTAGCCTCAGAGACACCTGATAGCTCACACAGGTGAGAATCAATTAGGAACACACCTCTTAGAATGGACACAATTGTTTGTAGGGTATAAAAGGCAGAGGTAGGAATGATTATGATATGCCTGATGAAACGGTTTGCCAACCGAGAAACGCGTTGCAATCATTGGGGCCAACTGGGTGACCCTATAATCCACTTTATATAACAACCCTGGTGTTGTTTTTAAATTTTAGTTTTTAATAAATATTTGCAAATTTTTACTTTTGGAGTGGATCTCATTTCCTACCATCTGCCTGCAATCACTACTAAGTGCACAGCTACTGAGAAGCATTAAACCTGCCTTTGTTTTCACTGCATCAATACCAAAAGAGCGTTTGTTTGGGTGAGCTGCCACACCTGCCTGAATCTGCAGCCTGTATCTACCAGCACATTGGTGTGCTTTGGGAGTATGTGAGTACCCACTTTATACTATAAAGCACATTTTTATGTATCATCCTTAATGGTCTGCACATATAGTGCTCTCTGTTTGTTTTACACCTGTTGCAGAACTACAGTATTGGAAGTATCCTTGAACGGGTGAGCTGTCACACCCATCTAAATCTACAGCCTGCCCCTACCAGCACATGAGTGTGCTCGTGGAGTATGTGAGTACTCATTTGGCTATTCTGTTGCTTTTTCTTATGTCTTCAATCAGACTATACCACACATGAGGCGCCCCTCTGTTTTTTATTTCTCCTAGTTCTTGCCTGGATCCTCCGGTTGAGAGGAGGCAGCCGCCGCTCAGCTATCAACTTATTTGTAAAAAGAGACATTTTCTTTCCTGTATACTCCAAAAGGGATTTATATAACCTTATATTGATATATTTTTCACCTCATAAGATAACATTAGTTTGTTTAAGTTTTAAATTGTCTTTTAGGGTTATCAATAACTACCATTTGAATTGTATACCATTCTGCGCCCCCTCCACTGTGATTTTATCACGTATTAGATTTTTTCTCCTAAGATAATTACAGCTCACCCCACCTGGGCTGTTTCCTCTTCTTGGGCTTTCAAAATTGAAGCTTCTGTGGAACAGATTTGCAGGGCGGCAAATTGGTCCTCTCTGCATACTTTTTCCAAATTTTACTAATTTGATCATTTTGCCTCGGCCGAGGCCTCCTTTGGGAGAAAGGTTCTTCAAGCGGTGGTGCCTTCTGTTTAGGTCTGCCTGTCTTGTTATCCCTCCTTAGTCATCTGTGTCCTCTAGCTTGGGTATTAGTTCCCACTAGTAATAGATGACGTCGTGGACTCTCCATATCTTAGGAAGAAAACAAAATTTATGCTTACCTGATAAAATTTTTTTTATTTCCAGATATGGAGAGTCCACGACCCCACCCTTTTATTTAAGACAGTTCTTTGTCTAATCATCAGGCACCTCTACACCTTTGTGTTATTCCTTTTTCCATTTTCCTTTCAGTCAAATGACTGGGGATTATGTGTATGGGAGTGACACTCAACATCTCTGCTGTGGTGCTCTTTACCTACTCCTGCTGGCCTGGAGTGATATTCCCACTAGTAATTGATGACGTTGTGGACTCTCCATATCCGGAAATAAATAAATAAATTTATCAGGTAAGCATGAATTTTGTTTTGTTTTCTTTCCTAAGACATAGAGAGTCCACAACGTCATTCCAATTACTTGTAGGATATTCACTCCTGGCCAGCAGGAGGAGGCAACAAGCACCACAGCAAAGCTGTTAAGAGTCACTTCCCTTACCCATAACCCCCATTCATTCTCTTTGCCTCTGTCAATGGAGGAGGTAAAGTTAGGTATCTGAAGATATTTTTCCTTTTTTGGTACTTTTCCCTGCAAGCAAGGATTTGGGTCTAGCTTTGTCCACGTCAATCTCTTGAGTAAGGATATAAGGATAGTGGTGGCTTTTAAGAAGTTAGAAAGTAGTAAAGTAAAGTAGTGAGGTGGTCCTTGCTCAGTTTTTCTAACTTATATTGCTGCCAGAGTTGGTTACTCTGTTATTTCTCTTTCTACAGGTCTCTGTAAGGAGTGTGTGTCCTTTCACAGCTTGAGAGCCGTCTTCCTGCCGTACAGCTAGACTGCAGGTAAGTGCTTCTGTCTTCTAGGTCTTGGAGACTTTCACTTCAGAGGATATTACTGCAATAATTAATTGGGACACATTTATCCTTTATTGGGGATTTACCCTGGCAGGGTGCAGGCACTCATTATGTGACAAGAGACTTAGGGGTTAATCTTCCTTAAATGTGTGAGAAGGATATACCTTAATATATAAATTTTTTATTATGTGGCTCATTGTTATTGAGGCTCTGATTGGGACTTACAGTGAGGGATAGAAGTGTGATTATATGCAAAATTGGCTGTATTAGGAGTGTTTATTATAGAAACTGAAATGCTTGCAGGCATTTTTACTCTCCGGTTTTTCAAAATCGGCTGTATTAAGAAACGGGTGCTTTTGTTGTGCTGCGCAGTTTTTTGGGCCGATCACGTGACTCACTGCGCTTTCCATCAGTCTATGAGTGGAGCGGCGTTTTTTGTCTCAGCCTCTCTAGAGATTATCGGTAAGTCCTTTGCTGCGATCTGCAGGATTTTTCTTTGATGCAATATCGTATTTCTCAGGAGGGTCAGGTAGGGCACCTAAGACTGTCTGAGATGTAGGGGTCCTTATTTAAGGGTTTTATTCTGAAGTACAAATTCGCTCTGAGGGAATTTAATTTTTAAAGTGACAATGTCATTTTAAATATATTTGTCATTCCAATAATTTTTGTGAACCATGTCTTCTATGGATATGGAGCAGGAGTCTGTTCTTATGGATAAATCTTTGTCTAGAGGCCCAAATTGTTTGCCTGTGCAATTTTGTTCCTCATGTTTAGAAAAGACATTGAAATGTAAAGATACATTTCTTTTTATTGAGCCTAATGTCTCTCAGGATGATGCTGTTCAGGCAATGCCACAGCTTTCTCCTCAAACGTCCCAAGCCTCAATGGTGTCACATACAGTGCCCTGCAGTTCCTCTCAGCCTCCTGGAGGAGTTTATTTGCCATCAGATTTTGCTGCTCAGATATCTTCTGCAGTATCTGCGGCATTATCTGTTTTTGCTATGTTGTGAAAACGCAAGAGGAAATCTAAACATTTGTCAGATATTAAGGTGTCTGTTTCTTCTGCTGTCGTGAAGGTTGACCTCCCTCATAAGTCTGATGAGGAGGATACCTCGCCTTTGATGGTGAAATCTCAGATTCTGATAGTATAATTCCTTTGTCTGACTCTGAAGAGGTAAACTTCAGATTTAAGCTTGAACACCTCTACTTACTGCTAAAGGAGGTTTTGGCTACTTTGGACAACTCTGACGCTTCTGTCGCTGTCTACCCTAAGAAATCTAGTAAACTTAACAAATACTATGATGTTCCTTCCGCTGTGGAAGTATTTCCTGTTCCAGACCGTGTGTCGGAGATCTACAGGAATGGGATAAACCTGGGATACCTTTCTCCCCGTCTTTGTTTTCAAAAAGATGTTTCCTGTTTCTGACTCCATTCTAGACTCATGGCGTACAGTACCTAAAGTAGAAGGGGCTATTTCTACTCTGGCTAAGAGAACCACGATTCCTATTAAGGATAGCTGTTCTTTTAAAGATCCCATGGACAAAAAGCTGGAGGCCTATTTAAAGAAGATGTTCATCAGGGTCTACAATGGCAACCTGCAGTTTGTATTGCGACAGTAGCAAGTGTAGCATCTTTAGAGGACACACCGTTGGAGGAGATCCAAGATAGGATTAAGGCTCTCAAACTGGCCAATTCCTTTATCTCTGATGCTAACATGCAAGTCATTAGACTGGGAGCCAAGATATCTGGCTTCACTGTCCTAGCCCACCAGGCTCTGTGGCTTATATCATGGTCAGCTGATGTTTCCTCTAAGTCCAAGCTTTTATCTCTACCTTACAAGGGTAAGACCCTGTTCGGTCCTGGTCTGGCGGAGATAATTTCTGAAATTACGTGGGTAGGGGTCCTTTTCTGCCACAAGACAAGAATAGATCTAAAGGACGTCAAAGTAATTTTCGTTCCTTTCGTAACTTTAAAAGGTCAAAAGTCTTCCTCTCCCTCATCCAAGCTGAAGCAGTCCAAGTCTTCTTGGAAACCCAATCAGTCTTGGAACAAGGAAAAGCAATAAAAGAAACCCTCTGATGAGACTAAATCAGCATGAAGGGTCTGCCCCCGGTCCAGGATTGGATCAGGTGGGGGGCAGACTTTCCTTGTTTAGTCTGGCATGGATACGAGATGTCCTAGATCCTTGGGATGTGGACATAGTATCTCAGGGGTACAAAATAGATTTCAAATCTGTTTGTGGTTCCCAAAAAAGAGGGAACTTTTCGACCCATTTTAGACCTGAAGTGTCTCTCATCAAGTTTCTCAGGGTTCCGTCCTTCAAAATAGTAACCATTCGTTCCATTCTTCCTTTGGTCCAAGAGGGTCAGTTCATGACGACCATAGACCTGAAGGACACGTATCTTCATGTTCCCATCCACAGGGATCATCATCAGTTTCTGAGATTCGCTTTTCTAGACAATCACTTTCAGTTTGTGGCTCTTCCGTTTGGCCTTGCCACAGCTCCCAGAATCTTCTCTAAGGTTCTGGGGGCTCTCTTGGCAGCTGTTAGGTATCAGGGAATTGTGGTGGTTCCTTACCTAGAGGATATATTGGTTCAGGCGCCATCTTTTCAACAAGCAAACTCTCATACAGAGATCTTGTTGTCTTTTCTACGTTCCCACGGATGTAAAGTGAATCTGGAGAAGAGTTCTCTTGTACCAGCTACAAGGGTGGTTTTCTTGGGGACCATCATCGATTCCCTATCTCTGAAAATTTTTCTGACTGAGGTCAGAAGATCCAAGCTTCTCTCTACTTGCCTCTCTCTACAGTCTACTGTTCGGCCATCAGTGGCTCAATGTATGAAGGTAATTGGTCTGATGGTAGCTTTAATGGACATCATTCCCTTCACTCGATTCCATTTGAGAGCTCTCTGTAGTTATGCATGCTCAGACAATGGAACAGAGACCATTCGGATCTATCTCAGAGGATAGATCTAGACCAGTGGACAAGGGACTCTCTCTCTTGTGGTGGATTTCTCAGGATCATCTGTCTCAGGGCACATGCTTCCGGAGACCGTCCTGGGTGATTGTGACCATGGATGCCAACCTGCTAGGCTGAGGGGCAGTATGGTACTTGTTAAAAGCTCAGGGCCTATGGTCTCGGGAGGAGTCTTCTCTCCCAATAAACATTTTGGAGTTGAGAAGGATCTTCAATGCTCTGATGGCCTGGCCTCAGTTGTCCTTAGCCCGGTTTATCAGGTTCCAGTCGGACAATGTCACCTCAGTGGCTTACATCAACCACCAGGGAGGAACTCTGAGTTCCTTGGCCATGAAGTAGGTGACTCGCATTCTGCAGTGGGCGGAAGCTCACAATTGTTTTCTGCCATTCACATTCCAGGAGTGGACAACTGGGAGGCGGATTTCCTGAGCAGACAAACCTTTCATTCCGGGGAGTGGGCTCTCCATCCAGAGGTGCTCTCCAGGTTATCCCTCAAGTTGGGGGTATCGGAATTGATTCTGATAGTGTCTTGTCAAAACGCCAAGCTTCCAAGGTACAGTTTAAGGTCAAGAGATCCGCAGGCCGCTCTGATAGATGCTCTGGCGGTTCCATGGGATTTCGGTCTAGCATACCTGTTTCCTCAGTTTGCGCTCCTTCCACGAGTCATTGCTCATTTAAAACAGGAGAAGGCGTCTGTAATTCTGACATCTCCGGCATGGCCTCGCTGGATCTGGTTTGCAGACCTAGTGAAGATGTTATCTCTTCCTCCTTGGAAGTTATCTCTGAGGAAGGACCTTCTAACTCAGGGTCCTTTCCTCCATCCAAATCTCGTTTCTCTGAAGCTGACTGCTTGGAGATTGAACGCTTAGTTCTGGCTAAGTGTGGGTTTTCTGAGTCAGTCATTGATACAATGATTCAGGCTCACAAGCCTGTTACTCGTAAGATCTAACATAAGGTATCTAACATAAGGTATGGCGTAAATACCTATATTGGTGTGAATCAAAGGGCTACTTTTGGAGTAGGGTCAGGATTCCTAGAATTTTGTCTTTTCTCCAGGATGGTCAGATTTCTGCATTATCTATTCTTTTATATAAGCGTCTGGCGGATGTGCAAGATGTTCAATCTTTTTGTCAGGCCCTAGTTAGAATCAGGCCTGTGTTTAAACCTGTTACTCCTCCTTGGAGTCTTAATCTAGTTCTTAGAGTTTTGCAGCAGGCTCCATTTCTGATCTCTCGGATTTGCAGTGCGATTTACCTTACCTTATTTTTCATGCTGATAAGGCGGTCTTTCGTACTAAATTGGGATTTCTCCCTAAGGTTGTTTCGGATAGAAATATTAATCAAGAAATTGTTGTTCCTTCTCTCTGTCCTAATCCTTCCTCTCATAAGGAACGTTTGTTGCACAACTTGGATGTGGTGCACGCTCTAAAATTCTACCTACAGGCTACTAAGGATTTTTGCCAGTCTTCTACCCTGTTTGTTTGTTTCTCAGGAAAGCGTAAGGGTCAGAAGGCTACTGCTACTTTTCTTTCCCTCTGGTTGAGAAGTATGATTCATTTTGCTTATGAGACTGCTGGATAGCGACTTACAGCTCATTCCACTAGGGCTGTCTCCTCTTCATGGGCTTTCAAAAATGATGCTTCTGCGGAACAGATTTGCAAGGCTGCAACTTGGTCCTCTGCATACTTTTTCCAAATTCTACACATTTGATACTTTTGCCTTGACTGAGGTCTCTTTTGGAAGAATGGTTCTTCAAGCAGTGGTGCCTTCTGTTTAGGTCTACCTGTCTTGTTCTCCCTCCCTTATCATTCTTTGTCCTCTAGCTTGGGTATTGGTTCCCACTAGTAATTTGAATAATGTTGTGGACTCTCCATATCTTAGGAAAGAAAACAAAATGTATGCTTATCTGATAAATGTATTTCTTTCCAGACATGGAGAGTCCACGACACCACCGTTTAGATTAGACAGCAATTTATTTACTAAACCTCAGGCACCTCTATACCTTTGTGTTATCATCTTTTTCCATTTCCCTTTAGCTGAATGACTGGGGGTTATGGGTAATGGAAGTGACACTTAACTGCTTTGCTGGGTGCTCTTTGCCTCCTCCTGCTGGCCAGGAGTGAATATGCCACTAGTAATTGGAATGACGTTGTGGACTCTCCATGTCCGGAAAGCAAGAAATTTATCAGGTAAGCATACATTTTCCCAGTTTTTTTCCGGAAAGATTTAAAATAATGCAGCATGGAGTAGTTTTAGAAATAGAAAGTAATTGTGTTACACTGGGAACATGAAATGCAGTGTATATAAAAGTATTATGCTTGAAATAAAAGTGCAGCTTATTCAGTAAATAAACTAAACCTGCTTTTTAAAACTTTATATTTTGTTACAAATGGAACAACAAGGGCTGTATGTTAAGAACATTTCAACTACACATGAGAACAAGTAACGACCCCCTTTCCCTCAAAAGCAACAAAAAAACAAGAAACCATCAACATTAAAAAAAAATAATCATATTTGCCCCTTAACACCAATTGCAAATAGGTAAGGAACTGGCATTATTTGTGCCAATTTGATATGGCAATTGGGGGGTGTAAGGACCACCTCAATATTTAAGCTCCATAGCGAGGTTTAACTTAAAAACATAAATTAAGAAAAGAAAACCAAGACAACATATATACATGCAATTTAATCTTTTTCTGAGCTACTGCTATCATTTTCCGTTTCTTCTTCCTCTTCATATGTCATTTTTATCATGGACTTAAGGTTTGCACGGATTGAAACAACATCTGCTGAAGAAAGTAAAGTGAGAGATTTTATTAATAGCTTGATCAGGTGTAATTTTATCTATAAATGAAGGTATTGCGTATTTTTGTGAGGCAGTGGTTTGCAACACTTCCTTACTTAAAGTGAAAGTCAATCCTAGTGTTTGTGAAACGCTAGGCTAGACCATGGAAACAAAGGGGCCTTTCTTTCATTAAGTATAACGTACTTCATGCAGAAAGCTCCTTTATTTGTTTCAAGCGTTCACCGTTCTGAGCTGCTCAGGCAGCACACGGGAGAACACTGTTTTGCTACAGAGGTGACGTTTTCACCTCTTAGCCAATAGCCGTACAGGAAATCCGGCTTGGCGCCCTTAGGAACTGGATTTCCTGTACGGCTATTGGCTAAGAGGTGAAAACGTCACCTCTGTAGCAAAACAGTGTTCTCCCGTGTGCTGCCTGAGCAGCTCAGAACGGTGAACGCTTGAAACAAATAAAGGAGCTTTCTGCGTGAAGTACGTTATACTTAATGAAAGAAAGGCCCCTTTGTTTCCATGGTCTAGCCTAGCGTTTCACAAACACTTGATTGACTTTCACTTTAAAGATGCTGCTAATGAAGAAAGACTTTGTAATGATACTGAAGCAGCAGAAAGAGGGCTTCTGGAATGAGAAGTTTGAAGGGAAAAGCTACTTGCACTTTCATTATGGCAATCATCAATTCATTCCATAAAGTCTTTTTAGTGTCTTTAGGGCACCTCTGGCATGCTGGGATTCTTTAGGGCACCTCTGGCATGCTGGGATTCTTTAGGGCACCTCTGGCATGCTGGGATTCTTTAGGGCACCTCTGGCATATGCTGGGATTCTTTAGGGCACCTCTGGCATGCTGGGATTCTTTAGGGCACCTCTGGCATGCTGGGATTCTTTAGGGCACCTCTGGCATGCTGGGATTCTTTAGGGCACCTCTGGCATGCTGGGATTCTTTAGGGCACCTCTGGCATGCTGGGATTCTTTAGGGCACCTCTGGCATGCTGGGATTCTTTAGGGCACCTCTGGCATGCTGGGATTCTTTAGGGCACCTCTGGCATGCTGGGATTCTTTAGGGCACCTCTGGCATGCTGGGATTCTTTAGGGCACCTCTGGCATGCTGGGATTCTTTAGGGCACCTCTGGCATGCTGGGATTCTTTAGGGCACCTCTGGCATGCTGGGATTCTTTAGGGCACCTCTGGCATGCTGGGATTCTTTAGGGCACCTCTGGCATGCGAGGATGTGTTTTGTCATCCTTGTAGCATTTGGAAAACAACATTTCTTTCTTCTATAAAGGTAAGACGAGTCCACGGATTCATCCTTTACTTGTGGGATATTATCCTTCCCTACAGGAAGTGGCAAAGAGCACCACAGCAGAGCTGTCTATATAGCTCCTCCCTTAGCTCCACCCCCCAGTCATTCTCTTTGCCTACTCTAAGTACTAGGAAGGGTAAAGTGAAAGAGGTGATAAAATATTAATTTTTAATTCTTCAATCAAGAGTTTGTTATTTTAAATGGTACCGGTGTGTACTATTTACTCTCAGGCAGCAGATGGATGAAGACTTCTGCCTAGAGGATGATGATCTTAGCATTTGTAACTAAGGTCCATTGCTGTTCCCACAGAGGCTGAGGAGTACAGGAAACTTGAGTGTGAGGAACGGTTTCATGCTATGCAGCAGTGAGGTCTGTTCAGTAATTTTTTCTGGAGAGACTGTGTATTTCAGAAAGGGTGACATTATACCCAGGAGGGTAAGGGTAAGCAGTAATCCTAGAGCTAAAAGAAGGGCATTACTTAGCTTGCATATGGGGCCAATTACAATATGGTTGACACTGAATGGCAAATGTTTGTGAGCAAACGTTTTTTTTTTTTTTGGGAGTGCTTTAACGTTTTTGTGGGCAATAACGTTTTGGGCATCTTTGTTAGGGTACACATGACTTAACTTTCGGGTCTTAAGACCCACATGGCTAGTTATAACCGCTCTGGTGCGGTTCTTTAAGGCTGAGGTAACATCGAGTGAGATGGGCGGGGCCTATTTTCACGCCTCAGATGCGCAGTTAGCTAACTCCTGAGGGCCCTGGTGCTTGTTTTGGGCCAAATCTAAGCTTTTACCCCACACTTTCGATCCCTGAGGGCAGGTAGGGCCACAGCAGGGCTGTGGCAAGGTGCTGAGGTTTTTTTTTTCCGGATCTGGGCCTATTTTCGATACGGTTTGGACATTAAGGGGTTAATTGTTAAATAAAAATTGTTGTGCAATCTTAACTACCTATAGTGTGTCTACATACAAAATTTTGAGAAATTTGGTGCATGTTTAGGCTGTTTTGCAGAACGTGTATGCTTTTTTTCTCTTAAAGGTGCAGTACCGTTTTTTTTTTCACTAAATAAAGTGTTTTCATGCTTGTTTGTAGTCATTGCTAGCCTGTTCAACATGTCTGACATTGAGGAAAGTCAATGTTCAATATGTTTAGAAGCCATTGTGGAACCTCCACTTAGAATGTGTCCCTCATGCACTGAAAGGTCAATAAATTGTAAAGAACATATTTTAGCTACTAAAAGTATGTCGCAGGATGATTCTCAGTCAGAAGAGAATCAGGTTATGCCATCTAATTCTCCCCAAGTGTCACAACCGTTAACGCCCGCACAAGAGACGCCAAGTACTTCTAGTGTGTCTAATTCTTTCACCCTGCAATATATGGCCGCAGTTATGAATACTACCCTCACTGAGGTTTTATCTAAGATGCCTGGGTTGCAGGGGAAGCGCAGCAGGTCTGGTGTGAGAACAAACGCTGAGCCCTCTGACGCTTTATTAGCTATATCCGATGTACCCTCACAATGTTCTGAAGTGAGGGATTTGCTGGCTGAGGGAGAGATTTCTGACTTAGGAAATATGTTCCCTCAGACAGATTCAGATATGACGGCTTTTAAATTTAAACTAGAACACCTCCGCTTATTGCTCAGGGAGGTTTTAGCGACTCTGGATGATTGTGACCCTATTGTAGTTCCAGAGAAATTGTGTAAAATGGACAAATTCCTAGAGGTTCCAGCCTACACTGATGTTTTTCCGGTCCCTAAGAGGATTTCGGAAATTGTTACTAAGGAGTGGGATAGACCAGGTATTCCGTTCGCTCCCCCTCCTACTTTTAAGAAAATGTTTCCCATATCAGACGCCGTGCGGGACTCGTGGCAGATGGTCCCTAAGGTGGAGGGAGCTATTTCTACCCTGGCTAAGCGTACAACTATACCTATTGAGGACAGTTGTGCTTTCAAAGATCCTATGGATAAAAAATTAGAGGGTCTCCTGAAGAAAATATTTGTTCATCAAGGTTTTTTTCTCCAACCTATAGCGTGCATTGTTCCTGTAACTACTGCAGCGTCCTTTTGGTTCGAGGCTCTGGAAGAGGCTCTTCAGGTTGAGACTCCATTAGAGGATATTCTGGATAGAATTAGGGCTTTCAAGCTAGCTAATTCTTTCATTACAGATGCCGCTTTTCAATTGGCTAAATTAGCGGCGAGAATTCAGGTTTTGCCATTTTAGCGCATAGAGCATTATGGCTTAAGTCCTGGTCTGCTGATGTCATCAAAAGCTTTTAGCCATCCCTTTCAAGGGTAAGACCCTATTCGGGCCTGAACTGAAAGAGATAATTTCAGACATCACTGGAGGAAAAGGCCATGCCCTTCCTCAGGATAAGACGAATAAGATGAGGACCAAACAAAATAATTTTTGTTCCTTTCGAAACTTCAAAGGCGGTCCCTCTTCCTCTTCCCCTGCCGCAAAGCAAGAGGGGAATCTTGCTCAATCCAAGTCAGTCTGGAGACCTAACCAGACTTGGAACAAGGGTAAACAGGCCAAGAAGCCTGCTGCTGCCACCAAGACAGCATGAAGGGGTAGCCCCCGATCCAGGACCGGATCTAGTAGGGGCAGACTTTCTCTCTTCGCTCAGGCTTGGGCAAGAGACGTTCAGGACTCCTGGGCTTTAGAAATAGTAACCCAGGGGTATCTTCTAGATTTCAAAGATTCTCCCCCAAGGGGGAGATTCCATCTTTCTCAATTGTCTGTGAACCAGACAAAAAGAGAGGCGTTCTTACGCTGTGTAGAAGACCTATATTCCATGGGAGTGAACTGCCCAGTTCCGGAAACAGAACAGGGGCAAGGGTTCTACTCCAATCTGTTTGTGGTTCCCAAAAAAGAGGGAACTTTCAGACCAATTTTGGATCTCAAGATCCTAAACAAATTCCTCAGAGTCCCATCCTTCAAGATGGAGACCAATCGGACTATTTTGCCAATGATCCAGGAGGGTCAATAGATGACCACCGTGGACTTAAAGGATGCGTATCTACACATTCCTATCCACAAAGATCATCACCAGTTCCTCAGGTTCGCCTTTTTGGACAAGCATTACCAGTTTGTGGCTCTTCCCATCGGGTTGGCCACAGCTCCCAGAATTTTCACAAAGGTGCTAAGGTCCCTTCTGGCGGTTCTAAGGCCGCGGGGCATAGCTGGGGCGGCTTATCTGGACGATATCTTAATCCAGGCGTCAATTTACCAACTAGCCAAGTCTCACACGGACATCGTGTTGGCTTTTCTAAGATCTCACGGGTGGAAGGTGAACGTAAAAAAGAGTTCACTTATCCCTCTCTCAAGGGTTCCATTCCTGGGAACTCTGATAGATTCGGTGGACATGAAAATTTTTCTGACGGAGGTCAGGAGATCAAAGATTTTATCCATCTGCCGAGCTCTTCATTCCATTCCTCGGCCGTCAGTGGCTCAGTGTATGGAGGTAATCGGACTAATGGTAGCGGCAATGGACATAGTTCCGTTTGCTCGCTTGCATCTCAGACCACTGCAACTGTGCATGCTCAAACAGTGGAATGGGGATTATGCAGATTTATCTCCTCAGATAAGTCTGGACCAAGAGACCAGAGACTCTCTTCTTTGGTGGTTGTCACAGGATCATCTGTCCAAGGGAATGTGTTTCCGCAGGCCAGCGTGGGTCATAGTGATGACAGACGCCAGCCTATTGGGCTGGGGTGCAGTCTGGAATTCCCTGAAAGCACAGGGATTGTGGACTCAGGAGGAGGCTCTCCTCACGATAAATATTCTAGAACTGAGATCGATATTCAACGCGCTTCAGGCGTGGCCTCAGCTGGCGTCGGCCAGATTCATAAGATTCCAGTCGGACAATATCACGACTGTAGCATATATTAATCATCAGGGGGGAACAAAGAGTTCTCTAGCGATGATAGAGGTTACCAAAATAATTAAATGGGCAGAGACTCACTCTTGCCATCTATCAGCAATCTATATCCCAGGAGTGGAGAACTGGGAAGCAGATTTTCTAAGTCGTCAGACTTTTTATCCGGGGGAGTGGGAACTCCATCCGGAGGTGTTTGCACAATTGATTCAGCAATGGGGCACACCAGAATTGGATCTGATGGCGTCTCGTCAGAATGCCAAACTTCCTCGATACGGGTCCAGGTCAAGGGATCCTCAGGCAGTACTGATAGATGCTCTAGCAGTACCCTGGTCGTTCAACCTGGCTTATGTATTTCCACCGTTTCCTCTCCTTCCTCGTCTGATTGCCAGAATCAAACAGGAGAGCGCTTCGGTGGTTTTGATAGCACCTGCGTGGCCATGCAGGACTTGGTATGCAGACCTGGTGGACATGTCATCTCTTCCACCATGGACTCTGCCACTGAGACAGGACCTTCTGATTCAAGGTCCGTTCCAACATCCAAATCTAGTTTCTCTGCGACTGACTGCTTGGAGATTGAATGCTGGATCTTATCCAAGCGGGGGTTCTCTGAGTCGGTCATAGATACCTTGATTCAGGCTCGAAAGCCTGTCACCAGGAAATTTATCATAAGATATGGCGTAAATATCTTTATTGGTGCGAATCCAAAGGCTACTCATGGAGTAAGATCAGGATTCCTAGGATTTTGTCCTTTCTCCAAGAAGGATTGGAGAAGGGGCTATCAGCTAGTTCCCTAAAGGGACAGATATCTGCTTTATCAATTCTACTGCACAAACGTCTGGCAGACGTTCAATCGTTCTGTCAGGCTTTAGTTAGAATTAAGCCTGTGTTTAAACCTGTTGCTCCGCCATGGAGTTTGAATTTAGTTCTTAAAGTTCTTCAAGGGGTTCCGTTTGAACCTATACATGCCATAGATATTAAGCTTCTATCTTGGAAAGTTCTGTTTTTAGTTGCTATCTCTTCGGCTCAAAGAGTTTCTGAACTATCTGCATTGCAATGTGACTCGCCTTATCTTGTTTTCCATGCTGATAAGGTGGTCTTGCGTACCAAACTTGGATTCCTTCCTAAGGTTGTTACTAATAAGAATATTAATCAGGAAATTGTTGTTCCTTCTCTGTGTCCTAATCCTTCCTTTAAGAAAGGAGCGTCTATTGCACAACTTGGACGTGGTTCGTGCTTTAAAGTTTTACTTGCAAGCGACCAAAGATTTCCGTCAAACATCTTCTTTTCTCCAACATTGGTGTGTCCGGTCCACGGCGTCATCCATTACTTGTGGGAAATATTCTCCCCCACAGGGAAAGGCAAGGAGAGCACACAGCAAGAGCTGTCCATATAGCTCCCCCTCTGGCTCCGCCCCCCAGTCATTCTCCTTGCCGCTCTGAACAAGTAGCATCTCCACGGGGATGGTGAGGAGTTTGTGGTGTTAGTTGTAGTTTTTTATTCTTCTATCAAGAGTTTGTTATTTTAAAATAGTGCTGGCTTGCACTATTTACTCTACAACAGAAAAGTGATGAAGATTTCTGTTTAAGAGGGCTATGATTTTAGCACACGTAACTAAAATCCATTACTGTTACCACGCAGGACTGTTGAAGCCAGCGAACTTCAGTTGGGGGTAACAGTTTGCAGACTCATCTGCTTCAGGTATGACTAGTCTCCTTCTAACAACACAGGCTAATGCTAGATGACTGTCATTTTTCCCCTCAGGGGAAACGGTAAGCCATTTTTCTTTCACCTCAGCAAAAAAGATAACAGGCTTCCCCTTTTTGATTTTTATGCTGGTAGACACTGTTAGGGGCCAAATCGATTAGTTTTTATTACAATATGATACCATTTGAAATAATTTATAAGCTCATATACACTTGGGAACGTTTTTTATTGATCTGGCTTATTTTAGACACCTAAATCTAGTCAGGAAGGCCCCTTCACTCTAGTGTGCTGAGGGAGGAAGCCTCATTTTGGCGCTTCAACTGCACAGTTTGAATTCAAGGCAGTGCATGCAATTTCATGTGAGAGGGTCCTGTGGCTCAGAAAGTGACTCCAGAAGGCTTATTTCTGTGGATGGTTGACCCCCAAGGAAGGTAAAAAGCTGCAGCAAGGCTGTAGCTGGGATTGTGGTGTATAAAAACGGTTAAATCCAACAATTAGCTCCGGTTTGCTTGTTTTAAGAGCTAGAGTCTCCATATTTGCTGTGCAATACTTTCTAAGCATTAAGACACTGGGGTCCAAATTTCATACAAATCGGATATTGCCTTCATAGTTTTTTGAACATTCAGAAATAAAGTGTGTCATTTTATTATTTAAAGAGACAGTAACGTTTTTGTTTAAAATCGTTTTTATTGCATTGTTTGCCTGCCTAAATCTGTTTAACATGTCTGTGCCATCAGATAACCTATGTTCTGTGTGTATAGAGACAAATATGGTTCCCCCTTCGAGTGTTTGTGATAATTGTGCCATAGCGTCCAAACAAAATCAGGACAGCTCTGTTACATTTCATAATGTTGCCCAAGATGATTTATCTAATGAAGATAGTGGGGATAGCTCTACATCCTCTCCTTCTGTGTCTACACCAGCTTTGCCCGTGCAGGCGACACCTAGCGCGCCACTGCTTATTTCTATGCAACAATTAACAGCAGTAGTGGATAATTCTATAGCAAATCTTTTATCCAAACTGCCAGCATTTCAGAGAAAGCGTGATTGTTCAGTTTTAAATACAGATAAAAAGGATGAACAATCAGACGCTGACGATGCCTTATCTATTTTACCCTCACATCAATCGGAATTGGCTGTGAGGGAAGGGCTGTCTGAGGGTGAAATTTCAGACTCAGGAAAAATTTCTCAACAGGCAGAACCTGATATAGTAGCATTTAAGTTTAAGCTAGAACATCTCCGCGCTTTGCTTAAGGAGGTATTAGCTACTCTGGATGACTGTGATTCTATGGTATTACCAGAGAAGTTGTGCAAATTGGACAAATTTTTAGAGGTCCCAGTGCACGACGACGCTTTTACAATACCTAAGAGGGTAGCGAACATAGTGGAAAAGGAGTGGGAGAAGCCAGGTGTACCCTTTGCCCCACCTCCTATATATTTAAAAAAATGTTTCCCATAGTAGACCCTAGAAGGGACGCATGGCAGACGGTCCCGAAGGTTGAGGGAGCTGTTTCAACACTAGCGAAGCGCACAACTATTCCTATAGAGGATAGATGCGCTTTCAAAGATCCTATGGATAAAAAATTGGAAGGATTGCTTAAAAAGATTTTTGTTCAGCAAGGGTTCATCCTTCAACCAGCTATGTGTGTTATTACTGTCACTTCAGCGGCGTCCTTTTGGTTCGAGGAACTAGAAAGGTCGCTCCAGAAAGAGACTTCCTATGAAGAAGTCATGGAGAGAATTCACGCATTAAAGTTAGCTAATTCCTTTATATTGGATTCCGCCTTTCAAATAACAAAATTGGCGGCGAAAAACTCAGGTTTTGCTATAGTAGCGCGGAGGGCGCTTTGGCTAAAATCCTGGTCGGCAGATGTGTCGTCCAAGACTAAGTTACTTAATATTCCTTTCAAGGTTAAGACCCTTTTTGGACCGGAATTGAAGGAAATTATTTCAGACATCACTAGGGGTAAGGGCCATGCCCTCCCACAGGATAGGCCTTTTAAGGCTAAGAACAAGTCTAATTTTCGTTCCTTTCGCAATTTCAGGAATGGACCGGCTAATAACTCCACTGCCGCTAGACAAGAAGGTAACGCGGCCCAGCCCAAACCCGCTTGGAAACCCATGCAAGGCTGGAACAAGGGTAAACAGACCAAGAAACCTGCTGCTGCTACCAAGACAGCATGAAGGGGTAGCCCCCGATCCGGGACCGGATCTGGTAGGGGGCAGACTATCTCTCTTCGCTCAGGCTTGGGCAAGAGATGTTCTGGATCCCTGGGCACTAGAGATAGTTTCCAAGGGATACCTGCTAGAATTCAAGGGACTTCCTCCAAAGGGAAGGTTCCACCTGTCTCGCTTATCTTCAGACCAGATAAAGAAACAGGCATTCTTACATTGTGTAAGAGACCTATCAAAGATGGGAGTGATAAACCCAGTCCCCTCCGGGGAACAAGGTCTAGGTTTTTACTCAAACCTGTTTGTGGTTCCCAAAAAAGAGGGAACTTTCAGGCCAATTCTGGATTTAAAGATATTAAACAAGTTCCTCAGAGTTCCATCCTTCAAAATGGAGACCATTCGGACAATCTTGACGACAATCCAGCAGGGTCAATTTTTGACTACCGTGGATCTAAAGGATGCGTATCTGCATATCCCAATCCACAAAACTCATCATCAGTTCCTGAGGTTCGCCTTTCTGGACAAACATTACCAGTTTGTGGCTCTTCCATTCGGTTTAGCCACCGCTCCCAGAATTTTCACAAAGGTGCTAGGGTCCCTTCTAGCGGTCCTAAGGCCGAGGGGCATCGCTGTAGCACCTTATCTAGACGACATCCTAATCCAAGCGTCGTCTCTTTCCAAAGCAAGGGCCCACACAGACATTGTGTTGGCTTTTCTCAGATCTCACGGGTGGAAGGTGAACATAGAAAAGAGTTCACTGTCACCGTCCACAAGGGTTCCTTTTCTGGGAACAATAATAGATTCTGTGGAAATGAAGATCTTCCTGACAGAAGTCAGAAAGACAAAGCTTCTAAACGCTTGTCGAGTTCTTCATTCTATTCCTCAACCCTCCATAGCTCAATGCATGGAAGTAATAGGACTAATGGTCGCAGCAATGGACGTGGTTCCTTTTGCTCGAATTCATCTAAGACCATTACAGCTGTGCATGCTCAATCAGTGGAATGGGGACTATACAGACTTGTCTCCCCAAATTCAAGTAGACCAGGTAACCAGGGACTCACTTCTCTGGTGGTTGACCCAGGATCACCTGTCTCAGGGAATGAGTTTCCGCAGACCGAAGTGGGTCATCGTCACGACCGACGCCAGCCTCTTGGGGTGGGGCGCGGTCTGGGACTCCCTGAAAGCTCAGGGCCTATGGTCGCGGGAAGAGTCGCTTCTCCCGATAAACATTTTGGAACTAAGAGCAATATTCAATGCGCTCCTGGCTTGGCCTCAGCTAGCGGAAGCCAGGTTTATAAGATTTCAGTCGGACAACATAACGACTGTTGCGTACATCAATCATCAGGGGGGAACAAAGAGTTCCCTAGCGATGAAGGAAGTAACCAAGATAATCCAATGGGCAGAGAATCACTCCTGCCATCTATCTGCTATTCACATCCCAGGAGTAGACAACTGGGAGGCGGACTATTTGAGTCGTCAGACTATCCATCCGGGGGAGTGGGAACTCCATCCGGAGGTCTTTGCTCAGTTAACCCAATTATGGGGCATTCCAGACATGGATCTAATGGCGTCCCGTCAGAACTTCAAGATTCCTTGCTACGGGTCCAGATCCAGGGATCCCAAGGCGACTCTAGTGGATGCATTAGTGGCGCCTTGGTCGTTCAACCTAGCGTATGTGTTTCCACCGTTTCCTCTCCTTCCCAGGCTCATAGCCAGGATCAAACAGGAGAAGGCCTCGGTGATTCTGATAGCTCCTGCGTGGCCACGCAGGACTTGGTATGCAGACCTGGTGAATATGTCATCGGCTCCACCATGGAAGCTACCTTTGAGACAGGATCTTCTAGTACAAGGTCCATTCGAACATCCAAATCTAGTTTCTCTGCAGCTGACTGCTTGGAAATTGAACGCTTGATTTTATCCAAGCGTGGGTTTTCAAATTCTGTGATAGATACTCTGGTCCAAGCCAGAAAGCCTGTGACTAGAAAGATTTACCATAAAATATGGAAAAAATATATCTGTTGGTGTGAATCCAAGGGATTCTCCTGGAGTAAGATTAAAATTCCAAAGATTCTCTCCTTTCTCCAAGAAGGTTTGGATAAAGGGTTGTCAGCTAGTTCTCTAAAAGGACAGATTTCTGCTTTATCTGTCTTGTTGCACAAACGTCTGGCAGCTTTGCCAGATGTACAAGCTTTTGTTCAGGCTTTGGTTAGAATCAAGCCTGTTTACAGACCCATGACTCCTCCTTGGAGTCTAAATTTAGTTCTTTCAGTTCTTCAAGGGGTTCCGTTTGAACCTTTACATTCCATAGATATTAAGTTATTATCTTGGAAAGTTCTGTTTTTGGTTGCTATTTCTTCTGCTAGAAGAGTTTCTGAATTATCTGCTTTGCAGTGTAATCCACCATATCTGGTTTTTCATTCAGATAAGGTTGTTTTGCGTACTAAGCCTGGTTTTCTTCCAAAAGTTGTTTCCAACAAGAACATCAACCAGGAAATAGTTGTTCCTTCTCTGTGTCCGAATCCAGTTTCAAAGAAGGAACGTTTATTACACAATTTAGATGTTGTTCGTGCTTTAAAGTTCTATTTAGAAGCAACAAAAGATTTTAGACAAACCTCATCCTTGTTTGTCGTTTACTCTGGTAAGAGGAGAGGTCAAAAAGCTACTGCTACCTCTCTCTCTTTCTGGCTGAAAAGCATTATCCGCTTGGCTTATGAGACTGCCGGTCGGCAGCCTCCTGACCGTATCACAGCTCACTCTACTAGGGCTGTGGCTTCCACATGGGCCTACAAGAACGAGGCTTCTGTTGACCAGATATGTAAGGCAGCGACTTGTTCTTCTCTGCACACTTTTGCCAAATTCTACAAATTTGATACTTTTGCTTCTTCGGAGGCTATTTTTGGGAGAAAGGTTTTGCAAGCCGTGGTGCCTTCCATTTAGGTAACCTGATTTGCTCCCTCCCTTCATCCGTGTCCTAAAGCTTTGGTATTGGTTCCCACAAGTAATGGATGACGCCGTGGACCGGACACACCAATGTTGGAGAAAACAGAATTTATGCTTACCTGATAAATTACTTTCTCCAACTGTGTGTCCGGTCCACGGCCCGCCCTGGTTTCATAATCAGGTTGAAAAATGTTTCTTTATACACTACAGTCACCACGGCACCCTATAGTTTCTCCTTTTTCTCCTAACCGTCGGTCGAATGACTGGAGGGCGGAGCCAGAGGGGAGCTATATGGACAGCTCTTGCTGTGTGCTCTCCTTGCCTTTCCCTGTGGGGGAGAATATTTCCCACAAGTAATGGATGACGCCGTGGACCGGACACACCGTTGGAGAAAGTAATTTATCAGGTAAGCATAAATTCTGTTTTTTTGTTGTCTATTCTGGAAAACGTAGAGGTCAAAAAGCTACGGCTACCTCTCTTGCCTTTTGGCTAAAAAGCATCATCTGTTTGGCATACAATACTGCTGGACAACAGCCTCCTGAAAGAATTACAGCTCACTCTACTAGAGCGGTGGTTTCCACATGGGCTTTTAAAAATGATGCTTCTGTTGAACAGATTTGTAAGGCTGCGACTTGGTCTTCGCTTCATACCTTTTCCAAATTTTCCAAATTTGATACCTTTGCTTCTTCGGAGGCTATTTTTGGGAGAAAAGTTCTTCAAGCAGTGGTGCCTTCTGTTTAACCATCTGTCTTGTCCCTCCCATTCATCCGTGTCCTGTAGCTTTGGTATTGTATCCCACAAGTAAAGGATGAATCCGTGGACTCGTCTTACCTTTATAGAAGAAAACTAAATTTATGCTTACCTGATAAATGAATTTCTTCTATGGTAAGACAAGTCCACAGCCCGCCCTGTCATTTTAAGACAGATTATATTTTTTTGATTTAAACTCAGTCACCTCTGCACCTTGTAGTTTCTCCTTTTTCTTCCTGTACCTTCGGTCGAATGACTGGGGGGTGGAGCTAAGGGAGGAGCTATATAGACAGCTCTGCTGTAGTGCTCTTTGCCACTTCCTGTAGGGAAGGATAATATCCCACAATGTGGACTCGTCTTACCATAGAAGAAATCAATTTATCAGGTAAGCATAAATTTTGTTTTTCACAGTATTTGCAATTTGCAGCTTTGGCTTTGCTCTCAGCAGCAATTGCACTGTGGAAATGTTTCCAAACTCTAGATGTTGGTGTCACCATTTTACTGAGAAGAGGAAAAAAACTTACAATTTACTGGCAAGACTATAGGTAAACATTATGCTGTGATGGGGGAGAATATTCATAGGAATCATTTAGCTAAAGGTTATAAAGATAAACTAATTTGTCAGACAAATGTAACCTCCTCTCTCAATTAAAGCTTGAGAGGACAGAAACCATCATCTACTGTACACCAACAATCACCCACTGTAGGAGGTACAAGATAGAGCCCACATGCAAACTAAACTGAAGCCTTTCCTCTGCAGTGCCCCTAGAGGCAGAAATACATATTTCTCTTATTTCAGAATTGCATTGAGAAGTACAGTGTACTTGCATTGTATTGCAGGATTTGTTTGTCTTCAGCTGAGAGAACGTGCAAGGATTTGAGACTTTAAATAAAGTCTCAGAAGCCTTTCATTAAGGCCTTCATGTTATATAGTTTCTATACCATGTCACAGACACATTATTTATCATTGTAAAATAACATATTTCACACTCCATATTTTTTTAAAATTTTTCCAGAAAAAACAAACGTCTTGGGAAAAAAAAGCAAAAAAAACCTGTTTTCCCCCCAAATTTTTCCATATTTTTTTAAAGGCCTTCCCATCTCTACTCCTGGTCGAACTGTACTGGTGGGTAGGTTACCACTAATCATGGGGCTATGTAGAAACCCCTTTCCAGAAGCCTGAGGGGTGGGATCTCCCTGCTGCAAGTACATAACATGTATAAGTGACTAAAACCTTTGTGTCACCATAGGGTTTGCTGTCATTCCTTAGTGCTCCCCTGATAGGGGCACTGTCGGACGTATGGGGGAGAAAATCCTTCCTGCTGCTAACCGTTTTCTTCACATGTGCTCCCATTCCTCTAATGAAGATCAGCCCATGGTGAGGGACTTTATGTGGTGCTGGTTAATTCCTGTGTGTGCTGCTCTCCTACTCCAAACTGCCCATCACCTGAACTACCTGTCATTGTGCGTGTGTGTGTGTGTGTTATTAGCTCATCTGCCTGTCATTGTGCATGTCAGTGTGTGTGCTCTGTTACTATCTGATCTGTCTGTCATTGTGCATGTCTGTGTGTGTGTGTGCTCTGTTACTAGCCTGTTGTGTGTGTCAGTGTGTGTGTGTTCTGTTACTATCTGATCTGTCTGTCATTGTGCATGTCTGTGTGTGCATGTGTGTGCTCTGTTACTAGCCTGTTGTGTGTGTCAGTGTGTGTGTGTTCTGTTACTATCTGATCTGTCTGTCATTGTGCATGTCTGTGTGTGCGTGTGTGTGCTCTGTTACTAGCCTGTTGTGTGTGTCAGTGTGTGTGTGCTCTGTTACTAGCCTGTTGTGCGTGTCGGTGTGTATGTGCTCTGTTACTAGCCTGTTGTGTGTGTCAGTGTGTGTGTGTGTGTGTGCTCTGTTACTAGCCTGTTGTGCGTGTCAGTGTGTGTGTGTGTGTGCTCTGTTACTAGCCTGTTGTGCGTGTCAGTGTGTGTGCGCTCTGTTACTAGCCTGTTGTGCGTGTCAGTGTGTGTGTGTGCTCTGTTACTAGCCTGTTGTGCGTGTCAGTGTGTATGCGCTCTGTTACTAGCCTGTTGTGCGTGTCAGTGTGTATGCGCTCTGTTACTAGCCTGTTGTGCGTGTCAGTGTGTGTGTGTGCTCTGTTACTAGCCTGTTGTGCGTGTCAGTGTGTGTGTGTGCTCTGTTACTAGCCTGTTGTGCGTGTCAGTGTGTGTGTGTGCTCTGTTACTAGCCTGTTGTGCGTGTCAGTGTGTGTGCGCTCTGTTACTAGCCTGTTGTGCGTGTCAGTGTGTGTGTGTGCTCTGTTACTAGCCTGTTGTGCGTGTCAGTGTGTGTGTGCGCTCTGTTACTAGCCTGTTGTGCGTGTCAGTGTGTGTGTGTGCTCTGTTACTAGCCTGTTGTGCGTGTCAGTGTGTGTGTGTGTGCTCTGTTACTAGCCTGTTGTGCGTGTCAGTGTGTGTGTGTGCTCTGTTACTAGCCTGTTGTGCGTGTCAGTGTGTGTGCTCTGTTACTAGCCTGTTGTGCGTGTCAGTGTGTGTGTGTGTGTGTGTGCGTGTGTGCTCTGTTACTAGCCTGTTGTGCGTGTCAGTGTGTGTGCTCTGTTACTAGCCTGCTGTGCGTGTCAGTGTGTGTGTGTGCTCTGTTACTAGTCTGGTGTGTGTGTGTGTGTGCTCTGTTACTAGTCTGGTGTGTGTGTGCGCGCTCTAGCCTGTTGTGTGTGTCAGTGTGTGTGTGTGCTCTGTTACTAGCCTGTTGTGCGTGTCAGTGTGTGTGTGTGCTCTGTTACTAGCCTGTTGTGCGTGTCAGTGTGTGTGTGCTCTGTTACTAGCCTGTTGTGTGTGTCAGTGTGTGTGTGCTCTGTTACTAGCCTGTTGTGTGTGTGTGTGCTCTGTTACTAGCCTGTTGTGCGTGTCAGTGTGTATGTGCTCTGTTACTAGCCTGTTGTGTGTGTCAGTGTGTGTGTGTGCGCTACTGTTATTAGCTTAGCTTTCTTCTACAAGATATGACGAGTCCACAGATTTCATCCTTACTTGTGGGATATTAACCTCCTGCTAACAGGAAGTGGCAAAGAGCACCACAGCAGAGCTGTCTATATAGCTCCTCCCTTCCCTCCACCCACAGTCATTCTCTTTGCTTGTGTTAGTGATAGGAAAAGGTAAAGTGAGGTGTTAGTTTAGATTCTTCAATCAAGAAGTTTTTTTATTTTAAAATGGTGCCAGAGAGTACTATTTTTCTCAGGGGGAAATTGTCGGTCTATTGCTTCCCAAGAGGAGTGGAGACATATTATTTTCTGCCCTGATGTTAATGATCTTAGCAAACATTATCTAAGATCCATAATGGTTCCCACAACGCAGCTGAAGGTATGTGTGAGAAGATCTTCAGTGTGGAGAACTGTGTCTTGCTACAAGCAGCATTGAGGTATGTGCAGTCTTTTGTTTCTGGGGAGATTAAATCGGAACAGACTGTCATTGTCCCCTATATGGGGAAGGGTAAGCAGTATGCACTAATGAAAGAATGGTGTACCTGAAATCCCTTTATTTTATTTTATGGTATTTGCCTAAAGTAGGTAAAGACCTTTGGGGCTTATCTGGGGCTGGACGCTGGGAGATGCGTTTTTTTTACTTGATGCACTGTTAACTTTATTCCTGGTGCAGGACTGCAGGGTTACGATTTAGCCTGCATATCAAGGGGGCACATGCGGGTCTTAGATTCTGTGTACGCCCACGGTGGGCGGGGCCTAATTTCAGACGCGCAGTGTTCCTCCGGACATAGCAGCAGAGACTGGGGCTCTGAGTGGCCTGATTTGTCTACTAACCTATCGAAAAGTACTTTCATGATATAGCAGCTTCAACAACTTCATTCCGGGGCAGGTAGGCTCCACAGCAGAGCTGTGGCGTGGTGCAGGGGCCATATTTATATAAGTATTAAAATCTTGTTATAAACGATATATTTAGCATTTTTGCATATATAGACAAGTGGATGCAATATTAAGAGTATTTTGGGCACTTGAAACAGTTTTTTTTCTGGTCAAAAGACGTTTTTGCAGTTTTCAAAAAAATAGTTGCGCTTTAAAAATTTAAAGGCACAGTACAGTTTTTTTGGCATTAATTTTTTTCACATTTAATTTAATTCAGAGATCAATATTTAAGCAAGTATGACTATTAATAGTATTGCTAGTCTGTTTAACATGTCTGACACTGAGGAGAAAACTCCTTGCTCTATGTGTTTAGATGCCACTGTGGAACCCCCTCTGACTTTTTGCCCCTTGTGTACTGAGAGGGCCTTACAATGTAAAGCAAAAAATTTATCTAAAGATGATTCTCAGTCTGAGGAGAATCAAGGTATACCGCTAACTTCTCCCCAAGCGTCATAACCTTTAACGCCAACCCAAGCAATGCCTGGTTCTTCAACCGCGTCTAATTCATTTACTCTGCAGGATATGGCTGCAGTTATGTCAACTACCCTTACAGAGGTATTATCTAAGTTGCCAGTTTTACAGGGTAAACACAGTAGGACAGAGGTCAATTTGAATGCTGAGCCCTCTGATGCGTTGTTAACCATTTCCGATGTACCCTCACAGGGATCTGAATTGGGGGTCAGGGAACTTCTGTCTGAGGGGGAACTTTCCGATTCGGGAAGTGCATTACCTCAGACGGACTTGGACGTCATGTCCTTTAAATTTAAGCTTGAACACCTCCGTCTGTTATTTAGGGAGGTTTTAGCGACTCTGGATGACTGTGATCCTATTGTGGTTCCACCAGAGAAATTGTGTAAGATGGACAAATACTTAGAGGTACCTGCTTACACTGGCGTTTTTCCGGTTCCTAAGAGAATCTCAGAGATTATTAAGAGGGAATGGGACCGGGTATCCCGTTTTCACCCTCTCCTAATTTCAAAAAGATGTATCCTATATCTGACACTGTTCGGGACTCTTGGCAAACAGTCCCTAAGGTGGAAGGAGCTATATCTACCCTGGCTAAGCGTACAACGATTCCTATTGACGACAGCTGTGCTTTCAAAGACCCTATGGATAAGAAATTGGAGGGTCTTCTAAAGAAATTGTTTATTCATCAGGGTTTTCTCTTACAACCAACGGCCTGCATTGTGCCAGTTACCACTGCGACGGCCTTCTGGTTTGAGGCCTTAGAAGAGTCCCTCAAAACTGAGTCTCCTTTAGAGGATATTTTAGACAGAATTAAGGCTCTTAAGCTGGCTAATTCTTTTATTACAGATACCGCCTTTCAGATTGCCAAATTGGCGGCTAAGAATGCCGGATTTGCCATTTTAGCACGTAGAGCGTTATGGTTAAAATCTTGGTCTGCAGATGGGTCATCTATGTCAAAGTTTTTGGCTATTCCTTTCAAAGGAAAGACCCTATTCGGGCCTGACTTGAAAGAAATCATTTCTGACATTACGGGAGGTAAGGGTCATCTCCTACCTCAGGATAAAACAACTAAACTGAGGGGTAAACAAAATAATTTTAGCTCCTTTCGGAGCTTTAGAGGAGTCCCCTCTTCTTCCTCTTCCTCCGCCAAGCAGGAAGGGAATTTTGCTCAGGTCAAATCTGTCTGGAGACCCAACCAGACATGGAACAAGGGTAAACAACCCAAGAAGCCCGCTGCTGCTACCAAGACAGCATGAAGGGGTGGCCCCCGATCCAGGACCGGATCTAGTAGGGGGCAGACTCTCTTTCTTTGTCCAGGCTTGGGTAAGAGATGTTCAGGATCCTTGGACACTGGAGATCGTGTCCCAAGGGTATCAGCTGGAGTTCAAAAGTTCTCTCCCATGGGGGAGGTTCCTTCTTTCACGATTGTCTGCAGACCAGACTAAAAGAGAGGCGTTCTTACGTTGTGTAAAAGACCTCTCTACTATGGGAGTAATTCGTCCCGTTCCAAGATTGGAACAGGGACAGGGGTTTTACTCAAATGTTTTCGTGGTTCCCAAAAAAGAGAGAACGTTCAGACCCATTTTAGATCTCAAGAGTCTAAACAAGTTTCTCAGAGTCCCATCCTTCAAAATGGAGACTATTCGAACAATTCTGCCATTGATCCAGGAGGGTCAATATATGACTACCGTGGACTTGAAGGATGCATATCCCTATCCACAAGGATCATCATCAGTTCCTAAGGTTTGCCTTCCTGGACAAACATTTTCAGTTTGTGGCTCCCAGCACCCAGGATCTTCACGAAGGTTTTAGGGTCCCTTTTGGCTTTTCTCAGGCCGCAGGGTATTGCAGTGGCGCCTTATCTAGACGATATTCTGATCCAGGCGTCTTACCATCTGACAAAGTCTCATACAGACATGGTTCTGTCCTTTCTGAGGACTCACGGGTGGAAGGTGAATCTAGAAAAGAGTTCATTGATTCCACAGACCAAGGTTCCCTTCCTGGGAACACTAATAGATTCCATATCCATGAAAATTTTCTTGACAGAGGTCAGAAAGTTAAAGATTCTGAATACATGCCGAGCCCTTCAGTCCAATCCTCGGCCATCAGTGGCCCAGTGCATGGAGGTAATTGGATTAATGGTGGCGGCAATGGACATCATTCCGTTTGCTCGTTTTCATCTCAGGCCACTACAGCTGAGCATGCTCAGACATTGGAAAGGAGATTATGCAAATTTGTCTCCTCAGATAAATCTGGATCAGGAGACAAGAGACTCTCTTTGGTGGTTGTCTCAGGATCATCTGTCCCAAGGGACGTGCTTTCGCAGGCCCTCATGGGTTATAGTGACGACGGACGCCAGCCTTCTAGGTTGGGGTGCAGTCTGGAATTCCCTGAAGGCTCAGGGTGTGTGGACTTAGTCGGAGTCGCTTCTTCCAATCAATATTCTGGAATATTCAATGCGCTTCAAGCGTGGCCTCAGTTGGTTTCGGCCAAATTAATTCGCTTTCAGTCGGACAACATCACGATTGTGGCTTACATCAATCATCAGGGGGGAACAAGGAGTTCCTTAGCGATGACAGAAGTATCCAAGATAATTCGGTGGGCGGAGGCCCACTCTTGTTATCTGTCAGCAATCTACACCCCAGGAGTGGACAACTGGCAAGCGGACTTTTTAAGCAGACAGACGTTTCATCCGGGGGAGTGGGAACTCCATCCGGAGGTCTTTGCCACTCTGATCCTCAGATGGGGCAGACCGGAGTTGGATCTGATGGCGTCTCGTCAGAATGCCAAGCTTCCAAGATACAGATCCAGGTCAAGGGATCCTCAGGCCGAACTGATAGATGCCTTGGCAGTGCCTTGGTCGCTCAACCTAGCTTATGTGTTTCCGCCGTTTGCTCTCCTGTCTCGAGTGATTGCTCGGATCAAACAGGAGAGGGCTTCAGTAATTCTAATCACACCTGCGTGGCCTCGCAGGACTTGGTATGCCGATCTAGTGGACATGTCCTCTCTGCCACCGTGGAAGCTTCCATCTCATTCAGGGACCCTTCCATCACCCAAATCTAGTTTCTCTGCAACTGACTGCTTGGAGATGGGGGTTCTCTGATTCGGTCATGGATACTTTGATTCAGGCACGTATGCCTGTCACTAGTAAGATCTATCATAAGATATGGCGTAAATATCTTTTTTGGTGTGAATCCAAAGGCTACTCATGGAGTAGAGTTAGGATTCCCAGGATTCTGTCCTTTCTCCAAGAAGGATTGGAGAAAGGGTTATCAGCGAGTTCCTTAAAGGGACAAATCTCTGCTTTATCGATTTTGCTACACAAACGTTTGGAAGATGTTCCAGACGTTCAGTCTTTTTGTCAGGCTCTAACGAGAATTAAGCCTGTGTTTAGACCAATTGCTCCACCCTGGAGTTTGAATTTAGTTCTTAATGTTCTTCAAGGGGTTCCGTTTGAACCCATGCATTCCATAGATATTAAGTTGTTATCTTGGAAAGTTTTTTATTTTTGGTTGCTTTTTCTTCTGCTCGTAGAGTTTCGGAGCTTTCAGCGTTACAATGTGACTCGCCTTATCTTATCTTCCATTCTGATAAGGTGGTGTTACGTACCAAACCTGGTTTCCTTCCTAAGGTTGTTTCTAATAAGAATATTAATCAGGAAATTGTTGTTCCTTCATTATGTCCTAACCCTTCTTCTAAGAAGGAGCGTCTGTTGCATAACTTGGACGTGGTCCGTGCCCTGAAGTTTTACTTGCAGGCGACTAAGGATTTCCGCCAATCATCTTCATTATTCATTGTTTTTTCTGGAAAGCGTAGGGGTCAGAAAGCTACGGCTACCTCTTTCTTTTTGGCTGTAGAGTATCATCCGTCTGGCATATGAGACTGCTGGACAGCAGCCTCCTGAAAGAATTACGGCTCATTCTACTAGGGCTGTGGCTTCCTCATGGGCATTTTAAAACAATGCTTCTGTTGAACAGATTTGCAAGGCTGCAACTTGGTCGTCTCTTCATACTTTTTCAAAATTTTACAAATGTGATACTTTTGCTTCTTCTGAGGCTGGTTTTGGGAGAAAGGTTCTTCAAGCAGTGGTGCCTTACGTTTAGGTTCCTGTCTTGTCCCTCCCTTTCATCCGTGTCCTGTAGCTTTGGTATTGTGTCCCACAAGTAAGGATGAAATTTGTTGACTCGTCATATCTTGTAGAAGAAAAGGAAATTTATGCTTACCTGATAAATTTATTTCTTCTACGATATGACGAGTCCACGGCCCTCCCTGTCATTTTCAAGACAGGTTTATATTATTTTTTTGTTAAACTTCAGTCACCTCTGCACCTTTGACTTTTCCTTTCTCTTCCTAACTTCGGTCGAATGACTGGAGGTGGAGGGAAGGGAGGAGCTATATATACAGCTCTGCTGTGGTGCTCTTTGCCACTTCCTGCTAATCAGGAGGCGTTATCCCATAAGTAAGGATGAAATCCATGGACTCATCATATCGTAGAAGAAATACATTTATTAGGTAAGCATAAATTTCCTTTTTGTTTTGTTCTCTACATTCTCATGTGTGCTGCTATTCTGTGGCAAACCAAGTCTGCTCATATGCTGCTCTCCACGTGCTTGTGTGTCAGGTCGCGCGTGTATCCTCTTGTACTTGCCATCCTTGTGTGACAGTCTGCTCATATGTGCGAGTTTCTCTCATGCGTTATGCTAGCAGGCTCTGCACAATCTACCTGTGATCTCTGTGATTGTGCTCTATTCTATGTGCTGCTCTCCTGTGTATGCATGTGCTATATTAATCTGCTCAGTGTGTACGTGTTATTGCCAGTGTTGCTGCTCACCTCTTACTATCCTTTGTTTTGTTTTGCAGGTGGTATTTTGCTGTTATATCTGTATCAGGTGTGTTTGCTGTCACCTTCTCAGTGGTATTTGCTTACGTGGCTGATATAACGCAGGAACATGAGCGCAGTATGGCATACGGCCTGGTAAGTCTTTCACTGACTGGTTTGTAGGTGGGATTCAGCCAAGTTTGTGTTTTTTATTTATACACAGAGAACCTGAATTACTTTTAGTTATTATATATTTAATAAATAGAAAAAGTGTTTGCTATTTACTGAACAGTGACCCTGTATTGTGAATAAAACATGTCACATAAGGCTTATGGTGTGATGTCTGAGTCATGATGCAGTAATAGCACACCTGGCCTTTCATCTAGATTGCTGTGGTTGGTTAGGGAGGAATTTATCTGTCAGACTTATTGTAGGTCACAACACTGTTTTTGTATACATACATTTGTGATACCAAGTTACATTTCCTTCTAATGGCAGTGAGGGTTCACGAAAACATTCATAAACTATGGGAAATACTTCTCCTGGCCACCAAGAGGCAGACACCCCAAACAAAACATTGAAATATCCCTCCCACTTCCCCTACCATCCCAGTAATTCTTTACCTCGTCTACTAGGAGGATGTCAGAGAGGTGTGCTCTGCTGAAGTTCTTTGTTCCTTAATGGATTGTTTCCTGCAAGAAAGGACTAGGGAGCTGTTAGTAGCCACGTAATTCTCTTATTTTTGGTGAATGTTAGCTCTGGATGTCGCTGGGAAGCTTCCCATGCTTTCTTCCAGTATACTTATGCTATCCTACTTCCAGATTTTCCTTGTGTCACAGGTCCCTGTCAGGATGGAGATTGCTACTGTCAGACCTGTAACTGCTGCGAAAATTGTCCAGGGCTGCAGATGGGACTTTTACTGGAAGAAGCCGGGTCAGTCATCTGCCCATAGATCCTTGCTTTCTAGTTACTTGTTGCCTATGGAGGAGACACTTACTTATATTTCTTTCCTAAGATATGGTGAGTCTACAACGTCATCATTTACTGTTGGGAATATCACTCCTGGCCAGCAGGATGAGGCAAAGAGCACCCCAGTCAAGCTGTTAAGAATCACTTTCCTTCCCGCAAACCCCAGTTATTCTCTTTGCCTTGGTTCATGGAGGTGGTGAAGTTTTGGGGCTCCATTACATATACGGCGCAGGCTTCGGCGCAAGCGTTGCAACCCAAGCCGCCCGTAATTTCACTTCGCACATTGGGGTTTTACATATACTGCGCCGTTAGATGCTAGACTGGCGTAAGTAGGACAAACTTGTGATCTTCTGAAATGTGCGCAAATACACATTTTAGTCGACGCAAGTAACTTACGCCAGTCTTGTGTCCACGGAAAGTGTCAACCTAATTTGTATAAAACTACTCTTTATTAACACGTGTAAAAACGAACCTGGAATTCAAATAAAAATGCGACATGTAATTACGATATTCAAATTCATATATAAACCCATGCGCAGCCGCCATTTTCTTCAGTGTTTGGATTGTTCGTTGAGCTACAACACACTACACTGGAGTGGAGGATTAGTGAGAGTAGAGAGAGAGGCGCAAACAGAGGATTTAGGTCACATTGTTGTTGAGTAAGCTTGTACACTTACACATATTCTTACATATTGCACACATTGAATACATATATATACAAATACACCACACTTTTTTTTTCTAACACCTCACACATATTTTATTTGAGTTTTACAGTGAGATAGGCTGAGTGTTTGGTTGTGATTGTGTGTGATTGAACTGGGAGTGTGAGTGTGTGATTTAGTGTGAGGATGGCGGGGAGAGGAGTATTGGAGAGGACAGGAGGAGTAGTGGGGTCCCCGTCAGAGAGTAAGTAGAGTGGGGAGAGGGAGAGCCAGAAGGGATGATGGGAGGGAAGATGCCCAAGAGCCCCAGAGAGCAGGCACATCCAGGAGAGGGACAAAGGGTGCTCATGGGGACAGAAGGGGAGAGGAGGGAGAGGATAGGGAGGAACCCACACCAGGGACATTACAGGGAGGAAGCCAAGTGGCCATGGAGGATGAGAGGCTGAGATGTCCCAACTTCTCATTTGCGAAAATGTTGGCCTTGTCCAGGCCATCATGGACAATTACAGTGCCCTCTTCGGGCAGGAGAAGGGCAAAGGCATTGCCAAAAAGAGAAAAATTGCATGGTTGGCGGTAGAGGATGCTGTCAACAGTGTGGCCCTGCAGAGGAGGGCTGTTGAGGGCCTGAAAAAGCGCTGAAATGACTGCAAGAGGCGGGTCAAAGAAAAGATGGGGCAGGAAGCTATGCACCAGAAGGGAACAGGTGGTGGTCCATCCCTGGATATAGAGTATAACACCTGGCAGGAGATGATACGCAGGTCCCTGAGTATCACAGCAGTCCGTGGACTTCCAGGGGCTTGTGACTCAGGGGCTGCAACCACAGCACAGCATGCTGGTGAGTAACATCCCACACACCAGTATTATATGTATTTGAGATATAACATCCTTTAATATCACACATTCATGTACACGGTGAGGAGCATGGTATTTGGCCTACTAACAAAAACATCTACATTTATACTTGACATTACTGCTACATAAAACAATGCAATTCATATGAGGTGGAATAGTGCAATACTAACACAGGCCACAAGCCACATGTAATTGTATGCCCACATGGACATATTTCTGACTGTACTAATCGCTCTCATCCTTTGACTCCTCCACAGAACCTCCTGTCACGAGGATGCAAACTTCCATGCCATCACCACCACCAGTCCTCAGGCAACCGCAAGAACAGTATGCTCCCAGGCATGAGCATGGTTGGATGGCTTCAGTTGAGGACCTGGGAGTAATGCCACCGCCATTGACATATGACCCCTGGCAAGATTCCTGGCCAGAGGAACATCCTTCCTTTGGCTTTGAGGGGGACCCAAGACAGCCACAAAGGGTTCATGTATTTACCCCCCCACAACACAATCTCATGTCAGTCATGGATTTTACCCACAGACTATGTCACAAGAAGTGCTAATTGGAGAGGCTGAGTGGTCACACGCTGGTCATCAGTCTGACTATCAATCAACCATGAGAGCTCCCCCATCCTCATCCATGGGACAACCTCCCCCATCTTCATCCATGGGACAACCTCCCCCATCTTCATCCATGGGACAACCTCCCCCATCTTCATCCATGGGACGACCTCCCCCATCTTCATCCATGGGACGACCTCCCCCATCTTCATCCATGGGACGACCTCCCCCATCTTCATCCATGGGACGACCTCCCCCATCTTCATCCATGGGACGACCTCCCCCATCTTCATCCATGGGACGACCTCCCCCATCTTCATCCATGGGACGACCTCCCCCATCTTCATCCATGGGACGACCTCCCCCATCTTCATCCATGGGACGACCTCCCCCATCTTCATCCATGGGACGACCTCCCCCATCTATGGGACGACCTCCCCCATCCTCATCCATGGGACGACCTCCCCCATCCTCATCCATGGGACGACCTCCCCCATCTTCATCCATGGGACGACCTCCCCCATCCTCATCCATGGGACGAGCTCCACCATCTGCAGATGGAAATATATCCGAAACTACAGCTGCACCTCAAGCACCATCAGATGCAGCTGAACCTGCCCCACGAGCATCCAGTAGATGCAGCTGAACCTGCCCCACGAGCATCCAGTAGATGCAGCTGAACATGCTCCACGAGCATCCAGTAGATGCAGCTGAACCTGCCCCACGAGCATCCAGTAGATGCAGCTGAACCTGCCCCACGAGCATCCAGTAGATGCAGCTGAACCTGCCCCACGAGCATCTAGTAGATGCAGCTGAACCTGCCCCACGAGCATCCAGTAGATGCAGCTGAACCTGCCCCACGAGCATCCAGTAGATGCAGCTGAACCTGCCCCACGAGCATCCAGTAGATGCAGCTGAACCTGCCCCACGAGCATCCAGTAGATGCAGCTGAACCTGCCCCACGAGCATCCAGTAGATGCAGCTGAACCTGCCCCACGAGCATCCAGTAGATGCAGCTGAACCTGCCCCACGAGCATCCAGTAGATGCAGCTGAACCTGCCCCACGAGCATCCAGTAGATGCAGCTGAACCTGCCCCACGAGCATCCAGTAGATGCAGCTGAACCTGCCCCACGAGCATCCAGTAGATGCAGCTGAACCTGCCCCACGAGCATCCAGTAGATGCAGCTGAACCTGCCCCACGAGCATCCAGTAGATGCAGCTGAACCTGCCCCACGAGCATCCAGTAGATGCAGCTGAACCTGCCCCACGAGCATCCAGTAGATGCAGCTGAACCTGCCCCACGAGCATCCAGTAGATGCAGCTGAACCTGCCCCACGAGCATCCAGTAGATGCAGCTGAACCTGCCCCACGAGCATCCAGTAGATGCAGCTGAACCTGCCGCACGAGCAGATGCAGCTGAACCTGCCGCACGAGCAGATGCAGCTGAACCTGCCGCACGAGCAGATGCAGCTGAACCTGCCGCACGAGCAGATGCAGCTGAACCTGCCGCACGAGCAGATGCAGGTGAGCACGCCGCACGAGCAGATGCAGGTGAGCACGCCCCACGAGCAGATGCAGCTGCGCACGCCCCACGAGCAGATGCAGCTGCGCATGCCCCACAAGCAACTAGAAGCCCTGTTGCTCAAGAGCCTGTGGATGCATTGTATTCTCCCCTGGGTGAGGAATACATTGCACTCCAGAGAAGGCTCATAACAAGCACTGAGAGCATATAAAGAGGCCAAGAGAGGTTCTTTAGGAGGCAAGAGAGGATACAACAACGTAGCATAGAGCTACTGAGGGACATGGCAGCATCGTTAAGTGCAAGTGTCCAGAACCAGTCACAGATGATGCGAATTCTGTCTGATATGCAGATGGACAATAGATGGAGAGAACAAATCAACTCTTGGGTGTGTTGGTTGAGCACTTTACACACCAGCAGGACGCTGCCTCCAGCCTATCATCTGTGGCCAGCACCCCAGCAGAAACATCAGAATCTTCTAAAACCAGGAAAACAAGGACATCCACTACAGGCACCTCAGCTCCCTCATCAAAGAAGCCAAAAAAATAAATATTATTATAGTTCACCATAAACCTTGTCCTCTGTTATTTACCATGTCATTGTCATACACATTCATGTAAGATGTGTTTTATTACACTAATATTGTTAAAACATATAATATGACCTGTGTGGAAATGGCAATAACAGGTAAAATTATCATGTTTATGACATATTCTTGTATAACTCACATCCACAATAGTTGTTGATGAAGGGTAAATATAGTAATATTCACTTCTAAGATGTAAATCAATGTATCTCACATCCAATATAAATTGACACATGGGTATATATAATACTGATGTTACTGATAGGGTGTGCATTATCGGGTGTTTTAAGGCTGCAGGTGAGAGGTTGTGTTTGTGATTTGTTTGACACAATTGCAAAGAGGTGGCCTTCAAGGTCTTAGAAATTATCATATGAGCCATCCTATGTTTATCTTTCAACTAAGAATACCAAGAGAACAAAGCAAAAATGGTGTTAGAATTAAATTGGAAAGTTGTTTGAAATGACATGCCCTATTTGAAACAAGAAGGTTTTCTTTGGACTTGACTGTCCCATTATATATTGTAGCATCAATGCCAAGCTGTGTTAACAGTAGAATAAATTACACTCCCAATGGGTTCTAAAGAGATAAAGGTAATACAATTATGATTGCCCATTGTTCTCTCCAAGTATTGGTGATTGTTTTAAGAAGAATTATAAAGTAAATAAGCAAGTATATGTACACAATGTGATAAAGTAATAAAATATGATTATACCTACAAGCTCCGTGCATTTGATTATGTTGTGGCTTCAAAATACAAAATCAGCTATTTCAAATACAGCTTAAATAAAACAAATACAGCTTAAAAAACAAATCTCATAGTATACTGTCCCTTTAACTATTTGAGATGCTGTTTAAATGTATCGGTTTGTTAAGGCTTCCAGGGAGTTACGCTGTTTTTTTAGTTAGTGCAAGGGTTGCTGCCTGTAATGTGTGGCGAGATGAGAATGGAGTAGATTTTCTGAATAATGCGCGCGTAAGTCCTTACGCTGTATATTGGATACCAAATTGCGCGACTGTTCTATGTTAATCTATGGGAGAAAAAAATACGGCCGACTGGTGAAATATTTACGCGTAACTTGTATGCTACGCCGTATATGTAATACTAAAATCGCGTAAAAACCGGCGGTGCAAGCTTTTGCGGGCGATGCCGCATATGTAATGGAGCCCGTGGTGTCTGAAGAAAAATTGGATTTATTTCTCTTCAAGCAAGATTTTTACAGTATAGAAAGCCAGAGTAGGTTTACTCTGTTCTTTCCCCTTTTTCAAGGATTGGGTATAGCCGTAGTCCATGTTAATCTCTTCAGTAGAGTGGTGGTGGCTTTAAAGCAGTTAGGAACTTGTGAAGTGGGCTTTACTGCGTTTTCCTTTCCATGTTGCTGCCCTAGGTATAGAAAGCCAGAGTAGATTTACTCTGTTCTTTCTTTTTCTACAGGTCTATGTGAGGAGTGGCATCCTCTCACACCGGGTAAGCTGTCCTCCTGCTGGACGGCTAGATGCAAGTAAGTGCTTGGTCTTCTATGTTTGGGTTACATGCACTTCTGTAAGTTTTATGCTGCATTATATCTGGGACTTATATATCCTGGGGAAGGACATTCTAGGCAGGACGCAGGCACGCATTGTGACTAAAGGAGACTAGGGGTTAATACTTTTTGGGTTAAGTATTACCTGACTATGTTATGGCTCATGTGGGTAGAGGCTCATTAGGGTTAATTGATCCCTCTATTTAACCATTATTCCTTTGTATTTATGATCACTCAGATTTTATACCTATAACGGCTCAATTTCCTCCGAGGCATCAGATGCTTAAAAGTGCGCTCTTTTAAAAGACACATTTTGTATTGTAAGAGCGGCAAGATTGTTTTCACATTGAGAGGGGTCCTGACAGTAAAGTATCTGGAAAATGAGGTGCAAATGTTTTTACTTCGTTTTCTGCGGAGCGACTCTCGCTGAGTTTTGATGCTGAAGTGGTAGTTTCTTGGCTGATAAAATAACTGCGTGCCTCATTTCTGAAAGCCGTGCTTATGTTCTCGCCTTGTTCTTCCTATGTTTGGCGGAGAAGTACCATTTTCGTCTCTGAGCTGGTCAAGTGACCACGCCTCCTTTTCTTATCTGACAGAACTGAGCAATGTATCTGTAGATGCGTGATTCTACGGAGCTGTGCTTCTTTTACTTGAAAAGCTATTAATTTTGGGTTGTTTTTCCTTGTTAAATACCGTGCTCTTAGATGCACGGTCTTTGGAATAACATCTATGTTTAAACATGGTTTGAGTTAGACGTACTCCAGTGCCCAATAGAGGGCACTAGTTATATGCTAAATGGAGCTGCCATCTCCAATACAACCAAGAAAAGTGTAAATAAATAAAGTAATTTTCCACTGATGCTTGGTGGTAATAATCTTGTATTTTTTAGCCAAGCCTGAGACTTTTCATTATGACTGTTACGGTACCAACAGGGTACCAAGGGTTAACACCAGATGAACAATGTCCTGAATATGGGATCAGCAACTCACAACCCAGCCAGTATTTCCCCTCAAACATGAGACCAGGCTCCACATTCAAGGTAAAACAAAGTGAACTTTATTAAGGGCCATATGCCCAGTATTTATGCAGGTTAGACCCCAGATGGGGGGTTGAAAGAATGTTGTACATTAGATGGAGGGAACACGCCCTTTGACATGATACAATAGAATACCTTGCTCAAGCTGATAACAACTTAAACACAAGACACACACTTGGCTTTTCTTATCACTAGGCGTCTGCTCTCTAGAGGTGATTAAACAATGGAATGTTTATCACTAACTTTAATGACAGTATACAATAGCTGAGGCTAGTAACCTTGTCGTTAGAAATTAGCTTCTTAAAGCTGAACACAGTTAACTCCTTCAGTCCTGACAGAAGGGTCTGTCACAATGACTTGAGACTTTTTTTCAGGATCCTGGAGCATAGGCCTGTTTCTTTTAAATTTATGATTTTGTCTCTTGAGATACAGCAAAATAACTTCCAGGTGTGTCTCATACCCCTTCTGTCAGGTATATCAGTACTAAATACCAGGACATGGGTGTCTCAGTTTTTATTATTATAGGCTGGTTATGCCCTGTGGCACAATTTGTTTGACATATACAATTACGTGCTGCATAATTAATAGATTGTTAAATATCTGAGCTAATGTCTCTTATGATGATGCTGTTTAGGCAATGCCACAGTTTTCTCCTTTTACGCCCCAAGCCTCAATGGTGTTGCATGCAGTTCCCTGTGGTTCCTCTCTATCTCCTGGAGGAGTTATTTGCCTGCAGAATTTGCTGCCCAGATATCTTCTGCGGTATCTGTGGCATTATCTGCTTTTCCTTTACTAAGGGAAATTGCAAGAGGAACATTAGAGATTCAGATCGTAAGGTTTCTGTTCCGCCTGCTGCTACTCAGATTGCCCTTCCTCATAGGTCTAATGAGGAGGATACGTTGGTAGCCTCTGAGGGGGAAACCTCAGATTTGGACAGTATAATTCCTTCATCTGATGCTGATGGGGTAACCCTCAGATTTATGCCTGAACACCTCGTGTATTGTTAAAGCAGGTTCTGGCTACTTTGGACGACTCCGATATCTTGTCGTTGTCAACCCTAAGATCTAGTAAATTTAATGTTTTGCTAGGATTCCTTTGTGGAAGTCTTTTCCTGTTCCAGATCGTGCAAGTTTTTTTTTCCACAGGAATGGGAGAATTCAGGGATTCCTCTTTTCCCGTCTCCTGTCTTTACAAGACGTTTCCTTTCGCTGTCCCCATAAAATATCTGGGTGCATGGTGCCTATAGTAAGGAGCTTGCTTTTCTATTCTGGGTAAGAGAATTTGATTCCTTTAGAGGATAGCTGTTCCTTTAAGGATCAATGGACAAGCTCGTAGCTTATATTGCAGTTTGGTATGACCACTGGGTCAAGTGCGGCACCTTGTTTGATACCAATTTGATAGACTTCTTTGGAGGAGATCCAGGACAGAATTAAGGCTCTTAAGCTAGCTAATTCTTTCCCTCTGTTGCTTCTATGCAAGTCATTTGTCTGAGATCCAAGATGCCTGGCTTCGTTATATTAGCCCTCAGGGCGTTGCGGCTCATATCTCGGTTGGAATTTTCTCAGAGACAAAGCTTCTGACGTCCCTTACAAGAAGCGCAAGACCTTGTTTGATCCTGGTCTGGAAATGTTTCTGATAGAAGCTTAGACCTTAAGGACGTCAGAGTAGAGTCCTGCTGTTGAGTTTCAATCAGCTTGAAGGACTTGCCCTAGATCCGGGATTGGATAACTGGGGGGCTGAATTTCTCTGCTTTTTTTTTTTTTTTAAATCATGTATACGAGATGTACTGGTTAGACTGTGGTCATTGTATCTCAGAGTTACTAATACCTTCCTCCCTGAGGCAGGTTCTCCTCTCATGTTTATCTGTAGTCCAGATTAGAGAGAGGAAATTTTGATCTTCTAGACTTAAAGCGCCTCTACAAGTTTTCTCAGGGTACCGTCCTTTGACATGGAAACGATTTGTTTATTTTTACCTTTGGTCCATGAGGGTCAGTTCTTAATGACCATAGACCTAAGGGACACGTATCTTCAAGTTCCTGAGATTTGCTTTTCTGAAAGACACTTTCAGTTTGTGGTTTTCCTTTGGCCTTGCCATGGCTCCCTGATTTTATCTCACTCTGGGCAGTGATCAGGTTTAAGGGAATTACAGTGGAGCCCTTCCTGGACGACATGTTGGTTCAGGTGCCATATTTTTAACAGACAAACTCTCATTCTGAGATCTTGTTGTCTCTTCCACGTTTCCTCAGATGGAAAGTAAATCTGGAAATGAGTTCCCTAGTTCCAGCTACAGGGGTAGTTGTCTTAGGGACCATAATATTTTCCCTATCTATAAGTTTTCTGACAGAGGTCAGGAAATCAAAGATTGTCTCCTCTTGACTTTCTCTGAGTTTAAGGTTCGGCCCTTAGTGGCTAAACGGATAGAGGTAATTGGTCTAATGGTCGTCTCCATGGACATATTCCCTTGCTCGGTTCCATTTGAGAGCTCTGCAGTTTTACATGCTCAGACAATGGAAAGGGACCGTTCGGATCTGTCTGAGGATAGATCTGGATCGGTCGACAAGAGACTCTTCCGTGGTGATGTTCTCAGGAGCATCTGTCTTAGGGCACGTGCTTCCAGGAAACCTTCCTGGTTGTTTGTGACCACGGATGCCAGCCTGCTGGGCTGGGGAGCAGTCTGGGACTCGTTCAAGGCACAAGGACTATGCACTCGAGAGGAGTCTGCTCTCCCTATAATCATTTTGGAGTTGAGAGCGATTTATAATTCTCTGTTGGCTTGGCCTCAGTTGTCCTTAGCCGTGTTTCTCAGGTTCCAGCGGATAATAACTCCTCAGTGGCTTACATCAACCACCAGAGAGGAAATCAGAATTCCTTAGCCATGAAGAAGATGGCTCTGATTTTTCAGTGGGCGGAAGCTCACAATTACTGTCTATCTGCTATCCACATCACGTGAGTGGACTACTGGGAAGCGGACTTCTGGAGCAGTATGACGTTTTATTCCGGGGAGTGGGCTCTCCTTACGGAGATGTTTTTCCAGGTTAACCCTCAAATGGGGGATACCGGAGTTGGATCTGATGGCGTCTCGGCAGAACGCCAAATTTCCTAGGTACGATTTAAGGTCGAGAGATCCGCAGACTGCCAGGATAAATGCTCTGGCGGTTCCTTGGGATTTCAGTCTGGCATACCTGTTTCCTCTGCTGGCTCTCCTTCCACGAGTCATTGCTCGTATTGATCAAGAGAGGGCATCTGTAATTCTAAAAAAACCTGCGTGGCCTCGTAGGATCTGGTATGCAGACCTAGTGGAGATGTCATCTCTTCCACTTTAGAGTTGCCTAAGGACCTTCTTTCGGGGTTAATTCCTTCATACAAATCTCGTTTCCCTGAAGCTGACTGCTTGGAGATTGAACACTTAGTTTCTTTCTTAGCGTGTTTTTTTCTGAGTTGGTCATTGAGACCACGATTCAGGCTCGCTAGCCTGTTACTCCACTTTTTTTTCCTTAAGGTATAGCGTAAATACCTTTATTGGTGTGAATCCAAGGCTACTCTTGGAGTAGTGTCAGGATTCCTAGGATTTTGTCTTTTCTCCAGGAAGGTCTGGAGATGGGATTGTCAGTCAGTTCTCTGACTAAACCCAGGCACCCTCTACACCTTTGTTTCTCCTTTTTCTCCATTTCTCTTTTGTCGAATGACTGGGGTTTGTGGGAAGGGAAATGATACTTAAAGGGACAGTCTGCTCCAGAATTGTTATTGTTTACAAAGATAGATAATCCCTTTATTACCCATTCCCCTGTTTTGCATAACTAACATGGTTATATTAATATACTTTGTACCTCTGTGATTACCTTGTATCTAAGCCTTGGCAGACTGCCTCCTTATTTCAGTTGTTTTGTCAGAGTTGCATTTAGCCAATGAGTGCCCTCTCACTTGTAAATTCAGGGCGTGGTCACAGTGTTATTTATATCAAACACATGAAATTGCGCCCACTAGCTGTGAAAAACTGCCAATTGCATTGAAATAAGGGGTGACCTTCAAGGTTTTAGAAATTAGCATATGAGCCTGCCTAGGTTTAGCTTTCAACAAAGAATACCAAAGGAACAAAGCAAATTTTATGATAAAAGTAAATTGGAAAGTTGTTTAAAATCATGAAAGTTTAATTTTGACTAGACTGTCCCTTTAACAGCTTGGCTGTGGTGCTCTTTGCCTCCTCCTGCTGGCCAGGAGTGATATTCCCAACAGTAAATGATGACTTCATGGACTCGCCATATCCGGAAAGAAAGACATTTTATCAGGTAAGCATAAATGTTGTTTTCCTTCCAGACACGTATGGGGGTTCTTAAGATTCCAGTGTCCTTGCTAAAAAGATTATTGTGCAACAGTGGCTTATTTAAGTCCCAACCATTATGGCTAGTTGCATAATCAGTGGGACACATATGCTGTAGACCTCCTAAGGACTAGTGTATAGGTGTCTGTGGCCTCTCCCTTTCACATTTTATTATGGGCATTATAAGGGCTGTGCTTGTCTGTATTGGCAAGGAGCTCTACTAAATAGCAGCTTTTCCTTATGCTCCTTGTTTATTGGCTAATGCTGGAGCCAGTGGTTAAACTTCACTCTCGAGTTTCACCTTTATTTAATTCCCATCTCCTTCTCCTACACACGAGAATAATAGGGGACTTGTGTGAGGTGACTCACTACCGGTCCTGCTGCAGCTAAGGGGTTAACAGACTTTCCCGCCATGGGACCATTCGGGCGCGCTCGCTGCCATTGCCTGTATAGGCCTACTGTCTACCTTATCAGAAGGTGTTGCGCAATTGGGTTTTCCGGCTACGCGTGGTGAGTGCAGAGCGGACTGCGCAGAGATTTTTGCAGCGGGGTTCACGCCGGGAAGGAAAGTTACCGTGAGTGGTGCATTCCGGTTGGTGGGTAACTATGCAGCTTTGTTAACTTGTTTTTCCCCGGAGCAAGTATGTATTTTTTATAGGAGCCGGTGTCTAAGGCGGCTCTGAGTACGGCCCATGTACATAAGTTATCGATCACAGAGTAGCCGGTGTTCAACGCAGCTCACTTTGGACAGTGGAATATTTTATGTACCTCAAGGGTAGCCGGTGTACACTATGGCTCTGTTTAGGGCTAATTCTACCCCTTATGCCTGTAAGTGGGTGGCCGATTTACATACTGCTGCATCTAAAGGAGCTTTTCTTCTTTTTCATGCTTCAGCATACTTATTTCTTAATGGGAGATTTATGTCTAGGATATTAGCATTCAGTGCTTAAATACTCCTCCTCCTGGAATAGAGTTCTGATGGTTTATTTCATTACCAGTGTTTCAACATATTTATTAAATAGGCAACAAGTATAGTTGATAGTTTTGCTTATTCAGTGTTTAATTTTGATATAAGACATAGACTCTTTGTTGGTTTGGTTACTATTGCGAGTGTTTAAACCATATTTATTTATTTCCTTTTTAGAAATAATCACCTAAATTACGAGTTTTGCGTTAGAGGATGTGCGGTGCTAACGAGCAGTTTATGCTCACCGCTCACTTACAGACAGCGCTGGTATTACGGGTTTTTACAAACCCGGCATTAACCGCAAAAAAGTGAGCGAAGAGCAAAATTTAGCTCCACATTTCGCCTCAATACCAGCGCTGCTTACGTTAGCGGTGAGCAGGTAAAACGTGCTTGTGCACGATTTCCCCATAGGGATCAATGGGGGAGCTCCGGCTGAAAATAAACCTAACACCTGCAAAAAAGCAGCGTAAAGCTCCTAACGCAGCCCCATTGATTCCTATGGGGAAATACTTTTTATGTCTACACCTAACACCCTAACATGAAACCTGAGTCTGAACACCCCTAATACATTAACCCCTAATCTGCCACCCCCGACATCGCCGACACCTGCATTATATTATGAACCCCTAATCTGCCGCTCCGGACACCGCCGCCACCTACATTATACTTATGAACCCCTAATCTGCCGCCCCCAACATCGCCGAACCCTACATTATATTTATTAACCTCTAATCTGCTGCCCCCTATGTTGCCGCAACCTACCTACATTTATTAACCCCTAATCTGCCACCCCCAACGTCGCCACCACTCTAATAAAGTTATTAACCCCTAACACCCCCTAACTAAAATATAATTAAAATAAATCTAAATAAAATTACTACAATTCCCTAAATTATTCCTATTTAAAACTAAATACTTACCTATAAAACAAACTCTAAGATAGCTAGAATATAACTAATAGTTACATTGTAGCTATCTTAGGGTTTATTTTTATTTTACAGGCAACTTTGTATTTATTTTAACTAGGTACAATAGTTATTAAATAGTTATTAACTATTTAATAACTACCTTGTTAAAATAAAGACAAATTTACCTGTAAAATAAAACCTAACCTAAGTTACAATTACACCTAACACTACACTATAATTAAATTGCCTAAACTAAATACAATTAATTACAATTTAAAAAAATGATCTAAAGTATGAACCCCCCCCACTAAATTACAGACAATAATAAAATAATTACAAGATTTTTAAACTAATTACACCTACTCTAATCCCCCTAACAAAATAAAAAAAAGCCCTACCCTATACTAAATTACAAATAGCCCTTAAAAGGGCCTTTTTCGGGGCATTGCCCCAAAGTAATCAGCTCTTTTACCTTTAAAAAAAAATACAATACCCCCCAACATTAAAACCCACGACCCACACACCCAACCCTACTTTAAAACCCACCCAATCCCCCCTTAAAAAAACCTAACACTAACCCCTTGAAGATCACCCTACCTTGAGACGTCATCACCCAACCGGGCAGAAGTGGTCCTCCAGACGGGCAGAAGTCTTCATTGAAGCCAGCCAGAAGAAGTCCTCCAGACGGGCAGAAGTCTTTATACAGACGGCATCTTCTATCTTCATCCATCCGGAGCGGAGCGGCTCCATCTTCAAGACATCCGACGCGGAGCATCCTCTTCTGTCTTCATCCGACGACTAAATGACGGTACCTTTAAGTGACGTCATCCAAGATGGCGTCCCTTCAATTCTGATTGGCTGATAGAATTCTATCAGCCAATCGGAATTAAGGTAGAAAAAATCATATTGGCTGATGCAATCGGCCAATAGGATTGAGCTCGCATTCTATTGGCTGATTGGAACAGCCAATAGAATGCAAGCTCAATCCTATTGGCTGATTGGATCAGCCAATAGAATTTTATCTACCTTAATTCCGATTGGCTGATAGAATTCCATCAGCCAATCGGAATTGAAGGGACGCCATCTTTGATAACGTCACTTAAAGGTACCGTCATTTTGGACCCGCTCCGGATAGATGAAGATAGAAGATGCCGTCTGGATTAATACTTCTGCCTGTCTGGAGGACCTCTTCTTCCCGGCTTGGATGAAGACTTCTGCCCGTCTGGAGGACCACTTCGGCCTGGTTGGGTGAAGACGTCTCAAGGTAGGGTGATCTTCAAGGGGTTAGTGTTAGGTTTTATTAAGGGGGGATTGGGTGGGTTTTAGAGTAGGGTTGGGTGTGTGGGTGGTGGGTTTTAATGTTGGGGGGGTATTGTATTTTTTTTTACAGGTAAAAGAGCTGATTACTTTGGGGCAATGCCCCGCAAAAAGCCATTCTAAGGGCTATTTGTAATTTAGTATAGGGTAGGGATTTTTATTATTTTGGGGGGCTTTTTTATTTTATTAGGGGGATTAGGTGTAATTAGTTTCAAAAACTTGTAATTTTATTATTTTCTGTAATTTAGTGGGTTTTTTTTTGTACTTTAGTTTATTTTATTGTAATTAATTTAATTTAATGTAGGGAATTAATTTAATTATAGTGTAGTGTTAGGTGTAATTGTAACTTAGGTTAGGATTTATTTTACAGGTAAATTTGAATTTATTTTAAGTAGGTAGCTATTAAATAGTTAATAACTATTTAATAACTATTCTACCTAGTTAAAATAAATACAAAGTTGCCTGTAAAATAAAAATAAACCCTAAGCTAGCTACAATGTAACTATTAGTTATATTGTAGCTAGCTTATGGTTTATTTTATAGGTAAGTATTTAGTTTTAAATAGGAATAATTTAGTTAATTGTAGTTATTTTATTTAGATTTATTTAAATTATATTTAAGTTAGGGGGGTTAGGGTTAGATTTAGGTTTAGGGATTAATACATTTAATATAGTGGCAGCGACGTTGTGGGCGGCAGATTAAGGGTTAAGGGTTGTGTTTCGTTCACGGAGTTCACACTAGCTATATGCTCAGTGTTACTTCCCAACCTCACTCTCCTGCTTAATTTCTTAAGACGCTACAAGCGTGAGGATTTACAATCTGAGCCTCCCCCCTGAACCTGGAGCTCTAGGTAACGGCCTTTATCTCACCGCTGCCACGCACATTCTCAGACTGACTGAACAGAACAAGCGGTACTTACCGGAACATAACGATAGTAACAAGAGGTTCATTCTCTCTGTCATTCTCTGAAGATCTCTAAGTGCTCACAGCTCTGTTAGTCTGGAGGGTGGAATACGCTACACACGCTTCCCTGTCACAGCGTCTCAGACCGCCGCAGCAGCAGAGCAGCCTGTCAGTTCCGCTTCACACACGTCTCTCCCAGTACGTCACAGACCTCTCCCGCTCAGCTTACTCATTAACCCTCTATAACTGCTGAATCACCAATCCTGTAGCTGCAACTTATTGTATTCTCAGTTTGTTGAGACTGTTTCCCCAGTAGCTTCTCAAGCCACTCCAAAATGAATATCTACTCTGCACAAAAGTTAATTAACGGTTGTACACAAAACCCTCTACTACAAGAGACATAATCATTATTCCTATCTAAAGATCCTACTTCCAATCCTGACTCAGATATACTGATCAGGTATACTGGAAATCAAGAGTAAAACCTCTATCGCCTAGCAAGGAGATACATTGTATCTAATCTGCACAGGCAAACATTCACTCAATTTACTCCACAGTTGTGATCCAAAATACCTGCTTGCTGCAATACACGGTTAAATCACGTGTTTTTTTGTAAGCTTACAGCTGTTTCATCTATCCTTTTTCTAACGTGGATAGTTGATTTATATATTATTTTCATATATTTTGCTGCAAATATTCTGATATTGGGATTTTTAATACAGATTGTGCCATATCATATATCTTTCCGTTTATGGGATTGTTCAGTATTCTGCCTTCCTGTGCTATGGCAGATTGTACTCTCTATGTGTTTTCTCAGTATTTTATGTCTCTGGCTATTATTATTCTTTATTGCGTTGCAATATTGTATATCTTAGCCAGTCTACAGGGATTGCTGTGGCGCTGTGCTTGTTGGACATCTTGGTTCATGCACCATCTCTATCCTTAGCACCATCTATTTCAGAGAGTTCCTCTGGAAACTAATTCTGAACACCAATGTCTCTCAACCTCTTTTAGAGTGGTATTTCTGGTTGTTCCATGCTGGAGGTAGTACGTGTTATAGTTGCACTTTTGGATGCTATTCAGATTGCTCGCTTTCATCTGAGACCTCTACGGTGACTTAAAGGGCCACTAAACCCAAAATCTTTCTTTCATGATTCAGATAGAACATACACATTTAAACAACATTGCAATTTACTTCTATTATTTATTTTGCTTCATTTTTTAGATATCCTTATTTGAAGAAAAAGCAATGCACATGGGTGAGCCAATCACATGAGGCTTCTATGTGCAGCAACCAATCAGCAGCTACTGAGCATATCTAGATATGCTTTTCAGCAATGAATATCAAGAGAATAAAACAAATTATATAATAGAAGTAAATTAGAAAGATGTTTAAAAATGCATTCTCTTTCTAAATCATGAAAGAAAAAAATGTGGGTATCATGGCCCTTTAAGCTCAGACTGGGAACGAGGACTGTTCTGAAACATCTCAGGGAATTTCTCTGGATCTATGGATGTGAGAAAAAGGGAGATGTGGTTAGCTCCACAGTTCCAGAAGCAGAATTTAAACCCAGATAAAGCTCCTGCTTTCTCATCTGATGGGTGTTTCTAGCAACAGCATTCCAAAGCTGAACTTTCTTTTAAAACCCCCCCCCAGAAAACATTCGACTGGCGGCAGTCACGGAATACTGTTTTTCGGGAAATGTGTTTTCTACGTCCTCCCTGGATATTTTTTACCACAAATGCGAACTTGTCTTGGTGGGACGCTGTGTGAGGTTCTCTGCGGATTAAAGGAACCTGGTGCCTGGAGGAAGAGACTCTTCCCATCAACTTTTGTATTTGGTGGCCATCTTCAATGCTTCTGTTGTGGCCTCAGCTTCGTTTTGCCTGTTCTATTGATTCCATTTTGATGGCATCTAATTCATGTCTTATGTCAACCGTCTAGGTGGAACATGAAGCTCTCTGGCGATGCAGGCGGTATACCTAATCTTCTATGGTCAAAAGACATACCATTGTCCGTTATCTTTCTTCCACATCCTGGTGTGGAGAACTGGGTAGTGGATTCTAAGCTTATAGTCTCCCCACTCATCGGTATAATCCCTAGTCTAGGAGGTGTTCTAAGATATCTTTGGCCTCCCGTTTCATTGTCAATATTAGAGATTCGGGTTGAGAGACCCTCAAAACTAGTGGACGCTCTGGCGGTCCCCCTCGTTTTTCATTCTAGTGTACGGTTTCCTCTCTTTGTGCTTCTGCCACGTGTGGTAGTTCAGAGCAATCTGGAGAGGTTTTTCTTGATTCTTCTGGCTTCTGCGTGTCCATGCTAATCTTGGTATGCATACCTCGTGAAAATATCTTGTGTTTCTATATGGCAGTCCTTCTAGAGCAAGGTCTTTATTCTATCAACCTGTTTGCAAAGGAGGTTGATCACCTACTCTTGTCTGAGGGTTTTTCTGAGTAGGTGACCCATACCCTCCTTGGGGATGCAAGCCCGTTCCTAGACTCATTTCTCAGAGGGTCTGGATGGGTTTTTCCCCTCTTACTGTGATTAGCGTGGAATTCCTTGCATTAGCGCGGGGATTCCACGTATTCTGCAGTACTTTCAGGATGGTCTGGAGAAGGGCCTGTCGGCTTCCCTTTTTAAGGGTCTGAGTTCTACCCTTATCTGTTTTTTCAACAGGCTCCGTTTGAGCCAATTCATTCTGTTGACATCTTCTTTCAAGGAGAGGTTGTTGCATAATTTGGATGTGGTCAGAGCGTTAAGGTTCTACCTTCTCAGTATTTGTTTTTGTCAGTTATTCTCCTTGTGTGTCCTATTTCGGGTAGGCGCAAGGGACAGAAGTCCACAGTTATTTCTAACTATTATAAATAGGGAGAAAATAAGGAGAAGTAGTCCTTATAAAAAGATAGGGAATTCAGCACTCTCATATACACATTTAAAGAGACAGAGATATAAATATCTCAAGGTATCAACCTCAGTATTAAGATAAATAGAGCTAAGTGTGGAGTCAGGTGGAAACCCAGAATAAAGACTTGACAACTAGCATGCTTGCAAGGCACTCATAATTTTATTATTTACAAAAAGCAACAACATTCTTAGTAAAGGTCATGTGACCATAAAGGTAATTTGAAACAAAATTTAATCAAAAATATGAGCTAAAAAGCTAAGTGAGACGTCTCATAGGAAAATAAAGTGGCTAAATATAATAGTGACAATGCAACACCTCTATTAGAGGACAACCCCAAAAGAAAGAGTAATATGAGGGTAATGTTGTCATAATAATATAATGAGGATCTATGCAGTTCACTTAAACATTGAGCCAGAATAATACAATCACAAGAATACTTTAGAATGCATATTTTTCAATTTGGAGTGAAATATAAACACAGGAAACAGCTTTGCACAATCATATGCAGCATGCAACTATACCAAGTCTTAAAACACAACACCAACATCAGAGGACAGTCCCAAAGTTAAGGGTCAATACTGTCATGATATAAATATAGGATCTATGTGTTTTAAATATGGGTATTGTATAGTAAATTTTGCATAACTTCTGACAAACAGGATATTAGTAAAGCAGCAGCATTTAGCATGAACACATCACAATTTAAATGGAAGTCCTTCCAAATCTGTTGTAAACAGGCATCCACTTGTATTGCGGGAGGAAAAAATGAAGTAAGTTTCCACTGCCTGTAAAGAACAACACAGTCATAGCATGCACTCACAGCCTTTGTGATGTAAGTCAAGAACAGAATCCTTGGTAAGAAGCTGCAAATCCGGTGAATGTTACTGTGTTGCACAAGATGCAAAACAAAGTAATAAATCACTCCAGCAAGCTGCAATTCTTTGCGGTGTAGTAGGAATTTCCAAAAGACAGGTGTCTCATCAAAGCAATCAGCTGTTACAACTGCCTACATGTGTTTCATCCCAATGAGTAGCAGGGACTCCTCGGAGCTAACTTCATCAACCTAAAGTCTGCCTTTTATAGGCCATATTGGGACACGCCTCTGGGAGTTTCAAAAAACAAAAAGTGTATATATACAAAATGACATTTCATATATAAAATATATTTACAAAATAATAATATTAATTCAAAAATAAAAAACTTGGTGCTCAGATGCGCATGCAATTCGTTAAAATATAACTAACAGCCGAACTGAGAAAAATGAGAGCTCCCCCAACGATGCATTGGACACATAGGGAGGGTCAGAAAGTTACACCTAACAAGACAGTTTGTTATTTCTTTCATGTAATTAGCAAGAGTCCATGAGCTAGTGACGTATGGGATATACATTCCTACCAGGAGGGGCAAAGTTTCCCAAACCTTAAAATGCCTATAAATACACCCCTCACCACACCCACAATTCAGTTTTACAAACTTTGCCTCCGATGGAGGTGGTGAAGTAAGTTTGTGCTAGATTCTACGTTGATATGCGCTCCGCAGCAATTTGGAGCCCGGTTTTCCTCTCAGCGTGCAGTGAATGTCAGAGGGATGTGAGGAGAGTATTGCCTATTTGAATGCAGTGATCTCCTTCTACGGGGTCTATTTCATAGGTTCTCTGTTATCGGTCGTAGAGATTCATCTCTTACCTCCCTTTTCAGATCGACGGTATACTCTTATATATACCATTACCTCTGCTGATTCTCGTTTCAGTACTGGTTTGGCTTTCTACAAACATGTAGATGAGTGTCCTGGGGTAAGTAAATCTTATTTTCTGTGACACTCTAAGCTATGGTTGGGCACTTTGTTTATAAAGTTCTAAATATATGTATTCAAACATTTATTTGCCTTGACTCAGAATGTTCAACTTTCCTTATTTTTCAGACAGTCAGTTTCATATTTGGGATAATGCATTTGAATTAATCATTTTTTCTTACCTTCAAAAATTTGACTCTTTTTTTCCCTGTGGGCTGTTAGGCTCGCGGGGGCTGAAAATGCTTCATTTTATTGCGTCATTCTTGGCGCTGACTTTTTTGGCGCAAAAATTCTTTTCCGTTTCCGGCGTCATACGTGTCGCCGGAAGTTGCGTCATTTTTTGACGTTATTTTGCGCCAAAAATGTCGGCGTTCCGGATGTGGCGTCATTTTTGGCGCCAAAAGCATTTAGGCGCCAAATAATGTGGGCGTCTTATTTGGCGCTAAAAAATAAGGGCGTCGCTTTTGTCTCCACATTATTTAAGTCTTATTTTTTCATTGCTTCTGGTTGCTAGAAGCTTGTTCTTTGGCATTTTTTCCCATTCCTGAAACTGTCATTTAAGGAATTTGATCAATTTTGCTTTATATGTTGTTTTTTTTTTCTTACATATTGCAAGATGTCTCACGTTGCATCTGAGTCAGAAGATACTACAGGAAAATCGCTGTCTAGTGCTGGAGCTACCAAGCTAAGTGTATCTGCTATAATTTTTGGTGTCTGTTTCTCCAGCTGTTGTTTGTATTGCATGTCATGACAAACTTATTAATGCAGATAAAAATTTCCTTTAGTACTGTTACATTACCTGTTGCTGTTCCGTCAACATCTAATTTTCAGAGTGTTCCTGATAAACATAAGAGATTTTATTTTTTAAATCCATTAAGAAGGCTATGTCTGTTATTTCTCCTTCTAGTTTACATAAAAGTCTTTTAAAACTTCTCTTTTTTCAGATGAATTTTTAAATGAACATCATCATTCTGATACTGATAATGGTTCTTCTGGTTCAGAGGTTTCTGTCTCAGAGGTTGATGCTGATAAATCTTTGTATTTGTTCAAGATGGAATTTATTCGTTCTTTATTTAAAGAAGTATTAATTGCATTAGAAATAGAGTATTCTGGTCCTCTTGATACTAAATCTAAACGTTTAAATAAGGTTTTTAAATCTCCTGTAGTTATTCCAGAAGTGTTTAATCTCCCTGATGCTATTTCTGAAGTAATTTCCAGGGAATGGAATAATTTGGGTAATTCTTTTACTTCTTCCAAACGTTTAAGCAATTATATCCTGTGCCATCTGACAGATTAGAGTTTTTTTGGGGACAAAATCCCTAAGGTTATGGGGCTGTCTCTACTCCTGCTAAATGTGCTACTATTCCTACGGCAGATAGTACTTCATTTAAGGATCCTTTAGATAGGAAAATTGAATCCTTTCTAAGAAAAGCTTACTTATGTTCAGGTAATCTTCTTAGACCTGCTAAATTTTTAGCGGATGTTGCTGCAGCCTCAACTTTTTGGTTAGAAGCTTTAGCGCAACAAGTAACAGATCATAATTTTATAGCATTATTATTATTCTATAACATGCTAATAATTTTGTTGGTGATACCATCTTTTGATATCATTAGAGTTGATGTCAGGTATATGTCTCTAGCTATTTTAGCTAGAAAAGCTTTATGGATTAAACTTGGAATGCTGATATGTCTTCTAAGTCACCTTTGCTTTCCCTTTCTTTCCAGGGTAATAAATTATCTCAACTGTTTCTGGAAGGAAGGGAACTTTTTTACCAAAGGATAAAAAATCTAAGGTAAATTTAGGTCTAATAATCATTTTCGTTCCTTCCCTCATAATAAGGAACAAAAGCCTGATCCTTCATCCTCAGGAAAGGTATCAGTTTGGAAACTATTTTCAGTTTGGAATATATCCAAGCCTTATAGAAAACCTATAGCCAGCTCCTAAGTACCCATGAAGGTGCGGACCTTATTCCAGCTCAGCTGGTATGGGGCAGATTATGTTTTCTTCAAAGATATTTGGATCAATTCCGTTCTCAATCTCTGGTTTCAGAACATTGTTTCAGAAAGGTACAGAATTGGCTTCAGTTAAGGCCTCCTGCTAAGAGATTTTTTTCTTTCCCGTGTCCCAGTTAACACAGCAAAGGCTCAGCATTTCTGAAATGTGTTTCAGATCTAGAGTTGGCTGGAGTAATTATGCCAGTTCCAGTTCTGGAACAGGGGCTGGGGTTTTATTTTATCTCTTCATTGTACCAAAGAAGGTCAATTCCTTCAGACCAGTTCCGGATCTATCAATATTGAATCGTTATGTAAGGATACCAACATTCAAGATGGTTACTGTAGGACTATCCTGCCTTTTGTTTAGCAAGGGCATTATATGTCTACAATAGATTTACAGGATGTGTATCTGCATATTCCGATTCATCCAGATCACTTTTAGTGTCTGAGATTCTCTTTTTAGACAAGCATTACCAGTTTTGTGGCTCTACCGTTTGGCCTAGCCTCAGTTCCAAGAATTTTTTTGGTTCTCGGTGCCCTTCTTTCTGTAATCAGAGAACAGGGTTTTGGTATTTCCTTATTGGACGATATCTGGGTACTTGCTCAGTCTTCTCTTTTTCGAAGAATCTCATACGAATCGACTTGTGTTGTTTCTTCAAGTTCATGGTTGGAGGATCAATTTACCAATCAGTTCATTGATTCCTCAGTCAAGGGTAACCTTTTTAGGTTTCTAGATAGATTCAGTGTCTATGACTCTGTCCTTGTCAGACAAGAGAAGTTTAACATTGATATCAGCTTGTCAAAACCTTCAGTCACAATCATTCCCTTTGGTAGCCTTATGCATGGAAATTTTAGGTCTTAGGACTGCCGCATCAGATGCGATCTCCTTTGCTCATTTTCACATGCGACCTCTTCAGCTCTGTATGCTGAACCAATGGTGCAGGGATTACTCAAAGATATCTCAATTAATATCTTTAAACCGATTATACGACACTCTCTGACATGGTGGACAGATCACCATCGTTTAGTTCAGGGGGCTTCTTGTTCTTCCGACCTGGACTATAATCTCAACAGATGCAAGTCTTACAGGTTGGGGAGCTGTGTGGGGGTATCTGACGGCACAAGGGGTTTGGGAATCTCAGGAGGTGAGATTTCCGATCAATATTTTGGAACTCCGTGCAATTTTCAGAGCTCTTCAGTCTTGGCCTCTTCTGAAGAGAGAGTTGTTCATTTGTTTTCAGATAGACAATGTCACAACTGTGGCATACATCAATCATCAAGGAGGGACTCACAGTCCTCTGGCTATGAAAGAAGTATCTCGAATTTTGGTTTGGGCGGAATCCAGCTCCTGTCTAATCTCTGCGGTTCATATCCCAGGTATGGACAATTGGAAAGCGGATTATCTCAGTCGCCAAACGTTGCACCTGGGCGAATGGTCTTCACCCAGAGGTATTTCCTCAGATTGTTCAAATGTGGGAACTCCCAGAAATAGATCTGATGGCTTCTCATCTAAACAAGAAACTTCCCTGGTATCTGTCCAGATCCCGGGATCCTCGGGCGGAGGCAGTGGATGCATTTACAAGTGTCATCCTGCCTATATCTTTCCGCCTCTAGTTCTTCTTCCAAGGGTATTCTCCAATATTCTAAAGGAATGCTCGTTTGTCCTGCTGGTAGCTCCAGCATGGCCTCACAGGTTTTGGTATGCGGATCTTGTCCAGATGGCCTCTTGCCGGCTGTGGATTCTTCCGTTAAGACCAGTATTTCTGTCTCAAGGTTCTTTTTTCCATCAGGATCTCAAAACCTTAGTTTTAAGGTGTGGAGTTTGAACGCTTGATTCTTGGTCAAAGAGGTTTCTCTGACTATGTGATTGATACTATGTGACAGGCTCGTAAATCTGTATCTAGAGAGATATATTATAGAGTCTGGAAGACTTATATTTCTTCAGGATGGTTTAGATAAAGGTTTGTCCGCAAGTTTCTTGTAAGACAATTCTCTGCTCTTTCTGTTCTTTTTCACAGAAGGATTGCTAATCTTCCTGATATTCATTGTTTGGTTCGTATAAAACTTGTCATTAAGTCAATTTCTCCTCCTTGGAGTTTGAATTTGGTTCTGGGGGCTCTTCAAGCTCCTCCTTTTGAACCCATGCATTCTTTGGTCGTTATATAACTTTCTTGGAAAGTTTTGTTTCTTTTGGCCATCTCTTCTGCCAGAAGAGTCTCTGAATTATCTACTCTTTTTTGTGAGTCTCCTTTTCTGATTTTGCATCAGGATAAGGCGGTGCTGCGAACTTCTTTTGATTTTTTTACCTAAGGTTGTGAATTCTAACAACATTAGTAGAGAAATTGTGGTTCCTTCATTATGTCCTAATCCTATGAATTCTAAGGAGAAATCATTGCATTCTTTGGATGCTGTTAGAGCTTTCTAATATTATGTTGAAGCTACTAAGTCTTTCCGAAAGACTTCTAGTCTATTTGTCATCTTTTCCGGTTCTAGAAAAGACCAGAAAGCTTCTGCCATTTCTTTGGCATCTTGGTTGAAATCTTTATTTCATCATGCCTATGTTGAGTCGGGTAACACTCCGCCTCAAAGGATTACAGCTCATTCTACTAGGTCAGTTTCTACTTCCTGGGCATTTAAGAATGAAGCTTCGGTTGATCAGATTTGCAAAACAGCAACTTGGTCCTCTTTGCATACTTTTACTAAATTCTACCATTTTTGATGTGTTTTTTTCTTCTGAAGCAGTTTTTGGTAGAAACGTACTTCAGGCAGTGGTTTCAGTTTGAATCTTCTGCTTATGTTTTTTCATTAAATTTTATTCTGGGTGTGGATTATTTTCAGCAGGAATTGGCTGTCTTTATTTTATCCCTCCCTCTCTAGTGACTCTTGTGTGGAAAGATCCACATCTTGGGTAATCATTATCCCATACGTCACTAGCTCATGGACTCTTGCTAATTACATGAAAGAAAACATAATTTATGTAAGAACTTACCTGATAAATTCATTTCTTTCATATTAGCAAGAGTCCATGAGGCCCGCCCTTTTTTGTGGTGGTTTTGATTTTTTTGTATAAAGCACAATTTTTCCAATTCCTTATTTTATATGCTTTCACACTTATTTCTTATCACCCCACTTCTTGGCTATTCGTTAAACTGAATTGTGGGTGTGGTGAGGGGTGTATTTATAGGCATTTTAAGGTTTGGGAAACTTTGCCCCTCCTGGTAGGAATGTATATCCCATACGTCACTAGCTCATGGACTCTTGCTAATATGAAAGAAATGAATTTATCAGGTAAGTTCTTACATAAATTATGTTTTTTCTAATTCCTATAAAGGCTAAATTATAAGGAAAGGGATAAAGTATTCTAAGTCAGAAATTAAGTAAATTTAGAAACTTCTATTGTTATAAGTTTCTTATAGAGACAAGACCGGGATCGAACCTGTGACCTCAAATCTACTATAAACTAAAAGTCAAATTAAACTAGTATTAACCCACTACTCTAAACGCTATAACCTATATATAATGAAGATCCAACAATTGTAGATCTATAACCTTTAAGGTTAAATATACTTATTATCCCAATGTATAACAACTGCATTTAAGTGTTCTTAAAAATATTATTAACAGTCGAAAATTTGGAGCTAAACTAGTTATAATGATAGCAAAACAAAGTCATATTAGTTCAATGACTATTTTATATTAAACATAAGGGATCGAACCCAGGGTCTAAAGGGTCTATATATCTTAATGACTTAGAAGAACCACAGTCCTAATCCACTAGCCTAAAGGCACAGTCTAGAACAATAAACAAACTTTATAGAAATGATGCAAACTCGAGTTTTTCATTTAACCACCTCTCTTATGTGACAAACCAGTATCAATTCCTATGAACTTTAATAGTTCAAAATCTGAATTGTGACACATCTGAAAATGACGTGCAACACTACTAGTATCTTTGTTATTTTTTACGTCATCTCGATGTTCTTTTATGGCATATGTGCTGAATGATGAACAATGGGAGGCGGAATTGAGTGAGAGCTTGTCCTCTGGTGCGTTGGATACTGAAGGGGGGGAAACTCCAACTAACATTTACTCAGTATTTAAAAAGTATAAAAATGTATTATCCAAACAGATCAGGTTAAGAGCAGAAACATCAAGCCTGGAGAATTATGTATATTTAGGGATTATTCCCTGTGGCCTCCGTTTACGTTTAGACCCTGGTACTAATCTGAGGGACCATGATGAGGAAGGTGAAGACTTTATGGGTGATTGGAACAAGAAATTATCTTCTTGTTCATTTGGCTTGATGGAAATGATGATTAAAAAGGATAAAAGACGACTTGAAAAAATTAAATTAGAGATTGAAGAATCAGTTAAATTGGTCAATTCATTTGAAACAGACTCTAAATTTAGCAAATTAAATGATGAATAAATGATGAGGTAAAGGAACATGTCCTGAAACTTAGAACTGAAATTAAATCTAGAAAATGTAGAAAGTTAAATAGGGACCAAGAGGATTACAAGAAAGGATAAAGTTTACACTTACTTTTTGAATAGAGGTTCATATGACTCAGGCACAGACGCCTCAGATATTGAAGGAGATAATAGATCCTCAAAAAACAGGGTAGTTTTAGACAAAGACGTAGAGGGGGGAGGAAAAGACCCAAAAACAAAAAGCAAAGATATACATTTTCAAGCAAGACAGCAGAGGCAAGGGAGGAGACAACAAAGTCAGGATGCCCCTCCACAGTGGAGATGGAGGACAAGGCGAGGGCCTCAGAAGGATTACTAACTCTTGAAAGTTGTGAGGAAATGCAGATTGTGAATTTATCTTCTTTCAAGTTAAATCTGTCCCATATCAGTCTTTTAAAGAAAGGCTTATCTTTCTGTCCCTCTAACCACTTAGACAAATTTACTGTCATTAAGGATTTACATTTATTTGGAAGAAAATTGGTCTTGTCTTCTATAATGGAAGGCAAAAATTCAATGAATTTAGATTTAGAGAAAATACAAGATGACTTGGCGATATCTAATCTGGTAACTCTTCTGGAGGAGAATGAAACTGATTCACCTCTATCTTTAACTGAATTAGAAGCTTCCCCTTTAAATTCTATAGAATGTTCCGTGCCACGTTCACCTTTTAAACCTAAGTCTAAATTTATGCCTGCTCTCTCTCTTGCTCCTGCTGTACAGTATTTTGTGAATGCAGTTGAGAAAGACATTGAACAAATTGTTTTTTCAGGCATTGTGACTGATAACCTTACGAAGGCTGAGAGAAAAGCAAAGTCTGATCTCAAAAATGCTCCTAATGTGGTCATTAAGGCAGCTGATAAAGGTGGAAATCTTGTTCTCTTAGATGAGGATTTCTACCTCAGAGAAGTAATGAGACAACTCAATAATAGAGAACAGTATGCTTGTTTGAGATAAAATCCTTTGGAGGAAACTCAAACTAAATTGTTGTTTTTGCTGAATGACGCAAAATATGAAGGTTTAATTTCAAAAAAGGAATTTGATTATCTGTATTCACATTATCCCACTTTACCTACTTTTTATTGCCTCCCCAAACTGCACAAAGACAGCAAAAATCCACCTGGCCGCCCAATCGTGTCAGGGATTGGGGGAGTAACAGAAAATATAGGTAACTTTGTAGATTTTTTCCTGAAACCTTTCCTCCCGACTTTACCTACTTATGTCAGAGATACTTCTGACCTCCTACAAAAACTTGATAATCTAATTGTGGATGAAGATGTTATTTTAGTTTCTCTGGACGTCGAAGGTTTATATTCTTCAATTCCCCACGAAGTGGGAATTGCTGCTTGTCGGTCATTTCTTGAATCTCGTGGTCCTCTATATAAAAAACACACTGAATTTGTTCTCTCTCTCTTAAAATTTGTCCTTGAGAATAACATTTTCTGTTTTGATGGTAAATATTTTAAACAAATTTGCGGAACAGCAATGGGGGCCACTTGTGCCCCCACCTATGCTTGCCTTCATCTAGGCATTTGGGAGCTATCAGAAGTTTTTGGCACCCATAATGATACTGTTGAGAGCTCGGTCCAGTTATGGCTCCGTTATGTGGATGATGTTTTCATGTTGTGGAAAGGTGATTTAACCAACTTGGAAACATTCATCAAAACTCTCAATACTAATTCTTACAATATACTTTTGACCTATGAGGCTGATCTCCATAAATTATCTTTTTTGGACATTCTGATCAAGAAACAAGGGAGGTACCTTCATACTGAAATTTTTTGTAAACCAACAGCCACTATCAGCTTACTTTTAGCTCAAAGTAATCATCCCTATTCATTGAAAAAGGGAATCCCTTATGGTCAGTTTCTGCGCTTACGCAGAAATTGTTCCACAAATTCAAGTTTTGAATATCATGCGATAAGGATGAAAGAAAGATTTTTGGCTTGCGGGTATTCCAAAAAATTGGTCCTGAGTTCACTCAGTAGAGTAAGAAAGTTGAAAAGAGAAACAATTCTCTTCTCAAAAAATGAAAAGAGCTTGGAAAATACCCATGTCAGATTTATCACACAATTTAACTCTCACTGGGACAAAATTCGTTCTATCTTAAGTAAAAATTGGCATTTCTTACTTGCAGACAAAAAACTGGCAGGAAAAGTAGGTGATCGTCCCCTACTTACCGCTAGAAAAGCTATGAGCTTGAAAGACTGCTTTGTCAGAAGTAACTTTGTTAAAACTCCAAAACAGAATTGGCTTACTATACACCAATCACACAAGGGTAGTTATCCTTGTGGAAAGTGTGTTTCTTGCAGTTTTAATACAAGGACTGAAACCTTTACTACAGGTGGCAAAGTGTATCACATTAATTACCCAATCAATTGTCAAACTTTTGGGGTAATTTATTTGCTATACTGTCCTTGCCCTATGTTCTACGTAGGGAAAACGAAGCGCCAGTTTCTCGACAGGGTGAGAGAACATCGAGATGACGTGAAAAATAACAAAAATACTAGTAGTGTTGCACGTCATTTTCACATGTGTCACAATTCAGATTTTGAACTATTAAAGTTCATAGGAATTGATACTGGTTTGTCACATGAGAGAGGAGGTGATCAGGACAAATGTCTTCTCCAGAAGGAAACTGGTTGGATTTATTGCTTACAAACTTGTGCCCCATTTGGGTTATATGAAAAACTCGAGTTTGCATCATTTCTATAAAGTTTGTTTATTGTTCTAGACTGTGCCTTTAGGCTAGTGGATTAGGACTGTGGTTCTTCTAAGTCATTAAGATATATAGACCCTTTAGACCCTAGGTTCGTTCCCTTATGTTCAATATAAAATAGTCATTGAACTAATATGACTTTGTTTTGCTATCATTATAACTAGTTTATCTCCAAATTTTCGACCCTTTAATAATATTTTAAAGAATACTTAAATGCAGTTGTTATACATTGGGATAATAAGTATATTTAACCTTAAAGGTTGTAGATCTACAATTGTTGGATCTTCATTATATATATAGGTTATAGCGTTTAGAGTATTGGGTTAATACTAGTTTAATTTGACTTTTAGTTTATAGTAGATTTGAGGTCACAGGTTCGATCCCGGTCTTGTCTCTATAAGAAACTTTTAACAATAGAAGTTTCTAAATTTACTTAATTTCTGACTTAGAATACTTTATCCCTTTCCTTATAATTTAGCCTTTATAGGAATTAGAAAAATAACAAACTGTCTTGTTAGGTGTAACTTTCTGACCCTCCCTATGTGTCCAATGCATCGTTGGGGGAGCTCTCATTTTTCTCAGTTCGGCTGTTAGTTATATTTTAACGAATTGCATGCGCATCTGAGCACCATGTTTTTTATTTTTGAATTAATATTATTATTTTGTAAATAAATTTTATATATGAAATGTCACTTTGTATATATACACTTTTTGTTTTTTGAAACTCCCAGAGGCGTGTCCCAATATGGCCTATAAAAGGCAGAGTTTAGGTTGATGAAGTTAGCCCTGAGGAGTCCCTGCTACTCATTGGGATGAAACACGTGTAGGCAGTTGTAACAGCTGATTGCTTTGATGAGACACCTGTTAGTTATATTTTAACGAATTGCATGCGCATCTGAGCACAATGTTTTTTATTTTTGAATTAATATTATTATTTTGTAAATAAATTTTATATATGAAATGTCACTTTGTATATATACACTTTTTGTTTTTTGAAACTCCCAGAGGCGTGTCCCAATATGGCCTATAAAAGGCAGAGTTTAGGTTGATGAAGTTAGCCCTGAGGAGTCCCTGCTACTCATTGGGATGAAACACGTGTAGGCAGTTGTAACAGCTGATTGCTTTGATGAGACACCTGTCTTTTGGAAATTCCTACTACACCTCAAAGAATTGCAGCTTGCTGGAGTGATTTATTACTTTGTTTTGCATCCTGGGCAACACAGGAACATTCACCGGATTTGCAGCTTCTTACCAAGGATTCTGTTCTTGATTTACATCGCAAAGGCTGTGAGTGCATGCTATGACTGTTGTTCTTTACAGGCAGTGGAAACTTACTTCATTTTTTCCTCCCGCAATACAAGTGGATGCCTGTTTTCAACAGATTTGGAAGGACTTCCATTTAAATTGTGATGTGTTCATGCTAAATGCTGCTGCTTTACTAATATCCTGTTTGTCAGAAGTTATGCAAAATTTACTATACAATACCCATATTTAAAACACATAGATCCTATATTTATATCATGACAGTATTGACCCTTAACTTTGGGACTGTCCTCTGATGTTGGTGTTGTGTTTTAAGACTTGGTATAGTTGCATGCTGCATATGATTGTGCAAAGCTGTTTCCTGTGTTTATATTTCACTCCAAATTGAAAAATATGCATTCTAAAGTATTCTTGTGATTGTATTATTCTGGCTCAATGTTTAAGTGAACTGCATAGATCCTCATTATATTATTATGACAACATTACCCTCATATTACTCTTTCTTTTGGGGTTGTCCTCTAATAGAGGTGTTGCATTGTCACTATTATATTTAGCCACTTTATTTTCCTATGAGACGTCTCACTTAGCTTTTTAGCTCATATTTTTGATTAAATTTTGTTTCAAATTACCTTTATGGTCACACGACCTTTACTAAGAATTTTGTTGCTTTTTGTAAATAATAAAATTATGAGTGCCTTGCAAGCATGCTAGTTGTCAAGTCTTTATTCTGGGTTTCCACCTGACTCCACACTTAGCTCTATTTATCTTAATACTGAGGTTGATACCTTGAGATATTTATATCTCTGTCTCTTTAAATGTGTATATGAGAGTGCTGAATTCCCTATCTTTTTATAAGGACTACTTCTCCTTATTCTCTCCCTATTTATAATAGTTTGCAATACTTATATAGGGTCTGCACCTCTAGTATGATATTACTACACAGAGCTAAAATATTGGTAAATGGCTCCGTTATCTCCATTTTTTTACCACAGTTGTTTCTCTTTCCCTCTGGCTGTGACTCCTGATCACATGACTTCTCAGAAATGGGCCAGCAGCTTCTGTCTTGAATTATGGCACATTTTCTACTTCTTGGGCCTGCACAAATAAAGGCTCCGTTGTACAGATTTTTAGGGCTGCTTCATGATTTTCTTTACTCTCTCTTCTATGGAATTAAAGGAGACATATTTTAGGAGGTTTCTATAAAGGGTGGTGCCTAGGTATTAGGACTGCCTTCTCTACTTTTCTTCCCTAACAGTGACCCGCCCTGATTTTGTGTTTGTGGTGGCAGTCTTGGCTCCTCTGTACCCTTTTTATCTCTCTACTTTTCCTTATCCTCGGCTTGAACTACTGAGATCATAGGGGAAGTGTGAGGGATATTTCAATGTTTTGTTTGGGGTGTCTTTGTCGCCTCCTGGTGGCCAGCTGAGGTATTTCCCATAGGTTATGAATGTTTTCATGGACCCTTACTGCCAAGAAGGAAATTAATTTATCAGGTAAGCATAAATTTTATTTTTATGTCTCCATCACTCAGGTTTCTGCCACGTTTGCGGCCAGCTTGGTCACAAGTCCAGCTATTGGTGCCTATCTGAGCCGCATTTACGGTGATAACCTTGTGGTACTGCTGGCCACAGCCATTGCGCTACTGGATATCTGCTTCATACTAGTGGCTGTCCCCGAGTCGCTTCCTGAGAAAATGAGACCGGCCTCTTGGGGAGCTCCAATCTCCTGGGAACAGGCTGACCCCTTTGCTGTGAGTGAGCATAGACACTACTGGTCTGTATATTACTGAGAAAAAGAATGGGCTGTTTTTAGTGTGTATAGGGGCTGATTTTGTGTATGTGACAAAAACAGGAATCAGCTGCGCCTAATGATGATTCTCCTGCTTGGAGAGAAATTGTAGTGCAGACGTACATTTTTTTTCTGCAGTGTAGGGCCCATCGCTAACCAAAATATTGCTCTGTCTTGTAACTTTTATTTCTCCTGTTAAGTGTGGTCAGTCCACGGGTCATCATTACTTCTGGGATATTAACTCCTCCCCAACAGGAAGTGCAAGAGGATTCACCCAGCAGAGCTGCTATATAGCTCCTCCCCTCTACGTCACCCCCAGTCATTCTCTTGCACCCAACGAATAGATAGGATGTGTGAGAGGACTGTGGTGATTATACTTAGTTTTATACCTTCAATCAAAAGTTTGTTATTTTATAATAGCACCGGAGTGTGTTATTCCTTCTCTGGTAGAATTTGAAGAAGAATCTACCTGAGTTTTTCTATGATTTTAGCCGGAGTAGTTAAGATCATATTGCTGTTTCTCGGCCATCTGAGGAGAGGTAAACTTCAGATCAGGGGACAGCGGGCAGATTAATCTGCAAGAGGTATGTAGCAGCTTATTATTTTCTGACAATGGAATTGATGAGAAAATTCTGCCATACCGATATAATGTAAACTCAGCCTTAAATGCAGTAGCAGCAACTGGTATCAGGCTGTCATGTATGTATATTTTACACTTCAGTATTCTGGGGAATGGCACTTCACTGGAATTATACTGTATGCATAAGACTTTAGCCTATTTTGCAGGGACTAGCAACAGGCTTTTTAATAACACTTTATTTATGTTAAACGTTTTTTGCTGGCATGTAAAATCGTTTAATTTTCTGAGGTACTGGGTGAAAAAATGTTTTGGGCACTATTTTTCCACTTGGCAGTCGTTTTTATTTAATTTATGACAGTTTACTGATCTCTCTCACTGTTGTGTATGAGGGGGAGGGGCCTTTTTTGGCGCTTTTGCTACGCATCAAAAAATTCAGTCAGAAGTTTATTGTCTTCCCTGCATGATCCGGTTCATCTCTACAGAACTCAGGGGTCTTCAAAACTTGTTTTGAGGGAGGTAATCACTCACAGCAGAGCTGTGAGATTGTAGTTGACTGTGATAAAAAACGTTTATTTCTGTATTTTTTTTTTTTTTTTTTCTGCTATCAGGGTTAGTTATTCTTTGCTAATGGGAGCAATCCTTTTCTAAAAGTGTGTTTTTTACAAAGATTTGAAGCTATAACTTTTCAGTTTATCAATTTTCCACTGTCATAACTTTTTCTGTGCTTCTTATAGGCACAGTACGTTTTCATATTATAGTAAATTACTTGAAAAGTATTTCCAAGTTGCTAGTTTATTTGCTAGTGTGTTAAACATGTCTGATTCAGAGGAAGATATCTGTGCTATATGTGCTAAAGCCAAAGTGGAGCCCAATAGAAATTTATGTACTAACTGTATTGATGCTACTTTAAATAAAAGTCAATCTGTACAAATTGAACATATTTCACCAAACAACGAGGGGAGAGTTATGCCGACTAACTCGCCTCACGTGTCAGTACCTGCATCTCCCGCTCGGGAGGTGCGTGATATTGTAGCGCCGAGTACATCTGGGCGGCCATTACAAATCACATTACAGGATATGGCTACTGTTATGACTGAAGTTTTGGCTAAATTACCAGAACTAAGAGGTAAGCGTGATCACTCTGGGGTGAGAACAGAGTGCGCTGATAATATTAGGGCCATGTCAGACACTGCGTCACAATTTGCAGAACATGAGGACGGAGAGCTTCATTCTGCGGGTGACGGTTCTGATCCAAACAGACTGGATTCAGATATTTCAAATTTTAAATTTAAACTGGAAAACCTCCGTGTATTACTAGGGGAGGTGTTAGCGGCTCTGAATGATTGTAACACATTTGCAATACCAGAGAAATTGTGTAGGTTGGATAAATATTTTGCGGTACCGTCGAGTACTGACGTTTTTCCTATACCTAAGAGACTTACTGAAATTGTTACTAAGGAGTGGGATAGACCCGGTGTGCCGTTCTCACCCCCTCCAATATTTAGAAAGATGTTTCCAATAGACGCCACCACACAGGACTTATGGCAAACGGTCCCTAAGGTGGAGGGAACAGTTTCTACTTTAGCTAAGCGTACCACTATCCCGGTGGAGGATAGCTGTGCCTTTTCAGATCCAATGGATAAAAAGTTAGAGGGTTACCTTAAGAAAATGTTTGTTCAACAAGGTTTTATATTGCAACCTCTTGCATGCATTGCGCCTGTCACGGCTGCAGCAGCATTTTGGTTTGAGTCTCTGGAAGAGACACTTGAATCAGCTCCATTAGATGAGATTACACACAAGCTTAAAGCCCTTAAGTTAGCTAACTCATTTTCGGATGCCGTAGTACATTTAACTAAACTTACGGCTAAGAATTTCCGGATTCGCCATTCAGGCGCGCAGAGCACTGTGGCTAAAATCCTGGTCAGCTGATGTTACTTCTAAATCTAAATTGCTTAATATTCCTTTCAAAGGGCAGACCTTATTCGGGCCCGGGTTGAAAGAAATTATCGCTGACATTACAGGAGGTAAAGGCCATGCCCTGCCTCAAGACAGAGCCAAACCTAAGGCTAGACAGTCTAATTTTCGTTCCTTTCGTAATTTCAAAGCAGGAGCAGCATCAACTTCCTCTGCACCAAAACAGGAAGGAGCTGTTGCTCGCTACAGACAAGGCTGGAGACCTAACCAGTCCTGGAACAAGGGCAAGCAGGCCAGGAAACCTGCTGCTGCCCCTAAGACAGCATGAATCGAGGGGCCCCGATCCGGGAACGGATCTAGTGGGGGGCAGACTTTTTCTCTTCGCCCAGGCTTGGGCAAGAGATGTCCAGGATCCCTGGGCGTTAGAGATCATATCTCAGGGATACCTTCTGGACTTCAAATCCTCTCCCCCAAGAGGGAGATTTCATCTGTCAAGGTTGTCAACAAACCAAATAAAGAAAGAGGCGTTTCTACGCTGCGTACAAGATCTTTTATTAATGGGAGTGATCCATCCGGTTCCGCGGTCGGAACAAGGACAAGGGTTTTACTCAAATCTGTTTGTGGTTCCCAAAAAAGAGGGAACTTTCAGGCCAATCTTGGATTTAAAGATCCTAAACAAATTCCTAAGAGTTCCATCGTTCAAAATGGAAACTATTCGGACAATTTTACCCATGATCCAAAAGGGTCAGTACATGACCACAGTGGATTTAAAGGATGCTTACCTTCACATACCGATTCACAAAGATCATTACCGGTATCTAAGGTTTGCCTTTCTAGACAGGCATTACCAGTTTGTAGCTCTTCCATTCGGATTGGCTACGGCTTCAAGAATCTTCACAAAGGTTCTGGGTGCTCTTCTGGCGGTACTAAGACCGCGAGGAATTTAGGTAGCTCCGTACCTAGACGACATTCTGATACAAGCTTCAAGCTTTCAAACTGCCAAGTCTCATACAGAGTTAGTACTGGCATTTCTAAGGTCGCATGGATGGAAGGTGAACGAAAAGAAGAGTTCTCTCTTTCCACTCACAAGAGTTCCCTTCTTGGGGACTCTTATAGATTCTGTAGAAATGAAGATTTACCTGACAGAAGACAGGTTAACAAAGCTTCAAAATGCATGCCGTGTCCTTCATTCCATTCAACACCCGTCAGTAGCTCAATGCATGGAGGTGATCGGCTTAATGGTAGCGGCAATGGACATAGTACCCTTTGCACGCCTACATCTCAGACCGCTGCAATTGTGCATGCTAAGTCAGTGGAATGGGGATTACTCAGACTTGTCCCCTACTCTGAATCTGAATCAAGAGACCAGAAATTCTCTTCTATGGTGGCTTTCTCGGCCACATCTGTCCAGGGGGATGCCATTCAGCAGGCCGGACTGGACAATTGTAACAACAGACGCCAGCCTACTAGGTTGGGGCGCTGTCTGGAATTCTCTGAAGGCTCAGGGACAATGGAATCAGGAGGAGAGTCTCCTACCAATAAACATTCTGGAATTGAGAGCAGTTCTCAATGCCCTTCTGGCTTGGCCCCAGTTAACAACTCGGGGGTTCATCAGGTTTCAGTCGGACAACATCACGACTGTAGCTTACATCAACCATCAGGGAGGGACAAGAAGCTCCCTAGCAATGATGGAAGTATCAAAGATAATTCGCTGGGCAGAGTCTCACTCTTGCCACCTGTCGGCAATCCACATCCCGGGAGTGGAGAACTGGGAGGCGGATTTCTTAAGTCGTCAGACTTTTCATCCGGGGGAGTGGGAACTTCATCCGGAGGTCTTTGCCCAAATACTTTGACGTTGGGGCAAACCAGAGATAGATCTCATGGCGTCTCGACAGAATGCCAAGCTTCCTCGTTACGGGTCCAGATCCAGGGATCCGGGAGCGGTTCTGATAGATGCTTTGACAGCACCTTGGACCTTCGGGATGGCTTATGTGTTTCCACCCTTCCCGATGCTTCCTCGATTGATTGCCAGAATCAAACAGGAGAGAGCATCAGTGATTCTAATAGCGCCTGCATGGCCACGCAGGACTTGGTATGCAGATCTAGTGGACAGGTCATCCTGTCCACCTTGGTCTCTACCTCTGAAACAGGACCTTCTGATCCAGGGTCCCTTCAAACATCAAAATCTAATTTCTCTGAAGCTGACTGCTTGGAAATTGAACGCTTGATTTTATCAAAACGTGGTTTTTCTGAGTCAGTTATTGATACCTTAATACAGGCTAGGAAGCCTGTTACCAGAAAGATTTACCATAAGATATGGCGCAAATACTTATATTGGTGCGAATCCAAGAGTTACTCATGGAGTAAGGTTAGGATTCCGAGGATATTGTCTTTTCTACAAGAAGGTTTAGAAAAGGGTTTATCCGCTAGTTCCTTAAAGGGACAGATTTCAGCTCTGTCCATTCTTTTACACAAACGTCTGTCAGAAGTTCCGGACGTTCAAGCTTTTTGTCAGGCTTTAGCTAGGATCAAGCCTGTGTTTAAAACTGTTGCTCCACCATGGAGTTTGAACTTAGTTCTTAATGTTTTACAGGGTGTTCCGTTTGAACCCCTTCATTCCATTGATATCAAGCTGTTATCTTGGAAAGTTCTATTTTTAATGGCGATTTCCTCGGCTCGAAGAGTCTCTGAGTTATCCGCTTTACATTGTGATTCTCCTTATCTGATTTTTCATTCAGACAAGGTAGTTCTGCGTACTAAACCTGGGTTCCTACCTAAGGTGGTCACTAACAGGAATATCAATCAAGAGATTGTGGTTCCATCTTTGTGTCCTAATCCTTCTTCGAAGAAGGAATGTCTGCTACACAATCTAGATGTAGTCCGTGCCCTGAAATTTTATCTACAGGCAACTAAGGATTTTCGACAAACGTCTTCCCTGTTTCTGGTCAGAGGAGAGGTCAAAAAGCTTCGGCTACCTCTCTCTCTTTTTGGCTTCGTAGCATAATTCGGTTAGCCTATGAGACTGCTGGACAGCAGCCTCCTGAAAGAATTACAGCACATTCTACTAGAGCTGTGGCTTCCACTTGGGCCTTTAAGAATGAGGCTTCTGTTGAACAGATTTGCAAGGCTGCAACTTGGTCTTCTCTTCATACTTTTTCCAAATTTTACAAATTTGATACTTTTGCTTCTTCGGAGGCTGTTTTTGGGAGAAAGGTTCTTCAGGCAGTGGTTCCTTCCGTATAAAGAGCCTGCCTGTCCCTCCCGTCATCTGTGTACTTTAGCTTTGGTATTGGTATCCCAGAAGTAATGATGACCCGTGGACTGACCACACTTAACAGGAGAAAACAAAATTTATGCTTACCTGATAAATTCCTTTCTCCTATAGTGTGGTCAGTCCACGGCCCGCCCTGTTTTTTATGGCAGGTAAAAAAATTTTGAATTATACTCCAGTCACCACTACACCCTTTGGCTTCTCCTTTCTCGTTGGTCCTTGGTCGAATGACTGGAGGTGACGTAGAGGGGAGGAGCTATATAGCAGCTCTGCTGGGTGAATCCTCTTGCACTTCCTGTTGGGGAGGAGTTAATATCCCAGAAGTAATGATGACCCGTGGACTGACCACACTACAGGAGAAAGGAATTTATCAGGTAAGCATAAATTTTGTTTTTATTTGTGAAGAGCTTGCAAATTCTGTGCTGAAGCATCTTCCATCTGACTGATGTTTTTGCGGTTAGGTGCCTTTAGTACAATAATCCTGCATCTACGTATTACACTGTGGGAGATAGTTGTGTGTCAGTGATAAATAGCAGGTGCTTAATAAGGTTTACAGATAATCATTTTTCTTTCCTAAGACATGGAGAGTCCACAATGTCATTCCAATTACTAGTGGGGTATTCACTCCTGGCCAGCAGGAGGAGGCAATGAGCACCCCAGCAGAGCTGTTAAGTATCACTTCCCTTACCCATAACCCCCAGTCATTCTCTTTGCCTTTGTCAATGGAGGATGTGAAGTTGGTGTCTGAAGATTTTATTCCTTTTATGGGTACTTTACCCTGCAAGCAAGGATTGGGGTTTAGCTGTGCCCACGTTAATCTCTTGAGTAATAGTAGTGGTGGCTTTTAAGCAGTTAGATAGTGGTAAGGTTGTCCTTGCTTTGTTTTCTAACATATTTGCTACCCCTGTTATAGAAAGCCAGAGTTGGTTACTCTGTTCTCTCTTTTTCTACAGGTCTCTAATAGGAGTATGTGTCCTTTCACATCTGGTGAGCTGTCTTTCTGCCCGACAGCTGGATTTGCAGGTAGGTGCTCTTGCCTCCTAGGTACTGGAGTCTTGCACTATATATTATGCATTACTTTCATAAGGCATATGTAATCCTTTAGTAAACACACAAGAATAAAGTCTAGCACTCGCTCACAAGCTCTCAGCTAAGTTTAAAAGAAACTGGAAGAGTCAGTTACCGCATTTAGCCAAATGGGACAAGCCCAGGTACCACGTCAAGGTCTCTTCCAAAACCTGGGACCCTAATACAGCCACACAAATGCAGGCTCACACACAGGTGCAAGATCATATTCAGACAAACTGGGAACTAGTCAGGGTTCACAGACTTTTGTAATCACCCTTAAGCACAAGCAAAACAAGGAAAGTGGAACAGTAATCCCAGACTGGACCGGGAACACATCACATGACCCTGAAACACTGCTCAGCTATGGTGCTATAGCACTCTCAAAAAGCTGCACTATTTTCATCTTAATGGGAGGAGAGTCTATTGCTTCATTCATTACTTGTGGGAATTAAGAACCTGGCCACCAGGAGGAGGCAAAGACACCCCAGCAAAAGGCTTAAATACCTCCCCCTCTCTCCTCATACCCCAGTCATTATTTTCCTTTTGTCACAGGAGGTTGGCAGAGAAGTGTCAGAAGATTCAGAGTAGTCTCTTATGGAGGTTACTACTCTTCGAAATGGGACTAGAGTTTTAAGTAGTCCTATCAGCCTCTCAGTGAGAGCCTGGATAAGATAAGATATTTAGTACAACTGAGCCGTCCACCTCCTGAGGGTTCTCCGTCCCGCGAGTTGCGTTCCCTACACTCATCTCCGATTGCACATGCAGCTCCCCAGGGCACTACTAATCCTCCTGCGGGAGGGGCCCTTTGGCCGCCAGATTTCGCTGATCAATTACAAACAGCAGTTTCTGCTGCCTTCATTGCCTTCAAGCGAAAGGTGAAACATAGCTATCCATCCTAGGGGTCATCTACTATGCTGGATGTCTCTGACAGATTATCCGCTGATGAAGACGACTCCGGCTCTTGTTTTTTCTGGGTCGGAATCGGCTTCTTCTAGGCCTCCGTCTGTGTCGGAGCCAGATTTTAAATTTAAAATGGAGCATTTGCGCTTTCTGCTGAAAGAGGTGCTTGCTACGTTGGTGGTTCCTGAACCGAATCTACCAGAGGATCCTTCGATCCCTAAGCTAGATAGGACGAGGAGAGGGTGGTACCACAGACTTCCCGGTCCCCATTAAAATGTTTCTTTTAAACTTAGCTGAGAGCTTGTGAGCGAGTGCTAGACTTTATTCTTGTGTGTTTTGTAATGTCTGTTTAGTAATTTTCCCTAGGGACTTGCTCCCAGGCTGATCTGCGCCAAGACTGCATGTGACTCTAGAAATAGTGCAGCTTTTTGAGAGTGCTATAGCACCATAGCTGAGCAGTGTTTCAGGGTCATGCAAAATAAATTTTGCAGATTCAGGTAGGGCACCTCAGCCTGTCTGAGGTGTAGAGGTGCAATTTTTGTATTTGTTCCCTAATTAGGTCTTAGCGTTTTTTTGCGCTAATTTAAAGTGACCGTACTTGTTTTTTTGCAAATTATTTTTATTACTCAATTTTTGCAATTTAATTTAACTATGGACTCTAAACAGGGGTCTGATTCTTTTGATAAATGTTTGTGCTTAGAGACCCAAATTGTTTTGCCTATGCAGTTTTGTGCCTCTTTCTTAGATAGGACCTTTAAAATCTACGGATAAATTACTCTCTTCTGAGCCTAATGTCTCTCAGGATAATGCTGTTCAGGATATGCCACAGCTTTCTCCTCAAACGTCCCAAGCCTCAATGGCCTCACATACAGTGCCCTGCGGTTCCTCTCAGCCTCCTGGAGGCGTGTATTTGCCTGTAGATTTTGCTGCACAGATATCTTCTGCGGTGTCTGCGGCTTTATCTGTTTTTCCCATGATGGGGAAGCGAAAGAGGAAATCAAAGCATATTTCTGATAATAAGGTGTCTCTTCCATCTGCTGCTGCAAAGGTTGACCTCCCCCATAAGTCTGATGAGGAGGATACCTCGGTAGTTTCTGAGGGGGAAATCTCCGATTCTGACAGTATAAATCCTTTGATTCTGAAGAAGTAAAGTTCAGATTGAAGCTTGAACACCTTTGTTTACTTCTAAAGGAGGTACTGGCTACTTTGGACGACTCCGATTCTTCTGTCACTGTCAATCCTAAAAAATCTAGTAAGCTTAACAAATACTATGATGTTTCTTCCTCTGTGGAAGTGTTTCCTGTTCCAGACAGTTTGTCGGAGATCATTGCACAGGAATGGGACAAGCCAGGGATTCCTTTTTCCCCGTCTCCTGTCTTTAAAAAGATGTTTCCTGTTGCTGACTCCATTGGGGACTCATGGCGCACTGTGCCTAAGGTAGAAGGGGCTATTTCTACTCTGGCCAAGAGAACCACGATTCCTATAGAGGATAGCTGTTCTTTTAAGGATCCCATGGACAAAAAGCTGGAGGCTTATTTAAAGGGACAGTCAACATCAGACTTTTTGTTGTTTAAAAAGAAAGATAATACCTTTATTAACCATTCCCCAGTTTTGCATAATCAACACTGCTATATAAATACACTTTTTACCTCTGTGATTACCTTGTATCTAAGCCTCTGCAAACTGCCCCCTTATTTCAGTTCTTTTGACAGACATGCATTTTAGCCAATCAGTGCTGGCTCCAGAGTAACTTCAAGTGCATGAGCTCAATGTTATCTATATGAAAGACATGAACTAATGCCCTCTAGTGGTCAAAGTGCATTTAGATTTGAAGCAGTCCTCAATGTCTAAGAAATTAGCATATGAACCTCCTAGAATTAGCTTTCAACTAAGAATACGAAGAGAACAAAGCAAAATTGGTGATAAAAGTAAATTGGAAAGTTGTTTAAAATTACATTCCCTATTAAAATCATGAGTTTCTTTTGGACTTGACGGTCCCTTTAAAGAAAATGTATGTGCATCAGGGTCTACAATAGCAACCTGCAGTTTGTATTGCCACTGTAACCAGTGCTGCATCTTATTGGTGTGATACTTTGTCCGAATTGATTTTAGAGGAGACTATGTTAGAGGAGATCCAAGATAGGATTAAGGCACTCAAACTGGCCAATTTCTTTATCTCTGATGCTAATATGCAAGTCATTAGACTGGGAGCCAAGATGTCTGGCTTCACTGTTCTAGTCCGCAGGGCTCTGTGGCTAAAATCTTGGTCGGCTGATGTTACCTCCCAAGTCCAAGCTCCTGTCGCTACCTTACAAGGGTAAGACCCTGTTTGGTCCTGGTCTGGAGGAGATAATTTCTGAAATTACGGGTGGAGAGGGGTCTTTACTACCGCAAGACAAGAAGAATAGACCTAAGGGGCGCCAAATTTCTAATTTCCGTTTCTTTCATAACTTCAAAGGTTAAAAGTTTTCCTCCTCCAAGCCGGAGCAGTCTAAGTCCTCTTGGAGACCCAATCAGTCTTGGAACAAGGGGAAGCAATCAAAGAAACCTTCATCTGAAACAGCATAAGTCAGCATAAAGGGTCTGCCCCCGGGTCGGGATTGGATCAAGTGGGGGGCAGACTCTTTGTTTCGACAAGCTTGGAATACGCTATGTCCCAGATCCTTGGGCTGTGGACATAGTATCGCAGGGTTACATAATAGAGTTCAAGACTTGTCCTCCCAGGGGCAGATTCCTCCTCTCAAGATTATCTGCAGATCAGGTAAAAAGAGAGGCATTCTTAAATTGCGTTCAGGACCTTTCCTCCCTGGGAGTAATAGTTCCAGTCCCAGTAAGGGAACAGGGTCTAGGATTCTATTCAAATCTATTTGTGGTTCCTAAAAAAGAGGGAACTTTTCGACCTATTTTAGACCTAAAATGTCTCAACAAATTTCTCAGGGTTCTGTCCTTCAAAATGGAAACCATTAGTCCCATTATTCCTTTGGTCCAAGAGGGTCAGTTTATGATGACCATAGACCTGAAGGACGCATATCGTCATGTTCCCATTCACAGGGATCATCACCAGTTCCTGAGATTCGCTTTTCTAGACAAGCACTTTCAATTTGTTGCTCTTCCGTTTGGCCTTGCCACAGCTCCCAGAATCTTCACAAAGGTTCTGGGGGCTCTCTTGGTAGTTGTCAGGTCTCTGGGAATGTGGTGGCGCCTTACCTGGACGACATTTTGATTCAGGCGTCATCTTTTCAACTAGCAAACTCTCATACAGAGATCTTGTTTTTTCTACGTTCCCACAGATGGAAACTGAATCTGGAGAAGAGTCCCCTTGTTCCAACTACAAGGCTGTGTTTCTTAGGGACCATCATAGATTTCCTATCTATGAAGTTTTTCTGACGGAGATCAGAAAATCCAAACTTCTCTTCCTGTCTCTCTCTCTCTCTCCAGTCTACTGTTCGTCCATCAGTGGCTCAATGCATGGAGGTAATTGGTCTTATGGTTGCTTCCATGGACATCATCCCTTATGCGCGATTCCATTTGAGAGCTCTACAACTATGCATGCTCAAGCAATGGAACGGAGACCATTCAGATTTATCTCAGAAGATAGATCTGGATCCGTTAACAAGAGAGACTCTCTCGTGGTGGATTTCTCAGGATCATCTGTTTCAGGGCACATGCTTCCGGAGACCCTCCTGTGTGATTGTGACCACGGACGCCAGCCTGCTAGGCTGGAGAGCAGTCTGGGGCTCGTTAAAAGCTCAAGGCCTGTGGACTCTGGAGGAATCTTCTCTCCCAATAAACATCTTGGAGTTGAGAGCGATCTTCAATGCTTTGATGGCTTGGCCTCAGTTGTCTTTAGCCTGGTTTATCCGATTCCAGTCGGACAACATCACCTCAGTGGCTTACATCAACCACCAAGGAGGAACTCGGAGTTCCTTGGCCATGAAAGAGGTGAATTGCATCATTCAGTGGGCGGAAGCTCACGATTGTCTCCTATCTGCCATCCACATTCCAGGAGTGGACAACTGGGAGGCAGATTTTCTGAGCAGACAGACCTTTCATCCCGGGGAGTGGGCTCTCCATCCAGAGGTGTTCTCCAGATTAACCCTCAAGTGGGGGTGCCGGAGTTGGATCTGATGGCGTCTCGTCAGAACGCCAAGCTTCCAAGGTACAGTTCAAGGTCGAGATCCTCAGGCTGCCCTGATAGATGCTCTGGCGATTCCTTGGGATCTCAGTCTAGCATACCTGTTTCCTCCGTTTGCTCTCCTTCCATGAGTCATTGCTCATATCAAACAGGAGAGAGCGTCTGTAATTCTAATAGCTCCTGTATGGTTTTGCAGGATTTGGTTTGCAGACCTGGTGAAGATGTCTTCTCTTCCACCTTGGAGGTTACCTCTGAGGAAGGACCTTCTAACTCAGGGTCCTTTCCTCCATCCATATCTCTTTTCTCTGAAGCTGACTGCGTGGAGATTGAACGCTTAGTCTTGGCTAAGCGTGGATTTTCTGAGTTGGTCATTGATACTATGCTTCAGTCTCACAAACAAGTTACTCGTAAGATTTACCATAAGGTATGGCGTGAATACCTATATTGGTGTGAATCGAAAGGCTTCTCTTGGAGTAGGGTCAGGATTCTTAGAATTTCGTCTTTTCTCCAGGAAGGTCTGGAGAAGGGATTTTCAGTCAGTTCTCTGAAGGGTCAGATTTCTGCATTGTCTAAGTCTCTTCAGTAGAGCAGTGGTGGCTTTAGAGCAATGGGAACTTGTGGGGTATAATCGTCACTGTGCCTCCCATATACTAATGCTGCCCTATTTCCTAAAGCCTGAGTAAGATTATTCAGTCTTTGCATTTTTTTCCACAGGTCCATGTGAGGAATCATGCCTCTTAAATCTAGTGAGCTGCCTTGCTGCCGGGCAGAATTACAAAGCTAAGTGCTGACTTTTTATTTTGTGGGATCGTCATTTAGAATAAAAGATGGCACTTTAATATAATATAATTTATGACATAATAAAGGAATTCTCTTATGACTTGGAGAGTATTTATTATGGGCAGTAATAGCAGGCACTGAGGACGAGGTAACGCCCACGATGGGCAAGGCTAACAGAAGCCCCAAAATTTGTTGTGCACTTCCCCTTCATAGTTCCTGTGTTCTGTGACATGGAAGACTTTGTCTCAGTTTTTGGCCGTATTACGGACTTCATCTGACAGAATAAATAGATTGAGTCCGGATCATCTAACAGCCTATAAACCCCCGTGTTACAGGCAGGTAAGCACCTCAGCAAAGTTAAGCTGAGGTGTAAAGGTGTCTGGAGTATTTAATTACTACTTATGTTATTTTATTTTCTTGCTGAAAAATAAAGCAGTTTATTTTAAAAGATTTAAAGGAACAGTAACGGTTTTTCTGTGAGGTATTTTTTTAATAAAATATCAACTTTCTATCTAATAATTCAGTTTTTTTTGTGGTTAATAAAGATGAACCAAGAGGCCCTGCAAGATGTTACATGTTCTTTATGTTTTGATGCTATTGTTAAACCACCAATCCCTTTCTGTTCCTCATGTATTGAGAGAATTTTACATTACAGGGATAGACTTTTTTTCTGAGGCAACATTGTCTAGGGCGGATGCTGTTCAGGAGTCTTCTGACAATGTTCAAAATATGCCGCAGCTTTCTCCTCAAGTGTCCCAAAACTTAGCGTCCATACAGCCAGTGCCCTGCGCTTCCTCCATTACTGCATCTGGAGTTACTTTGCAAGACATCGCTTCTCTCATGTCCTCTGTGGTTTCTGATGCGTTGTCTGCTTTTCCCATGCAGCAGGGAAAGCACAAGAGGAAAAGTAAACAATCAGTAAGTGAGGTTACTGACACAGTTGTTGCTATTTCAAATGCCCCCTCCCAGAAGCCTGAGGAGGAGGATAATTCGGTAGCATCTGAGGGTGAAATCTCAGACTCAGTGTAATTCCTCCTGCTGATACTGAAGTTGTATCATTCAGGTTTAAGCTAGAACACCTCAGTTTGTTACTTAAGGAGGTTTTAGCTACCCTGGACGACCCTGACACTACCGTCGTAGTCAATCCTAAGAAGTCTAGTAAACTAAACAAGTATTTTGACGTGCCCTCCATGGTGGAGGTATTTCCTGTACCAGATAGGTACCCCTTTTTCTCCATCCCCTATATTTAAAGAGATGTTTCCTATAGAAGATTCTATCAAGGAGTCTTGGCAGACGGTACCCAAGGTGGAAGGGGCAATTTCCACACTAGCCAAAAGAACTACTATTCCAATATAGGATAGTTGTTCCTTTAATGATCCTATGGATAAAAAGTTAGAGGGGTTACTCAAGAAGATGTATGTACACCAGGGTTTACAATGGCATCCCACGGTTTGTATTGCTATGGTCACTAGTGCAGCCGCATACTGGTTTGATGCATTGTCTGAATCCATTAGGACAGACACTCCCCTTGAAGAAATCCAGTATAGGATTAAGGCCCTTAAGTTGGCCAACTCCTTTATTACCGATGCTTCCCTTCAGGTTATTAAGCTGGGAGCTAAGATTTCAGGTTTTGCCATACTGGCTCGCAGTGCTCTATGGTTAAAATCTTGGTCTGCGGACGTGTCATCTAAGTCTAAACTTTTGGCGATTCCTTACACGGGAGAGACCTTGTTTGGGCCTGGTTTGACGGAAATAATTTCTAATATTACGGGAGGTAAAGGACATTTCCTCCCTCAGGAAATAAACAAAAAGGACGTCAGAGTAATTTTCGTTCTTTTCGAAATTTCAAAGGAAATCCTTCCACTCCCTCCTCCAAGCAGGAGCAGTCCAAGCCTTCCTGGAGGCCCAATCAGTCTTGGAACAAGGGAAAGCAATCCAGGAAGCCTGCTGTTGAGTCAAAGGCAACATGAAGGGCCTTCCCCCAAACCGAGACCGGATCTTGTGGGGGCAGACTTTCATTCTTTACTCAGGCTTGGGTTCGAGATGTTCAGGATCCCTGGGCGGTGGACATTGTGTCCCAGGGATACAAACTAGAGTTCAAGACCTTTCCTCCCAGGGGCAGGTTTCTGCTTTCAAGATTATCTGTAGACCAGACAAAAAGATAGGCGTTCTTACACTGTGTACGGGACCTCTCCGACCTGGGAGTGATAGTTCCTGTTCCAATGCAGGAACGGGGTCTGGGGTTCTATTCCAATCTGTTTGTGGTTCCCAAAAAGGAGGGAACCTTCAGACCAATTTTAGATCTCAAGAGTCTAAACAAATTTCTCAGAGTGCCGTCCTTCAAGATGGAAACTATTCGTTCCATTCTTCCTTTGGTCCAAGAGGGTCAATTTATGACAACGATGGATTTGAAGGACGCGTATCTGCATGTTCCCATCCACAGGGACCATCACAAGTTTCTGAGGTTTGCATTTCTAGACAAACACTTCCAGTTTGTGGTTCTTCCATTCGGTCTTGCCACAGCTCCCAGAATTTTCTCAAAGGTTCTGAGATCCCTACTGGCGGTGCTCCGATTGCGGGGCATTGCAGTGGCACCTTATCTGAATGACATTCTAGTTCAGGTGCCTTCCTTTCAACAAGCAAGATCACACACGGAAATGTTGTTATCTATCCTGCGGTCCCACGGATGGAAGGTGAATTTGGAAAAGAGTTCCTTAGTTCCAACTACAAGGGTAATTTTCTTGGGAACCATAATAGATTCCTTATCAATGAAGATTTTTCTGACAGAAGTCAGGAAATCAAAGATTTTCGATTCTTGCCTAGCACTTCGGTCCTCTCTTCGACCATTAGTGGCTCAGTGCATGGAGGTAATCGGCTGATGGTAGCGGCAATGGACATCATCCCGTTCGCCCGTTTCCACCTCAGACCTCTGCAGTTAAGCATGCTCAGGCAGTGGAACGGAGATTATGCGGATCTGTCTCCGTGATTACAGCTGGAGCAGGAGACAAGGGATTCTCTACTTTGGTGGTTGTCTCTGGATCATCTCTCCCAGGGAACCTGCTTTTGCAGACCCTCTTGGGTGATTGTGACAACAGATGCCAGCCTTCTGGGATGGGGAGCAGTCTGGGGCTCTCTAAAGGCTCAGGGAACATGGACTCGGTCGGAGTCTGTTCTACCCATAAACATTCTTGAACTGAGAGCAATCTTCAATGCTCTCCTGGCCTTAGTTAGCCTCGGCCCGGTTCATCAGGTTCCAGTCAGACAATATAACCTCAGTGGCTTACATCAGCCATCAACGAGGAACTCAGATTTCCTTGGCCATGACAGAGGTAGCCAAGATCATTCAGTGGGCGGAGACCCACGATTGCTGTCTGTGGCTGATCCACATTCCTGTAGTGGACAACTGGGAGGCGGACTTCCTGAGCAGGCAGACCTTTCACCCGGGGGAGTGGGAACTCCATCTGGAAGTGTTTTCCAGACTGATTCTCAAATGGGGTCAGCCGGAATTGGATCTCATGGCATCTCTGCATAATGCCAAGCTTCCGAGGTACGGATCGAGGTCAAGGGACCCTCAGGCTGTACTGATAGACGCTCTGCCGGTACCTTGGAATTTCAGTCTCGCATACCTATTTCCTCCGTTCGCTCTTCTACCTTGGGTCATTGCTCGAATCAAGCAGGAAAGGGCGTTGATGATCCTCATTGCACCGGCGTGGCCTCGCAGGATTTGGTATGCAGACCTGGTGGACATGTCATCTCTTCCACCTTGGAGACTTCCGTTGAGGAAGGACCTTCTACTTCAAGGGCGCTTCCTTCATCCAAATCTAGTTTCTCTGAAGCTGACTGCTTGGAGATTGAACTCTTAATTTTATCAAAGTGTGGATTTTCGGAATCGGTCATTGAGACCATGATTCAGGCTCGTAAACCTGTGACTAGAAAGATTTACCATAAGATATGGCGTAAATATCTATGTTGGTGTGTATCCAAGGGCTACTCTTGGAGTAGAGTTAGGATTCCTAGAATTCTGTCCTTTCTCCAAGAAGGTTCGGAGAAGGGTTTATCGGCAAGTTCCCTAAAGGGTCAAATATCTGCCTTGTCTGTTTTGTCAGGCCTTAGTCAGGATCAGGCCTGTGTTTAAACCAGTTACTCTTCCCTAGAGTCTTAACTTAGTTCTTAAGGTTCTTCAAGGGGCTCCATGTGAGCCTATGCATTCCTTAGATATTAAGTTGTTATCTTGGAAAGTTTTGTTTCTTGTTGCTGTTTCATCTGCTCGTAGAGTGTCAGAGCTCTCGGCATTACAGTATGAGTCTCCTTACCTTATTTTTCATTCGGATAAGGTGGTTTTACGTACTAAATTAGGGTTTCTCCCTAAAGTACTTTCAGACCGGAACATTAATCAGGAGATTGTTGTTCCTTCCTTGTGTCCTAATTCTTCTTCTCAGAAGGAACGGTTTCTGCACAATCTGGACGTGGTACGTGCACAAAAATTCTATTTACAGGCGACTAAGGATTTTCATCAGTCTTCTGCTCTGTTTGTGGTATTCTCTGGGAAACGTAAAGGACAGAAAGCTACAGCTACTTCTCTTTCTTTGTGGCTGAAGTTTGGCCTCTTTCTTTGTGGCTGTAGTTTGGCCTATGAAACTGCTGGACAGCAGCCTCCTGAGAGTTACAGCTGATTCTACAAGGGCTTTTTCCTCTTCCTGGGCATTCAAAAATGAAGCTTCTGTGGAACAGATTTGCAAGGCTACAACTTGGTCCTCTCTTCACACTTTTTCAAAATTCTATAAATTTGACACTTTTGCCTAGGCTGAGGCCGCTTTTGGGAGAAAGGTTCTTCAAGCAGTGGTGCCTTCCGTTTAGGTTCCCTGTCTTGTCCCTCCCTTATCATCTGTGTACTCTAGCTTGGGTATTGATTCCCAATAGTAATTAGATGATCCGTGGACTCATTGTGTCATTAGAAAGAAAACAAAATGTATGCTTACCTGATAAAATGTATTTCTTTCTTGACACGATGAGTCCACGGCCCACACTGTTTTTTAGACAGGTTGTTGGTTTGTTATAAATTTCAGACACTTTTGCACCTTGTTACTTCTTTTCTCTCCTTTGCTTCAGTCGAATGACTGGGGTGGGAGGGAAGGAGGTGATATTTAACAGCTTTGCTTTGGTGCTCTTTGCCGCCTCCTGTTGGGCAGGAGTGATATTCCCAATAGTAATTAGATGATCCGTGGACTCATCGTGTCAAGAAAGCAATAAATACATTTATCAGGTAAGCATAAATTTTGTTTTTTTTTACACAAACGCCTGGCGGATGTACCAGATGTTTAATCTTTTTGTCAGGCTTTGGTCAGAATCAGGCCTGTGTTTAAATCTGTTGCAGCAGGCTTCGTTTGAGCCAATGCATTCTGTAGATATTAAGTTGTTATCTTGGAAAGTTTTGTTTCTTACTGCTATTTCTTCCGCTCGCAGAGTTCTGAGCTCTCGGCTCTACAGTGTGATTCCCCGTTCCTTATTTTTCATGCGGATAAGGCTTTCCTTCGTACTAAATTGGGGTTTCTCCCTAAGGTGGTTTCAGACCGAAACATTAATCAGGAAATTGTTGTTCCCTCTCTTTGTCCTAATCCTTCGTCTCATAAGGAATGTCTTTTGCACAATTTAGATGTTGTGCGCGCTCTAAAATGTTACCTACAGGCTACTAAAGATTTTCGTCAGTCTTCTGCCCTTTTTGTTTGTTTCTCTGGAAAGCGTAAGGGTCAGAAGGCCTCTTCTACTTCTCTTTCCCTCTGGTTGAGAAGTATGATTCGTTTTGCTTATGAGACAGCTGGACAGCAGCCTCCTGAGAGAATCATGGCTCATTCCACTAGGGCTGTCTCCTCATCTTGGGCTTTCAAAAGTGAAGCTTCTGTGAAACAGATTTGCAAGGCGGCTACATGGACCTCTCTGCATACTTTTTCTAAATTTTACAATTTTTATACTTTTGCCTCGGCTGAGGCTTCTTTTGGGAGAAAAGTTCTTCAAGCGGTGGTGTCTTCGGTTTACGCCTGCTGTCTTGTTCTCCCTCCCTGTTCATTACGTGTCCTCTAGCTTGGGTATTGGTTCCCACAAGTAATTGAAATGATGTTGTGGACTCTTCATGTCTTAGGAAATAAAAGAAAATTTATGCTTACCTGATAAATTTCTTTCTTTCCGGACATGGAGTCCACGACCCCACCCTTAATTAAGACGGTATTTTTAGTTATACCTCAGGCACCTCTACACCTTTGTATTATCATCTTTTTCCATTTCCCTTCGGCCAAATGACTGGGGGTTATAGGTAAGGGAAGTTACACTTAACAGCTCTGCTAGGGTGCTCTTTGCCTCCTGCTGGCCAGGAGTGAATATCCCACTAGTAATTGGAATGACGTTGTGGACTCTCCATGTCCGGAAAGAAAAACATTTATCACATAAGCATACATTTTATTATTTTTGTGCTATTCTTTCTCTAATATATTTAGTTTTATTTTATTTGGTAGGTAGAGGGTTTCACAACCTCTTTGGTGCTTCTAGATGCACGGACAGTGTCACAAGCACTATACACACACACACACACATAGGCCTCACAGGCACTGTACACACACACATAGGCCTCACAGGCACTGTACACACACACATAGGCCTCACAGGCACTGTACACACACACACATAGGCCTCACAGGCACTGTACACACACACATAGGTCTCACAAGCACTATACACACACACACAGATAGACCTCACAGGCACTGTACATACACACACATAGGTCTCACAGGCACTGTACACACACACACATAGGTCTAACAGGCACTGTACACACACACACATAGGTCTAACAGGCACTGTACATACACACACATAGGTCTCACAGGCACTGTACATACACACACATAGGTCTCACAGGCACTGTACACACACACATAGGTCTCACAGGCACTGTACACACACACATAGACCTCACAGGCACTGTACACACACACATAGGTCTCACAGGCACTGTACACACACACACACACACACACATAGACCTCACAGGCACTGTACACACACACATAGGTCTCACAGGCACTGTACACACACACACACACACACATAGGTCTCACAGGCACTGTACACACACACACATAGGTCTCACAGGCACTGCACATACACACACATAGGTCTCACAGGCACTGTACACACACACACATAGGCCTCACAGGCACTGTACATACACACACATAGGTCTCACAGGCACTGTACATACACACACATAGGCCTCACAGGCACTGTACACACACACACATAGGTCTCACAGGCACTGTACATACACACACATAGGCCTCACAGGCACTGTACACACACACACATAGGCCTCACAGGCACTGTACACACACACATAGACCTCACAGGCACTGTACACACACACATAGGCCTCACAGGTACTGTACATACACACATAGGTCTCACAGGCACTGTACACACACACACATAGGCCTCACAGGCACTGTACACACACACACATAGGCCTCACAGGCACTGTACACACACACACATAGACCTCACAGGCACTGTACACACACACATAGGCCTCACAGGCACTGTACATACACACATAGGCCTCACAGGCACTGTACATACACACATAGGCCTCACAGGCACTGTACACACACACATAGGTCTCACAGGCACTGTACATACACACACACATAGGTCTCACAGGCACTGTACACACACACACATAGGCCTCACAGGCACTGTACACACACACATAGGTCTCACAGGCACTGTACACACACACATAGGTCTCACAGGCACTGTACACACACACATAGGTCTCACAGGCACTGTACATACACACACATAGGTCTCACAGGCACTGTACACACACACATAGGTCTCACAGGCACTGTACACACACACATAGGCCTCACAGGCACTGTACACACACACACATAGGTCTCACAGGCACTGTACACACACACATAGGTCTCACAGGCACTGTACATACACACACATAGGTCTCACAGGCACTGTACACACACACATAGGTCTCACAGGCACTGTACATACACACACACAGGTCTCACAGGCACTGTACACACACACATAGGTCTCACAGGCACTGTACACACACACACATAGGCCTCACAGGCACTGTACACACACACACATAGGTCTCACAGGCACTGTACATACACACACATAGGCCTCACAGGCACTGTACACACACACATAGGCCTCACAGGCACTGTACATACACACATAGGCCTCACAGGCACTGTACACACACACACATAGGCCTCACAGGCACTGCACATACACACACACACACATAGGCCTCACAGGCACTGTACACACACACATAGGTCTCACAGGCACTGTACATACACACACATAGGCCTCACAGGCACTGCACATACACACACACACACATAGGCCTCACAGGCACTGTACACACACACATGGGTCTCACAGGCACTGTACACACACACATAGGTCTCACAGGCACTGTACATACACACACATAGGTCTCACAGGCACTGTACATACACACACATAGGTCTCACAGGCACTGTACATACACACACATAGGTCTCACAGGCACTGTACATACACACACATAGGTCTCACAGGCACTGTACATACACACACATAGGTCTCACAGGCACTGTACACACACACACATAGGCCTCACAGGCACTGCACATACACACACATAGGTCTCACAGGCACTGTACATACACACATAGGTCTCACAGGCACTGTACATACACACACATAGGTCTCACAGGCACTGTACATACACACACATAGGCCTCACAGGCACTGTACACACACACATAGGTCTCACAGGCACTGTACACACACACACATAGGCCTCACAGGCACTGTACACACACACACACACATAGGTCTCACAGGCACTGTACACACACACACATAGGTCTCACAGACACTGTACACACACACACAGGTCTCACAGGCACTGTACACACACAGATAGGTCTCACAGGCACTGTACATACACACACATAGGCCTCACAGGCACTGCACATACACACACATAGGTCTCACAGGCACTGTACACACACACACACATAGGTCTCACAGACACTGTACACACACACAGGTCTCACAGGCACTGTACACACACACACATAGGTCTCACAGGCACTGTACACACACACACACACATAGGTCTCACAGGCACTGTACATACACACACATAGGCCTCACAGGCACTGTACATACACACACATAGGTCTCACAGGCAATGTACATACACACACACATAGGTCTCACAGACACTGTACACACACACACAGGTCTCACAGGCACTGTACACACACACATAGGTCTCACAGGCACTGTACATACACACACATAGGCCTCACAGGCACTGCACATACACACACATAGGTCTCACAGGCACTGTACATACACATACACATAGGCCTCACAGGCACTGCACATACACACACATAGGCCTCACAGGTACTGTACACACACACACATAGGTCTCACAGGCACTGTACATACACACACATAGGTCTCACAGGCACTGTACACACACACACATAGGTCTCACAGGCACTGTACATACACACACATAGGCCTCACAGGCACTGTACACACACACACATAGGTCTCACAGGCACTGTACATACACACACACATAGGCCTCACAGGCACTGTACACACACACAGGTCTCACAGGCACTGTACACACACACATAGGCCTCACAGGCACTGTACACACACACACATAGGTCTCACAGGCACTGTACATACACACACACATAGGCCTCACAGGCACTGTACACACACACAGGTCTCACAGGCACTGTACACACACACACATAGGTCTCACAGGCACTGTACACACACACACACATAGGTCTCACAGGCACTGTACATACACACACATAGGCCTCACAGGCACTGTACATACACACACATAGGTCTCACAGGCACTGTACATACACACACACATAGGTCTCACAGGCACTGTACACACACACACATAGGTCTCACAGGCACTGTACATACACACACATAGGTCTCACAGGCACTGTACACACACACACATAGGCCTCACAGGCACTGTACACACACACACATAGGTCTCACAGGCACTGTACACACACACATAGGCCTCACAGGCACTGTACACACACACATAGGCCTCACAGGCACTGTACACACACACACATAGGTCTCACAGGCACTGTACACACACACATAGGTCTCACAGGCACTGTACACACACACATAGGTCTCACAGGCACTGTACACACACACATAGGTCTCACAGGCACTGTACATACACACACATAGGCCTCACAGGCACTGTACACACACACACATAGGTCTCACAGGCACTGTACATACACACACATAGGTCTCACAGGCACTGTACACACACACACACATGGGTCTCACAGGCACTGTACACACACACACACACATAGGTCTCACAGGCACTGTACACACACACTCATAGGTCTCACAGGCACTGTACACACACACATAGGTCTCACAGGCACTGTACATACACACACATAGGTCTCACAGGCACTGTACACACACACTCATAGGTCTCACAGGCACTGTACACACACACACACACATAGGTCTCACAGGCACTGTACACACACACACATAGGCCTCACAGGCACTGTACACACACACACACACATAGGTCTCACAGGCACTGTACACACACACACATAGGTCTCACAGGCACTGTACACACACACACAGGTCTCACAGGCACTGTACATACACACACATAGGTCTCACAGGCACTGTACACACACACACAGGTCTCACAGGCACTGTACATACACACACATAGGTCTCACAGGCACTGTACATACACTCATAGGTCTCACAGGCACTGTACATACACACTCATAGGTCTCACAGGCACTGTACACACACACACATAGGCCTCACAGGCACTCTACACACACACACACACATAGGTCTCACAGGCACTGTACACACACACACATAGGCCTCACAGGCACTGTACACACACACACACACATAGGTCTCACAGGCACTGTACATACACACATAGGTCTCACAGGCACTGTACACACACACATAGGCCTCACAGTAGTGACGTGCACTCATTGGAGGCAGGTGAGGCAGTGCCGCACCTGCCATTTGGGCCAAAAGAAAAACAAATAGAGAATTTTATTAAAAAAAAAAAAAAAAGTTACTTTTTTTTTTTTACATGTCAAACTGTAATATTGCGCAATATAGAGACACTGGGTTCTGGTGTTTCTCTATTGCGCAATATTTGTAGTGTATTTTTATATCTAGCTGCTCTGCAGCATCACCCGGTGGTGATTTTCAGGAGCAGCGCGGCTGACAAAATTGCTATATGAGGCATCTCTCATGAGGCCTCGACTGTTCCCTGGGAGACCGGCTCATCCAATCAACACCGGTGTTGACTCCCTGGCTCTGCTTAGCCTTACAGTGCACTCACTACTGACTGAGTGTCTGCGCATGCGCAAGGAAGGAGCAGTGCGGCGGCGGCGGGAACAACAGCCAGTGCCACTCATTCCTGCCTGACAGTGACACCTCAGCCTGAGCCAAGTAGCGTGGAGTGGAGGAGGAGGCTGCCTGATCTATAGAGACTCGCACGTCGCACCGCATATCGCAGCTGCTGCCCGGCCCCTGCCCTGGTCCTGCCTGACCGTGACCTGTCGGCTGTCACCTGTGACCTCACCTGAAGGAAGGAGCCCGCGTCCAAGTGCACACAGTCCGTCACACTGTCACACAAGTAAGTCATCATCAGAATGACAAGCCATGCGGTGTGATAGTGTGATGATCGTGCAGTACAGCCTGTAATATCATGATAATTATATATTTTTTATTGTGAGGCTTGGGGTTGTAACTTGTACTTGTAAGTTAATACGGGACCGGGTAGTGGGTGCCCCCCCTCTGCTTAAATTTGAAGTGCCTGTGTGTGTTGGAACTAGGAACTTGTGACGCAGTCTGATCCTCTTCTCTGCTTATTTGCTTAGTAAATGTATTTTGTGTATGACCCGGTCAGTGTTGTAAGTACATTTATTAAGCAAAACTTGCAAGTTGCTGGCTATGCTATCTATGTTCCACTTCCCAACTTCTCTGGCAGCTTAATAAATATATTTTAATGAGCAGCCATCTTGCAGCCATCTTGTGAAAGTTGTGATTTAGTGCTGTGCTTATTTGCTTAATAAATGTATTTTGTGTTTGACAAGGTCAGTATTGTAACTTACTAAATATATTTAAATAATAAATATATTTTAATGAGCAGCCATTTTGTGATTTTGTGCTTATTTGCTTAATAAATGTAACTTACAACACTGACCAGGTCATACACAAAATACATTTATTAAGCAAAACTTGCAAGTTGCTATGCTATGGTATGTTTGTTGAAAATCAGATCTAAATATGCTCATTAGCTACTGAGCATATTTATATATTTTTTCCAACAAAGGATATCTGATTTTCTTCATTCTTTTGATATCCTTTGTTGAAAATCATATCTAAATATGCTCATAGCTACTGAGCATATTTAGATATGATTTTCAACAAAGGATATCTGATTTTCTTCATTATTTTGATAGCCTTTGTTGAAAAGCATATCTAAATATGCTCAGTAGCTACTAAGCATATTTAGATATGCTTTTCAACAAAGGATATTGTGACGGTACCAACCGGATACCAAGGGTTAACACCAGGGAACAATGTCCTGCATAGGGAATCAGCAATTCACAACCCAGCCAGTTTTCAGGTTTTAAACAGAATGAATTTTATTAAGGCTCATATGCCCAGTATTTATGCAGGTCTGACCCCCCCCAGAAGGGGGGTTGAAAGAATGTTGTACATTAGATGGAGGGAACACGCCCTTTTACATGATACAATAGAATACCTTGCTCAAGCTGATAACAATTTAAACACAGACACACACTTGGCTTTCCTTATCATCTAGGGTCTGCTCTCTGAGGTTGATTAAACAATGGACTGTGTATCAATAACATTAATGACAGTGCACCATAGCTGAGGCTAAAGCTGAACACAGTTAACTCTTTCAGTGCTGACAGAAGGGTCTGTCACATCTACATAGCACAATATACAGCCTATAGACAACCTTTCTCACGTTATAGTCCAGAAGTGGCTAGGTTTGCCACAATGCTCCCCCAGAACCAAGCCGGCATACACAGTCTGATCCCAACGGATCGGCTTGGGGATGTCCGGGGCAACAACTTTCGGCTCAAGTAAGCTACGGGGTGTTCTCCGCCATCTGCTCCAACTTGGCTCAGTACTGCCCCCACCCCAAACATGGAAGCGTCTCTTCCCGGAGGGACTGGGCTTGGGTAGTCACAGGGTTAACATCAGCGGGATCCATGGGAGCATAGGCAGAAACAAGGGGGGCCAAGTCATTTCCAAGGAGAACATCAGCAGGTAAGTCCTTCTTGACCCCCACATTCACAAGTCTAGCGCCCACTCCCCAATCCAAATGTACCCTGGCAACAGGTAGGCGGAACACAGTGCCCCCTGCTACCCTCACAGCCACAGTGTCTCCAGTGTGCTGTTTCTCAGGCACCAAGTTCTCTTGAAGCAAGGTCATGGTAGCACCAGTATCCCGTAGACAACTGACCTCCTTCCCATTCACTTTAACCCGTTGCCGGTTATTCCGGTGGGCAGCTTGCACGGGGTCTGCTTCATGTAGGCTGCCCCAGCATTCTGGCGCCTCTACGTAGCGGGCCACAGGCTGAGGATTATGTGGGATTCCGCCAGCGGGTCTTCTCCAGGACTGTGCTTGATTCGCTGCGTTTAGGGGACACTCTGGTCTTTTGTGCCCTAGTTGCTTACATCCAAAGCACCGAATAGGTTGTGAGTAGCCCCGCGAATTGAACCGGGCTCTCTGAGGGTAGTTCGTGGCCGGAGGCCGTGTGGTATAGCGGTGCGCCGGGGGTTGGTAACTGGCAGCTGCTGGGGTGACTGGGGGTCTGTACTCCACTCTAGCAGTGGGCAATCGGTATACTGCTCCCCCTGCCCCTCGTACTGCCACGGATCCGCCAGTGGGTGCTGTATCCGGCACCAAATGGGGAGCTATCAGGGTTAAAGTAGCTCCCGAATCCCGAAGTCCCTGGACCGACATCACCTCATGCAGAATTCCCAGGGGTTCCTCGGCTTGGGTGCTCAACACCTCATGAGCGGCTGGCTCCGTTTGGTAATGGTGAGCAGCCGCCCTTGGGGCCAGGTTCTGTCTGACCTGGTTCCAAGCTTGTCTGCTCCGATTTTGGGTGCACTCACGTGCCATATGTCCCCACTGCTTGCAGGTGTGGCATTGTATATTAGCCCGTCCGTTGTTAGGCTGTAGTCCATGGCGCCTCCTGGCATCAAAATGCTGGTCTGCTAATCTGGCTGCTTCGGTTAAGGTGAGGGGTTTTCGATCTCTCACCCATTCTTGGGCTTCTGGGGACAAGCCGTTAAAGAATTGCTCCAACAGCATCAGTTGTCGCAATTCTTCCATGGTGGTAGCTTGGCTGGCCTGTATCCACCCCTGAGATGCTTGATCCAGCTTGTGGGCCCACTCTGCATGGGAATCTCTTTCTGGCTTGCGCAGGCCTCTAAACTTGCGCCGGTATGCTTCTGAGGTAATGGCATATCTTTCCAAGATCGCTCTCTTCACTTTAGCGTAATCCTTGCTGTCCTCCCTGGGTACAGCGCGATACGCTTCCGCTGCCCTACCGGCTAGCTTGCCTGCTAGCACCGGCACCCATACGGACTGCTCCAAATCATGTAACTCGCACAGTCTCTCAAAATCCTGTAAATACCCATCAATCTCATCCTTCTCCTCACAAAACATTTTAAATGCATGGTATGGGATTTTGGGTCTTACTGGGTTGCTGAGTGCGTCCAAAATGGATTCTGCTCGGGAGGATGCATTCCGCGGACTGTGTGCCATCACGTACTCCTGCACATCTGCCATTACCACGGATAGCATATCCCGTGGTACAGGTTGGGGTAAAAATTCCAGCCTGGTCCTCATTTCCCTCTGGTATAGGGTCTCCTCCATGGCTGCTGGAGGCGTAGCGCTGCGAGCTCTGTCTCCCTCCATCAGCTCAGCAATTAATATAGCCTTGGGTTTGCTGCTGCCTATCTTTCCCCTGGCTTCTAGCAGTTCCTTTTACGTTTGTCTCTTTAGCTTAGAATAATCCATCTCCATTCACTTCGGTCCCTGGTACTCCTTCCATCTTAGTCAGTATTGTAGTAATCCCCCTCTTCCTGAGGTTACTGGCTTGTGTAGTTGCTCTTCTGGGCGATAAGGTTCATCCCACCGCTGCCACCAATTGTGATGGTACCAACCGGATACCAAGGGTTAACACCAGGGAACAATGTCCTGCATAGGGAATCAGCAATTCACAACCCAGCCAGTTTTCAGGTTTTAAACAGAATGAATTTTATTAAGGCTCATATGCCCAGTATTTATGCAGGTCTGACCCCCCCCAGAAGGGGGGTTGAAAGAATGTTGTACATTAGATGGAGGGAACACGCCCTTTTACATGATACAATAGAATACCTTGCTCAAGCTGATAACAATTTAAACACAGACACACACTTGGCTTTCCTTATCATCTAGGGTCTGCTCTCTGAGGTTGATTAAACAATGGACTGTGTATCAATAACATTAATGACAGTGCACCATAGCTGAGGCTAAAGCTGAACACAGTTAACTCTTTCAGTGCTGACAGAAGGGTCTGTCACATCTACATAGCACAATATACAGCCTATAGACAACCTTTCTCACGTTATAGTCCAGAAGTGGCTAGGTTTGCCACAGATATCAAAAGAATGAAGAAAATCTGATATCCTTTGTTGAAAATCATATCTAAATATGCTCAGTAGATACTGATTGGTGGCTGCATATAGATACCTCATGCGATTGGCTCGCCCATGTGCATTGCTATTTCTTCAACAAAGGATATCTAAAGAATAAAGGCGTATCCGATTGCTAGCCACTGCCTCACCAGCCTCTGAAGTCACCGCACATCACTGCCTCACAGGCACTGTACATACACACACATAGGCCTCACAGGCACTGTATACACACTCATAGGTCTCACAGGCACTGTACATACACACACACACATAGGTCTCACAGGCACTGTACATACACACACACACATAGGTCTCACAGGCACTGTACACACACACATAGGTCTCACAGGCACTGTACACACACACACATAGGTCTCACAGGCACTGTACACACACACATAGGTCTCACAGGCACTGTACATACACACACACATAGGTCTCACAGGCACTGTACATACACACACACACATAGGTCTCACAGGCACTGTACATACACACACACACATAGGTCTCACAGGCACTGTACATACACACACACATAGGTCTCACAGGCACTGTACATACACACACACACATAGGTCTCACAGGCACTGTACATACACACACACACATAGGTCTCACAGGCACTGTACATACACACACACACATAGGTCTCACAGGCACTGTACATACACACACATAGGTCTCACAGGCACTGTATACACACACACATAGGTCTCACAGGCACTGTATACACACACACATAGGTCTCACAGGCACTGTATACACACACACATAGGTCTCACAGGCACTGTATACACACACACATAGGTCTCACAGGCACTGTATACACACACACATAGGTCTCACAGGCACTGTACATACACACATAGGTCTCACAGGCACTGTACATACACACACATAGGTCTCACAGGCACTGTATACACACACACATAGGTCTCACAGGCACTGTATACACACACACATAGGTCTCACAGGCACTGTATACACACACACATAGGTCTCACAGGCACTGTACATACACACATAGGTCTCACAGGCACTGTACATACACACACATAGGTCTCACAGGCACTGTACACACACACACACACACAGGTCTCACAGGCACTGTACATACACACACATAGGTCTCACAGGCACTGTACACACACACATAGGCCTCACAGGCACTGTACATACACACACATAGGTCTCACAGGCACTGTACACACACACATAGGCCTCACAGGCACTGTACATACACACACATAGGTCTCACAGGCACTGTACACACACACATAGGCCTCACAGGCACTGCACATACACACACATAGGTCTCACAGGCACTGCACATACACACACATAGGTCTCACAGGCACTGTACACACACACATAGGCCTCACAGGCACTGCACATACACACACATAGGTCTCACAGGCACTGCACATACACACACATAGGTCTCACAGGCACTGTACACACACACATAGGTTTCACAGGCACTGTACATACACACACATAGGTCTCACAGGCACTGTACATACACACACATAGGTCTCACAGGCACTGTACACACACACATAGGCCTCACAGGCACTGCACATACACACACATAGGTCTCACAGGCACTGCACATACACACACATAGGTCTCACAGGCACTGTACACACACACACATAGGTTTCACAGGCACTGTACATACACACACATAGGTCTCACAGGCACTGTACATACACACACATAGGTCTCACAGGCACTGTACACACACACACACACACACACATAGGTCTCACAGGCACTGTACATACACACACATAGGTCTCACAGGCACTTTACACACACACATAGGCCTCACAGGCACTGCACATACACACACATAGGTCTCACAGGCACTGCACATACACACACATAGGTCTCACAGGCACTGTACACACACACACATAGGTTTCACAGGCACTGTACATACACACACATAGGTCTCACAGGCACTGTACATACACACACATAGGTCTCACAGGCACTGTACACACACACACATAGGTCTCACAGGCACTGTACATACACACACATAGGCCTCACAGGCACTGTACATACACACATAGGTCTCACAGGCACTGTACACACACACACACATAGGCCTCACAGGCACTGTACATACACACATGGGTCTCACAGGCACTGTACACACACACATAGGTCTCACAGGCACTGTACATACACACACATAGGTCTCCCAGGCACTGTACACACACACACATGGGTCTCACAGGCACTGTACATACACACATAGGCCTCACAGGCACTGTACATACACACACATAGGTCTCCCAGGCACTGTACACACACACACATAGGTCTCACAGGCACTGTACATACACACACATAGGTCTCCCAGGCACTGTACACACACACACATAGGTCTCACAGGCACTGTACACACACAAACATAGGTCTCACAGGCACTGTACACACACACACAGGTCTCACAGGCACTGTACATACACACACACACACATAGGTCTCACAGGCACTGTACATACACACACACACACATAGGTCTCACAGGCACTGTACATACACACACATAGGTCTCACAGGCACTGTACATACACAGACATAGGTCTCACAGGCACTGTACACACACACACATAGGTCTCACAGGCACTGTACATGCACACACACACACATAGGTCTCACAGGCACTGTACACACACACATAGGTCTCACAGGCACTGTACATACACACACAGGTCTCACAGGCACTGTACATACACACACATAGGCCTCACAGGCACTGTACACACACACACATGGGTCTCACAGGCACTGTACATACACACACACATAGGCCTCACGGGCACTGTACACACACACATAGGCCTCACAGGCACTGTACACACACACACATAGGTCTCACAGGCACTGTACATACACACACAGGTCTCACAGGCACTGTACATACACACACATAGGTCTCACAGGCACTGTACACACACACATAGGTCTCACAGACACTGTACACACACACAGGTCTCACAGGCACTGTACACACACACACATAGGTCTCACAGGCACTGTACACACACACACACACATAGGTCTCACAGGCACTGTACATACACACACATAGGCCTCACAGGCACTGTACATACACACACATAGGTCTCACAGGCAATGTACATACACACACACATAGGTCTCACAGACACTGTACACACACACACAGGTCTCACAGGCACTGTACACACACACATAGGTCTCACAGGCACTGTACATACACACACATAGGCCTCACAGGCACTGCACATACACACACATAGGTCTCACAGGCACTGTACATACACATACACATAGGCCTCACAGGCACTGCACATACACACACATAGGCCTCACAGGTACTGTACACACACACACATAGGTCTCACAGGCACTGTACATACACACACATAGGTCTCACAGGCACTGTACACACACACACATAGGTCTCACAGGCACTGTACATACACACACATAGGCCTCACAGGCACTGTACACACACACACATAGGTCTCACAGGCACTGTACATACACACACACATAGGCCTCACAGGCACTGTACACACACACAGGTCTCACAGGCACTGTACACACACACATAGGCCTCACAGGCACTGTACACACACACACATAGGTCTCACAGGCACTGTACATACACACACACATAGGCCTCACAGGCACTGTACACACACACAGGTCTCACAGGCACTGTACACACACACACATAGGTCTCACAGGCACTGTACACACACACACACATAGGTCTCACAGGCACTGTACATACACACACATAGGCCTCACAGGCACTGTACATACACACACATAGGTCTCACAGGCACTGTACATACACACACACATAGGTCTCACAGGCACTGTACACACACACACATAGGTCTCACAGGCACTGTACATACACACACATAGGTCTCACAGGCACTGTACACACACACACATAGGCCTCACAGGCACTGTACACACACACACATAGGTCTCACAGGCACTGTACACACACACATAGGCCTCACAGGCACTGTACACACACACATAGGCCTCACAGGCACTGTACACACACACACATAGGTCTCACAGGCACTGTACACACACACATAGGTCTCACAGGCACTGTACACACACACATAGGTCTCACAGGCACTGTACACACACACATAGGTCTCACAGGCACTGTACATACACACACATAGGCCTCACAGGCACTGTACACACACACACATAGGTCTCACAGGCACTGTACATACACACACATAGGTCTCACAGGCACTGTACACACACACACACATGGGTCTCACAGGCACTGTACACACACACACACACATAGGTCTCACAGGCACTGTACACACACACTCATAGGTCTCACAGGCACTGTACACACACACATAGGTCTCACAGGCACTGTACATACACACACATAGGTCTCACAGGCACTGTACACACACACTCATAGGTCTCACAGGCACTGTACACACACACACACACATAGGTCTCACAGGCACTGTACACACACACACATAGGCCTCACAGGCACTGTACACACACACACACACATAGGTCTCACAGGCACTGTACACACACACACATAGGTCTCACAGGCACTGTACACACACACACAGGTCTCACAGGCACTGTACATACACACACATAGGTCTCACAGGCACTGTACACACACACACAGGTCTCACAGGCACTGTACATACACACACATAGGTCTCACAGGCACTGTACATACACTCATAGGTCTCACAGGCACTGTACATACACACTCATAGGTCTCACAGGCACTGTACACACACACACATAGGCCTCACAGGCACTCTACACACACACACACACATAGGTCTCACAGGCACTGTACACACACACACATAGGCCTCACAGGCACTGTACACACACACACACACATAGGTCTCACAGGCACTGTACATACACACATAGGTCTCACAGGCACTGTACACACACACATAGGCCTCACAGTAGTGACGTGCACTCATTGGAGGCAGGTGAGGCAGTGCCGCACCTGCCATTTGGGCCAAAAGAAAAACAAATAGAGAATTTTATTAAAAAAAAAAAAAAAAGTTACTTTTTTTTTTTTACATGTCAAACTGTAATATTGCGCAATATAGAGACACTGGGTTCTGGTGTTTCTCTATTGCGCAATATTTGTAGTGTATTTTTATATCTAGCTGCTCTGCAGCATCACCCGGTGGTGATTTTCAGGAGCAGCGCGGCTGACAAAATTGCTATATGAGGCATCTCTCATGAGGCCTCGACTGTTCCCTGGGAGACCGGCTCATCCAATCAACACCGGTGTTGACTCCCTGGCTCTGCTTAGCCTTACAGTGCACTCACTACTGACTGAGTGTCTGCGCATGCGCAAGGAAGGAGCAGTGCGGCGGCGGCGGGAACAACAGCCAGTGCCACTCATTCCTGCCTGACAGTGACACCTCAGCCTGAGCCAAGTAGCGTGGAGTGGAGGAGGAGGCTGCCTGATCTATAGAGACTCGCACGTCGCACCGCATATCGCAGCTGCTGCCCGGCCCCTGCCCTGGTCCTGCCTGACCGTGACCTGTCGGCTGTCACCTGTGACCTCACCTGAAGGAAGGAGCCCGCGTCCAAGTGCACACAGTCCGTCACACTGTCACACAAGTAAGTCATCATCAGAATGACAAGCCATGCGGTGTGATAGTGTGATGATCGTGCAGTACAGCCTGTAATATCATGATAATTATATATTTTTTATTGTGAGGCTTGGGGTTGTAACTTGTACTTGTAAGTTAATACGGGACCGGGTAGTGGGTGCCCCCCCTCTGCTTAAATTTGAAGTGCCTGTGTGTGTTGGAACTAGGAACTTGTGACGCAGTCTGATCCTCTTCTCTGCTTATTTGCTTAGTAAATGTATTTTGTGTATGACCCGGTCAGTGTTGTAAGTACATTTATTAAGCAAAACTTGCAAGTTGCTGGCTATGCTATCTATGTTCCACTTCCCAACTTCTCTGGCAGCTTAATAAATATATTTTAATGAGCAGCCATCTTGCAGCCATCTTGTGAAAGTTGTGATTTAGTGCTGTGCTTATTTGCTTAATAAATGTATTTTGTGTTTGACAAGGTCAGTATTGTAACTTACTAAATATATTTAAATAATAAATATATTTTAATGAGCAGCCATTTTGTGATTTTGTGCTTATTTGCTTAATAAATGTAACTTACAACACTGACCAGGTCATACACAAAATACATTTATTAAGCAAAACTTGCAAGTTGCTATGCTATGGTATGTTTGTTGAAAATCAGATCTAAATATGCTCATTAGCTACTGAGCATATTTATATATTTTTTCCAACAAAGGATATCTGATTTTCTTCATTCTTTTGATATCCTTTGTTGAAAATCATATCTAAATATGCTCATAGCTACTGAGCATATTTAGATATGATTTTCAACAAAGGATATCTGATTTTCTTCATTATTTTGATAGCCTTTGTTGAAAAGCATATCTAAATATGCTCAGTAGCTACTAAGCATATTTAGATATGCTTTTCAACAAAGGATATTGTGACGGTACCAACCGGATACCAAGGGTTAACACCAGGGAACAATGTCCTGCATAGGGAATCAGCAATTCACAACCCAGCCAGTTTTCAGGTTTTAAACAGAATGAATTTTATTAAGGCTCATATGCCCAGTATTTATGCAGGTCTGACCCCCCCCAGAAGGGGGGTTGAAAGAATGTTGTACATTAGATGGAGGGAACACGCCCTTTTACATGATACAATAGAATACCTTGCTCAAGCTGATAACAATTTAAACACAGACACACACTTGGCTTTCCTTATCATCTAGGGTCTGCTCTCTGAGGTTGATTAAACAATGGACTGTGTATCAATAACATTAATGACAGTGCACCATAGCTGAGGCTAAAGCTGAACACAGTTAACTCTTTCAGTGCTGACAGAAGGGTCTGTCACATCTACATAGCACAATATACAGCCTATAGACAACCTTTCTCACGTTATAGTCCAGAAGTGGCTAGGTTTGCCACAATGCTCCCCCAGAACCAAGCCGGCATACACAGTCTGATCCCAACGGATCGGCTTGGGGATGTCCGGGGCAACAACTTTCGGCTCAAGTAAGCTACGGGGTGTTCTCCGCCATCTGCTCCAACTTGGCTCAGTACTGCCCCCACCCCAAACATGGAAGCGTCTCTTCCCGGAGGGACTGGGCTTGGGTAGTCACAGGGTTAACATCAGCGGGATCCATGGGAGCATAGGCAGAAACAAGGGGGGCCAAGTCATTTCCAAGGAGAACATCAGCAGGTAAGTCCTTCTTGACCCCCACATTCACAAGTCTAGCGCCCACTCCCCAATCCAAATGTACCCTGGCAACAGGTAGGCGGAACACAGTGCCCCCTGCTACCCTCACAGCCACAGTGTCTCCAGTGTGCTGTTTCTCAGGCACCAAGTTCTCTTGAAGCAAGGTCATGGTAGCACCAGTATCCCGTAGACAACTGACCTCCTTCCCATTCACTTTAACCCGTTGCCGGTTATTCCGGTGGGCAGCTTGCACGGGGTCTGCTTCATGTAGGCTGCCCCAGCATTCTGGCGCCTCTACGTAGCGGGCCACAGGCTGAGGATTATGTGGGATTCCGCCAGCGGGTCTTCTCCAGGACTGTGCTTGATTCGCTGCGTTTAGGGGACACTCTGGTCTTTTGTGCCCTAGTTGCTTACATCCAAAGCACCGAATAGGTTGTGAGTAGCCCCGCGAATTGAACCGGGCTCTCTGAGGGTAGTTCGTGGCCGGAGGCCGTGTGGTATAGCGGTGCGCCGGGGGTTGGTAACTGGCAGCTGCTGGGGTGACTGGGGGTCTGTACTCCACTCTAGCAGTGGGCAATCGGTATACTGCTCCCCCTGCCCCTCGTACTGCCACGGATCCGCCAGTGGGTGCTGTATCCGGCACCAAATGGGGAGCTATCAGGGTTAAAGTAGCTCCCGAATCCCGAAGTCCCTGGACCGACATCACCTCATGCAGAATTCCCAGGGGTTCCTCGGCTTGGGTGCTCAACACCTCATGAGCGGCTGGCTCCGTTTGGTAATGGTGAGCAGCCGCCCTTGGGGCCAGGTTCTGTCTGACCTGGTTCCAAGCTTGTCTGCTCCGATTTTGGGTGCACTCACGTGCCATATGTCCCCACTGCTTGCAGGTGTGGCATTGTATATTAGCCCGTCCGTTGTTAGGCTGTAGTCCATGGCGCCTCCTGGCATCAAAATGCTGGTCTGCTAATCTGGCTGCTTCGGTTAAGGTGAGGGGTTTTCGATCTCTCACCCATTCTTGGGCTTCTGGGGACAAGCCGTTAAAGAATTGCTCCAACAGCATCAGTTGTCGCAATTCTTCCATGGTGGTAGCTTGGCTGGCCTGTATCCACCCCTGAGATGCTTGATCCAGCTTGTGGGCCCACTCTGCATGGGAATCTCTTTCTGGCTTGCGCAGGCCTCTAAACTTGCGCCGGTATGCTTCTGAGGTAATGGCATATCTTTCCAAGATCGCTCTCTTCACTTTAGCGTAATCCTTGCTGTCCTCCCTGGGTACAGCGCGATACGCTTCCGCTGCCCTACCGGCTAGCTTGCCTGCTAGCACCGGCACCCATACGGACTGCTCCAAATCATGTAACTCGCACAGTCTCTCAAAATCCTGTAAATACCCATCAATCTCATCCTTCTCCTCACAAAACATTTTAAATGCATGGTATGGGATTTTGGGTCTTACTGGGTTGCTGAGTGCGTCCAAAATGGATTCTGCTCGGGAGGATGCATTCCGCGGACTGTGTGCCATCACGTACTCCTGCACATCTGCCATTACCACGGATAGCATATCCCGTGGTACAGGTTGGGGTAAAAATTCCAGCCTGGTCCTCATTTCCCTCTGGTATAGGGTCTCCTCCATGGCTGCTGGAGGCGTAGCGCTGCGAGCTCTGTCTCCCTCCATCAGCTCAGCAATTAATATAGCCTTGGGTTTGCTGCTGCCTATCTTTCCCCTGGCTTCTAGCAGTTCCTTTTACGTTTGTCTCTTTAGCTTAGAATAATCCATCTCCATTCACTTCGGTCCCTGGTACTCCTTCCATCTTAGTCAGTATTGTAGTAATCCCCCTCTTCCTGAGGTTACTGGCTTGTGTAGTTGCTCTTCTGGGCGATAAGGTTCATCCCACCGCTGCCACCAATTGTGATGGTACCAACCGGATACCAAGGGTTAACACCAGGGAACAATGTCCTGCATAGGGAATCAGCAATTCACAACCCAGCCAGTTTTCAGGTTTTAAACAGAATGAATTTTATTAAGGCTCATATGCCCAGTATTTATGCAGGTCTGACCCCCCCCAGAAGGGGGGTTGAAAGAATGTTGTACATTAGATGGAGGGAACACGCCCTTTTACATGATACAATAGAATACCTTGCTCAAGCTGATAACAATTTAAACACAGACACACACTTGGCTTTCCTTATCATCTAGGGTCTGCTCTCTGAGGTTGATTAAACAATGGACTGTGTATCAATAACATTAATGACAGTGCACCATAGCTGAGGCTAAAGCTGAACACAGTTAACTCTTTCAGTGCTGACAGAAGGGTCTGTCACATCTACATAGCACAATATACAGCCTATAGACAACCTTTCTCACGTTATAGTCCAGAAGTGGCTAGGTTTGCCACAGATATCAAAAGAATGAAGAAAATCTGATATCCTTTGTTGAAAATCATATCTAAATATGCTCAGTAGATACTGATTGGTGGCTGCATATAGATACCTCATGCGATTGGCTCGCCCATGTGCATTGCTATTTCTTCAACAAAGGATATCTAAAGAATAAAGGCGTATCCGATTGCTAGCCACTGCCTCACCAGCCTCTGAAGTCACCGCACATCACTGCCTCACAGGCACTGTACATACACACACATAGGCCTCACAGGCACTGTATACACACTCATAGGTCTCACAGGCACTGTACATACACACACACACATAGGTCTCACAGGCACTGTACATACACACACACACATAGGTCTCACAGGCACTGTACACACACACATAGGTCTCACAGGCACTGTACACACACACACATAGGTCTCACAGGCACTGTACACACACACATAGGTCTCACAGGCACTGTACATACACACACACATAGGTCTCACAGGCACTGTACATACACACACACACATAGGTCTCACAGGCACTGTACATACACACACACACATAGGTCTCACAGGCACTGTACATACACACACACATAGGTCTCACAGGCACTGTACATACACACACACACATAGGTCTCACAGGCACTGTACATACACACACACACATAGGTCTCACAGGCACTGTACATACACACACACACATAGGTCTCACAGGCACTGTACATACACACACATAGGTCTCACAGGCACTGTATACACACACACATAGGTCTCACAGGCACTGTATACACACACACATAGGTCTCACAGGCACTGTATACACACACACATAGGTCTCACAGGCACTGTATACACACACACATAGGTCTCACAGGCACTGTATACACACACACATAGGTCTCACAGGCACTGTACATACACACATAGGTCTCACAGGCACTGTACATACACACACATAGGTCTCACAGGCACTGTATACACACACACATAGGTCTCACAGGCACTGTATACACACACACATAGGTCTCACAGGCACTGTATACACACACACATAGGTCTCACAGGCACTGTACATACACACATAGGTCTCACAGGCACTGTACATACACACACATAGGTCTCACAGGCACTGTACACACACACACACACACAGGTCTCACAGGCACTGTACATACACACACATAGGTCTCACAGGCACTGTACACACACACATAGGCCTCACAGGCACTGTACATACACACACATAGGTCTCACAGGCACTGTACACACACACATAGGCCTCACAGGCACTGTACATACACACACATAGGTCTCACAGGCACTGTACACACACACATAGGCCTCACAGGCACTGCACATACACACACATAGGTCTCACAGGCACTGCACATACACACACATAGGTCTCACAGGCACTGTACACACACACATAGGCCTCACAGGCACTGCACATACACACACATAGGTCTCACAGGCACTGCACATACACACACATAGGTCTCACAGGCACTGTACACACACACATAGGTTTCACAGGCACTGTACATACACACACATAGGTCTCACAGGCACTGTACATACACACACATAGGTCTCACAGGCACTGTACACACACACATAGGCCTCACAGGCACTGCACATACACACACATAGGTCTCACAGGCACTGCACATACACACACATAGGTCTCACAGGCACTGTACACACACACACATAGGTCTCACAGGCACTGTACATACACACACATAGGTCTCACAGGCACTGTACATACACACACATAGGTCTCACAGGCACTGTACACACACACACACACACACACATAGGTCTCACAGGCACTGTACATACACACACATAGGTCTCACAGGCACTTTACACACACACATAGGCCTCACAGGCACTGCACATACACACACATAGGTCTCACAGGCACTGCACATACACACACATAGGTCTCACAGGCACTGTACACACACACACATAGGTTTCACAGGCACTGTACATACACACACATAGGTCTCACAGGCACTGTACATACACACACATAGGTCTCACAGGCACTGTACACACACACACATAGGTCTCACAGGCACTGTACATACACACACATAGGCCTCACAGGCACTGTACATACACACATAGGTCTCACAGGCACTGTACACACACACACACATAGGCCTCACAGGCACTGTACATACACACATGGGTCTCACAGGCACTGTACACACACACATAGGTCTCACAGGCACTGTACATACACACACATAGGTCTCCCAGGCACTGTACACACACACACATGGGTCTCACAGGCACTGTACATACACACATAGGCCTCACAGGCACTGTACATACACACACATAGGTCTCCCAGGCACTGTACACACACACACATAGGTCTCACAGGCACTGTACATACACACACATAGGTCTCCCAGGCACTGTACACACACACACATAGGTCTCACAGGCACTGTACACACACAAACATAGGTCTCACAGGCACTGTACACACACACACAGGTCTCACAGGCACTGTACATACACACACACACACATAGGTCTCACAGGCACTGTACATACACACACACACACATAGGTCTCACAGGCACTGTACATACACACACATAGGTCTCACAGGCACTGTACATACACAGACATAGGTCTCACAGGCACTGTACACACACACACATAGGTCTCACAGGCACTGTACATGCACACACACACACATAGGTCTCACAGGCACTGTACACACACACATAGGTCTCACAGGCACTGTACATACACACACAGGTCTCACAGGCACTGTACATACACACACATAGGCCTCACAGGCACTGTACACACACACACATGGGTCTCACAGGCACTGTACATACACACACACATAGGCCTCACGGGCACTGTACACACACACATAGGCCTCACAGGCACTGTACACACACACACATAGGTCTCACAGGCACTGTACATACACACACAGGTCTCACAGGCACTGTACATACACACACATAGGTCTCACAGGCACTGTACACACACACATAGGTCTCACAGGCACTGTACACACACACACACATAGGTCTCACAGGCACTGTACACACACACACATAGGTCTCACAGGCACTGTACACACACACACATAGGTCTCACAGGCACTGTACACACACACACATAGGTCTCACAGGCACTGTACACACACACACATAGGTCTCACAGGCACTGTACACACACACACATAGGTCTCACAGGCACTGTACATACACACACATAGGTCTCACAGGCACTGTACATACACACACATAGGTCTCACAGGCACTGTACACACACACACACATAGGCCTCACAGGCACTGTACACACACACACATGGGTCTCACAGGCACTGTACACACACACATAGGTCTCACAGGCACTGTACATACACACACATAGGTCTCACAGGCACTGTACATACACACACATAGGTCTCACAGGCACTGTACACACACACATAGGCCTCACAGGCACTGTACACACACACACATGGGTCTCACAGGCACTGTACACACACACATGGGTCTCACAGGCACTGTACATACACACACACATAGGCCTCACAGGCACTGTACACACACACACACATAGGCCTCACAGGCACTGTACATACACACACATAGGCCTCACAGGCACTGTACACACACACACATAGGTCTCACAGGCACTGTACACACACACACACATAGGTCTCACAGGCACTGTACATACACACACACATAGGTCTCACAGGCACTGTACATACACACACATAGGCCTCACAGGCACTGTACATACACACACATAGGTCTCACAGGCACTGTACATACACACACACATAGGTCTCACAGGCACTGTACACACACACACATAGGTCTCACAGGCACTGTACACACACACACATAGGTCTCACAGGCACTGTACACACACACACATGGGTCTCACAGGCACTGTACACACACACACATGGGTCTCACAGGCACTGTACACACACACACATGGGTCTCACAGGCACTGTACACACACACACATAGGCCTCACAGACACTGTACACACACACACATAGGCCTCACAGGCACTGTACATACACACACACATAGGTCTCACAGGCACTGTACATACACACACACATAGGTCTCACAGGCACTGTACATACACACACACACATAGGTCTCACAGGCACTGTACATACACACACACATAGGTCTCACAGGCACTGTACATACACACACACGGGTCTAACAGGCACTGTACACACACACATAGGTCTCACAGGCACTGTACACACACACACATAGGTCTCACAGGCACTGTACACACACATAGGTCTCACAGGCACTGTACATACACACACACATAGGTCTCACAGGCACTGTACACACACACACACACACATAGGTCTCACAGGCACTGTACACACACACACACACACACACATAGGTCTCACAGGCACTGTACACACACACATAGGTCTCACAGGCACTGTACACACACACACACATGGGTCTCACAGGCACTGTACACACACACACATAGGTCTCACAGGCACTGTACATACACACACTCATAGGTCTCACAGGCACTGTACATACACACACATAGGTCTCACAGACACTGTACATACACACATAGGTCTCACAGGCACTGTACATACACACACATAGGTCTCACAGGCACTGTACACACACACACATAGGTCTCACAGGCACTGTACACACACACATAGGTCTCACAGGCACTGTACACACACACATAGGTCTCACAGGCACTGTACACACACACATAGGTCTCACAGGCACTGTACACACACACACACATAGGTCTCACAGGTACTGTACACACACACACAGGTCTCACAGGCACTGTACACACACATAGGTCTCACAGGCACTGTACACACACACATAGGTCTCACAGGCACTGTACATACACACACACATAGGTCTCACAGGCACTGTACACACACACACATAGGTCTCACAGGCACTGTACATACACACACACATAGGTCTCACAGGCACTGTACACACACACACACATAGGTCTCACAGGCACTGTACACACACACATAGGTCTCACAGGCACTGTACACACACACATGGGTCTCACAGGCACTGTACACACACACACATAGGTCTCACAGGCACTGTACATACACACACACATAGGTCTCACAGGCACTGTACATACACACACATAGGTCTCACAGACACTGTACATACACACACACATAGGTCTCACAGGCACTGTACACACACACACATAGGTCTCACAGGCACTGTACACACACACATAGGTCTCACAGGCACTGTACACACACACACACATAGGCCTCACAGGCACTGTACACACACACACAGGTCTCACAGGCACTGTACACACACATAGGTCTCACAGGCACTGTACATACACACACACACACACACAGGCCTCACAGGCACTGTACACACACACATAGGCCTCACAGGCACTGTACACACACACATAGGTCTCACAGGCACTGTACACACACACATAGGCCTCACAGGCACTGTACACACACATAGGTCTCACAGGCACTGTACATACACACACACACACACACAGGCCTCACAGGCACTGTACACACACACATAGGCCTCGCAGGCACCGCACAAACGTTTTCCTTACTATATGTCTAAAGGTGCTGTATTTCCTCCACAGTCTCTGAAGAAGGTCGGCCAGGATTCCATTGTGCTGCTCATCTGTATAACGGTTTTCCTCTCCTACCTCCCAGAGGCCGGACAGTACTCCAGCTTCTTCCTGTACCTTAGGCAGGTGAGTACCGAGTGAGTAGCTAGGAGGTGAAGTAGTAACTGGGCAGACAGTGTGAGGCTGTGCGGGAGAGGGAGCCCTCTGCAATGTCACCCCAAGCTCTCTTCCTTATAACCCGCTGTTGTGTAACTTACAGTTCCTGCTCTCTGATTTCAGATCATGCACTTTTCCCCAGAGAGTGTTGCTGCGTTTATAGCTGTTCTGGGAATTCTCTCCATTATTGCACAGGTTAGTAGTCTATGTACTCTCTCCTCGGCTGGTGCTTCCTGCCCCCTCCCCTTCCCCGTCCTGGTCTGGCGGCCTTTAAACAGCTTTTGTTTTTCCTCTGAAAAAGGTAAAGTGTTTAAATAGAGCTTTTTTTTTATAAGTTAAAAGAATGTGGAGTTTAACACACAAAGATGCAACTCCTAAAAAATTTAAATGTGATATTAGCAAATTACCAAATGCTGAAAAGCCCTCTGCAAGCTTCTCCAAAAAAACCCAGTAAAACACCGTAATATGCGCTAAAACAAGCTTGTATCAACAGGACCAGAAATAGTAATAAACCGTATTTCACTCACATAAAATAGTTATACACTTATATGACAATCTCAGTATAAGAAAAGGTGGAATAAGTTGTGTAAAATAATCGTAGAAGTAATCACAGGGGTTTATGGCTGATACAAAAAAATGTTCCAAAAGGCAAAGTATCTTAAAGGGACAGTCTAGTCAAAATTAAACTTTCATGATTCAGGTAGGGCATGCAATTTTAAACAACTTTCCAATTTACTTCTATTATCTAATTTGCTCAATTCTTTAGATATCCTTTGTTGAAGAAATGCAATGCACATGTGTGAGACAATCACACAAGGCCTTTATGTGCAGCAACCAATCAGCATCTACTGAGCATATCTATATATGCTTTTCAGCAAGTGATATCAAGAGAATGAAGCAAATTAGATAATAGAAGTAAATTAGAAAGTTGTTTAAAATGACACGCTCTTTCTAAATCATGAAAGAAAAAAAATTGGGTTTCATGTCCCTTTAACGGCAAAAGGCGTTTAACACTCATTATGATCCAAATACGTTAGAGTCCTTGGAACTATAACCGTGAGAAAGGATTTGTGCACTTAAGCCACTTCCTATTTGCTTCTTTCACCAAATAGCAATTTCTTTTCTATTGGCATGGAGAGTCCACAAATCCATTCTAATTACTAGTGTGAATTAAAGTCCTGGCCACCAGGGGGAGGCAAAGTGCACCCCAGCATAGCTGCAGACATCCCAACTCTCCCTGATGTTCAGGGAGTCTCCTTGATTGTAATAGCAGCTCCCTGATGCCAGCAAATGGAATGCAATCTCCCTGAAACTCCAAGTACCATGATCCAATGTGGCCCAAATCCGGAAAAGTGTTTCTTTAAGGAATGCCTTTAGTTGCTGGGACGTTATAGAACCCTCAAAGCATCAGTAACCAAAAAACCCCCACTGATTTTAATAAAATAGAACACAAATACTACCTTATTTACTGCACGTAATTAAACTTAATTTTCTAAAATATTTAAGCATTCAACAAGCGTACGATCACTGGAAAATAGGTTTGTTGTATGTGGTTGTGCAATAAAGCTACTTTTTCTTCTATAAGGTACGACGAGTCCACGGATTCATCCTTTACTTGTGGGATATTATCCTCCTGCTAACAGGAAGTGGCAAAGAGCACCACAGCAGAGCTGTCTATATAGCTCCTCCCTAACTCCACCCCCAGTCATTCTCTTTGCCTACTCTAAGTACTAGGAAGGGTAAAGTGAAAGAGGTGATAAAATATTAGTTTTTATTTTCTTCAAGCAAGAGTTTTTTGTTTTAAATGGTACCGGTGTGTACTATTTAATCTCAGGCAGCAGATGGATGAAGACTTCTGCCTGGAGGCTGATGATCTTAGCCTTTGTCACTAAGATCCAGAGCAGTTCCCACAGAATGGCTGAGGGGTACAAGAAACTTCAGTGTGAGGAACGTTTTCATGCTATATAGCAGTGAGGTATGTTCAGTCATTTTTTCTGGAGAGACTGTGGTATTTCAGAAAGGCTGACAGTATCCCCATGAGGGTAAGGGTAAGCAGTAATCCTAAAAGATATAGAAGGGTATTACTAGGCTTGCATAAGGGGCTTATAAAAAAAATGGTTGACACTGAGTTTTAAATGTTTGTGGGCAAACGTTTTGTGAACTGGGAGTGCTGTTAACGTTTTTTGAGCAATAACGCTTTTTGGAGACTTTGAGGGTACACTTTGGCTTCTTTTTGGGTCTCAGAACCCACATGGCTAGTTTGGAACCACTCTGGTGCGGTTCATTTAGGCTGACAAAACATTGAGTGAGATGGGTGGGGTCTATTTTCGCGCCTCAGATGCGCAGTTGTATTTACAAAGCAAGCAGCAAGCTCCAACTCCAGAGGGCCCTTGTGGAAGTGTTGGGCCAAATCGAAGCTCTAACCCCATTTTTTCTTTCATGTAATTAGCAAGAGTCCATGAGCTAGTGACGTATGGGATATACATTCCTACCAGGAGGGGCAAAGTTTCCCAAACCTCAAAATGCCTATAAATACACCCCTCACCACACCCACAAATCAGTTTTACAAACTTTGCCTCCTATGGAGGTGGTGAAGTAAGTTTGTGCTAGATTCTACGTTGATATGCGCTCCGCAGCAGGTTGGAGCCCGGTTTTCCTCTCAGCGTGCAGTGAATGTCAGAGGGATGTGAGGAGAGTATTGCCTATTTGAATTCAATGATCTCCTTCTACGGGGTCTATTTCATAGGTTCTCTGTTATCGGTTGTAGAGATTCATCTCTTACCTCCCTTTTCAGATCGACGATATACTCTTATATATACCATTACCTCTACTGATTCTCGTTTCAGTACTGGTTTGGCTTTCTACTACGTGTAGATGAGTGTCCTGGGGTAGGTAAGTCTTATTTTTTGTGACACTCTAAGCTATGGTTGGGCACTTTTATATAAAGTTCTAAATATATGTATTCAAACATTTATTTGCCTTGACTCAGGATGTTCAACGTTCCTTATTTCAGACAGTCAGTTTCATATTTGGGATAATGCATATGAATTTATCATTTTTTTCTTACCTTAAAAATTGACTTTTTTCCTGTGGGCTGTTAGGCTCGCGGGGGCTGAAAATGCTTCATTTTATTGCGTCATTCTTGGCGCAGACTTTTTTGGCGCAAAAATATTTTTCTATTTCCGGCGTCATACGTGTCGCCGGAAGTTGCGTCATCCTTTGACGTTTTTTTGCGCCAAAAGTGTTGGCGTTCCGGATGTGGCGTCATTTTTGGCGCCAAAAGCATTTAGGCGCCAAATAATGTGGGCGTCTTTTTTGGCGCTAAAAAATATGGGCGTCATTATTGTCTCCACATTATTTAAGTCTCATTATTTATTGCTTCTGGTTGCTAGAAGCTTGTTCACTGGCATTTTTTCCCATTCCTGAAACTGTCATTTAAGGAATTTGATCAATTTTGCTTTATATGTTGTTTTTTCTATTACATATTGCAAGATGTCCCAGATTGACCCTGAGTCAGAAGATACTACTGAAAAATCACTGCCTGGTGCTGGATCTACCAAAGTTAAGTGTATCTGCTGTAAACTTGTGGTATCTGTTCCTCCAGCTGTTGTTTGTAAAGAATGTCATGACAAACTTGTTAATGCAGATAATATTTCCTTTAGTAATACTACATTACCTGTTGCTGTTCCATCAACATCTAATACTAGTGTTCCTGTTAACATAAGAGATTTTGTGTCTAAATCCATTAAGAAGGCTATGTCTGTTATTCCTCCTTCTAGTAAACGTAAAAGGTCTTTTAAAACTTCTAATTTTTCTGATGAATTTTTAAATGAACATCATCATTCTGATTCTGATAGTGGTTCCTCTGGTTCAGAGGATTCTGTCTCAGAGGTTGATGCTGATAAATCTTCATATTTATTCAAAATGGAATTTATTCGTTCTTTACTTAAAGAGGTTTTAATTGCATTAGAAATAGAGGATTCTGGTCCTCTTGATACTAAATCTAAACGTTTAAATAAGGTTTTTAAATCTCCTGTAGTTATTCCAGAGGTTTTTCCTGTCCCTGATGCTATTTCTGAAGTAATCTCCAGGGAATGGAATAATTTGGGTAATTCATTTACTCCTTCTAAACGTTTTAAGCAATTATATCCTGTGCCAGCTGACAGATTAGAATTTTGGGACAAAATCCCTAAAGTTGATGGGGCTATCTCTACTCTTGCTAAACGTACTACTATTCCTACGGCAGATAGTACTTCCTTTAAGGATCCTTTAGATAGGAAGATTGAATCCTTTCTAAGAAAAGCTTACTTATGTTCAGGTAATCTTCTTAGACCTGCTATATCTTTAGCGGATGTTGCTGCAGCTTCAACTTTTTGGTTGGAAGCTTTAGCGCAACAAGTATCAGATCATAATTCTCATAGCATGGTTAATCTTCTTCAACATGCTAATAACTTTATTTGTGATGCCATCTTTGATATCATTAGAGTTGATGTCAGGTATATGTCTCTAGCTATTCTAGCTAGAAGAGCTTTATGGCTTAAAACTTGGAATGCTGATATGTCTTCTAAGTCAACTTTGCTTTCCCTTTCCTTCCAGGGTAATAAATTATTTGGTTCTCAGTTGGATTCTATTATCTCAACTGTCACTGGAGGGAAAGGAACTTTTTTACCACAGGATAAAAAATCTAAAGGTAAATTTAGGTCTAATAATCGTTTTCGTTCCTTTCGTCACAATAAGGAACAAAAGCCTGATCCTTCATCCTCAGGAGCGGTATCAGTTTGGAAACCATCTCCAGTCTGGAATAAATCCAAGCCTTTTAGAAAACCAAAGCCAGCTCCCAAGTCCACATGAAGGTGCGGCCCTCATTCCAGCTTAGCTGGTAGGGGGCAGATTACGATTTTTCAAAGAAATTTGAATCAATTCAATTCACAATCTTTGGATTCAGAACATAGTTTCAGAAGGGTACAGAATTGGCTTCAAAATAAGGCCTCCTGCAAAGAGATTTTTTCTTTCCCGTGTCCCAGTAAATCCAGCGAAGGCTCAATCATTTCTGAAATGTGTTTCAGATCTAGAGTTGGCTGGAGTAATTATGCCAGTTCCAGTTCTGGAACAGGGACTGGGGTTTTATTCAAATCTCTTCATTGTACCAAAGAAGGAGAATTCCTTCAGACCAGTTCTGGATCTAAAAATATTGAATCGTTATGTAAGATACCAACATTCAAAATGGTAACTATAAGGACTATCCTGCCTTTTGTTCAGCAAGGGCATTATATGTCCACAATAGATTTACAGGATGCATATCTGCATATTCCGATTCATCCAGATCACTATCAGTTTCTGAGATTCTCTTTCCTAGACAAGCATTATTAATTTGTGGCTCTGCCGTTTGGCCTAGCAACAGCTCCAAGGATTTTTACAAAGGTTCTCGGTGCCCTTCTGTCTGTAATCAGAGAACAGGGTATTGTGGTATTTCCTTATTTGGACGATATCTTGGTACTTGCTCAGTCTTCACATTTAGCAGAATCTCATACGAATCGACTCGTATTGTTTCTTCGAGATCATGGTTGGAGGATCAATTTGCCAAAAAGTTCATTGATTCCTCAGACAAGGGTAACCTTTTTAGGTTTCCAGATAGATTCAGTGTCCATGACTCTGTATCTGACGGACAAGAGACGTCTAAAATTGGTTTCAGCCTGTCGAAACCTTTAGTCTCAATCATTCCCTTCAGTAGCCTTATGCATGGAAATTCTAGGTCTTATGACTGCTGCATCGGACGCGATCCCCTTTGCTCGTTTTCACATGCGACCTCTTCAGCTCTGTATGCTGAACCAGTGGTGCAGGGATTTCACAAAGATACATCAATTAATATCTTTAAAACCATTTGTACGACACTCTCTGACGTGGTGGAGAGATCACCAACGTTTAGTTCAGGGGGCTTCTTTTGTTCTTCCAACCTGGACTGTGATTTCAACAGATGCAAGTCTGACAGGTTGGGGAGCAGTTTGGGGGTCTCTGACAGCACAAGGAGTTTGGGAATCTCAGGAGGTGAGATTACCAATCAATATTTTGGAACTCCGTGCAATTTTCAGAGCTCATCAGTCTTGGCCTCTTCTAAAGAGAGAATCGTTCATTTGTTTTCAGACAGACAATGTCACAACTGTGGCATATATCAATCATCAAGGAGGGACTCACTGTCCTCTGGCTATGAAAGAAGTATCTCGAATTCTGGTTTGGGCGGAATCCAGCTCCTGTCTAATTTCTGCGGTTCATATCCCAGGTATAGACAATTGGGAAGCGGATTATCTCAGTCGCCAAACGTTACATCCGGGCGAATGGTCTCTTCACCCAGAGGTATTTTTTCAGATTGTTCAATTTGGGGACTTCCAGAAATAGATCTGATGGCTTCTCATCTAAACAAGAAACTTCCCAGGTATCTGTCCAGATCCAGGGATCCTCAAGCGGAAGCAGTGGATGCATGGTCACTTCCTTGGAAGTATCATCCTGCCTATATCTTTCCGCCTCTAGTTCTTCTTCCAAGAGTAATCTCCAAGATTCTGAAGGAATGCTCGTTTGTTCTGCTGGTGGCTCCAGCATGGCCGCAGAGGTTCTGGTATGCGGATCTTGTCCGGATGGCCTCTTGCCAACCGTGGACTCTTCCGTTAAGACCAGACCTTCTGTCGCAAGGTCCTTTTTTCCATCAGGATCTCAAATCCTTAAATTTAAAGGTATGGAGATTGAACGCTTGATTCTTGGTCAAAGAGGTTTCTCTGACTCTGTGATTAATACTATGTTACAGGCTCGTAAATCTGTATCTAGGAAGATATATTATAGAGTCTGGAAGACTTACATTTCTTGGTGTCTTTCTCATCATTTTTCCTGGCATTCTTTTAGAATTCCGAGAATTTTACAGTTTCTTCAGGATGGTTTGGATAAAGGTTTGTCTGCAAGTTCCTTGAAAGGACAAATCTCTGCTCTTTCTGTTCTTTTTCACAGAAAGATTGCTAATCTTCCTGATATTCGTTGTTTTGTAGAAGCTTTGGTTCGTATAAAACCTGTCATTAAGTCAATTTCTCCTCCTTGGAGTTTGAATTTGGTTCTGGGGGCTCTTCAAGCTCCTCCATTTGAACCTATGCATTCTTTGGACATTAAATTACTTTCTTGGAAAGCTTTTTATTTCTTTTGGCCATCTCTTCTGCTAGAAGAGTTTCTGAATTATCTGCTCTTTCTTGTGAGTCTCCTTTTCTGATTTTTCATCAGGATAAGGCGGTGTTGCGAACTTCTTTTCAATTTTTACCTAAGGTTGTGAATTCTAACAACATTAGTAGAGAAATTGTGGTTCCTTCATTATGTCCTAATCCTAAGAATTCTAAGGAGAAATCATTGCATTCTTTGGATGTAGTTAGAGCTTTGAAATATTATGTTGAAGCTACTAAGAATTTCCGAAAGACTTCTAGTCTTTTTGTTATCTTTTCCGGTTCTAGGAAAGGTCAGAAGGCCTCTGCCATTTCTTTGGCATCTTGGTTGAAATCTTTAATTCATCATGCTTATGTCGAGTCGGGTAAAACCCCGCCTCAAAGGATTACAGCTAATTCTACTAGATCAGTTTGTACTTCCTGGGCTTTTAGGAATGAAGCTTCTGTTGATCAGATTTGCAAAGCAGCAACTTGGTCTTCTTTGCATACTTTTACTAAATTCTACCATTTTGATGTATTTTCTTCTTCTGAAGCAGTTTTTGGTAGAAAAGTACTTCAGGGAGCTGTTTCAGTTTGATTCTTCTGCTTATAATTTCAGTTTTTTTCATTATAAGATTTAAACTTTATTTTGGGTGTGGATTATTTTCAGCGGAATTGGCTGTCTTTATTTTATCCCTACCTCTCTAGTGACTCTTGCGTGGAAGATCCACATCTTGGGTAGTCATTATCCCATACGTCACTAGCTCATGGACTCTTGCTAATTACATGAAAGAAAACATAATTTATGTAAGAACTTACCTGATAAATTCATTTCTTTCATATTAGCAAGAGTCCATGAGGCCCACCCTTTTTTTGTGGTGGTTATGATTTTTTTGTATAAAGCACAATTATTCCAATTCCTTATTTTTTATGCTTTCGCACTTTTTTCTTATCACCCCACTTCTTGGCTATTCGTTAAACTGATTTGTGGGTGTGGTGAGGGGTGTATTTATAGGCATTTTGAGGTTTGGGAAACTTTGCCCCTCCTGGTAGGAATGTATATCCCATACGTCACTAGCTCATGGACTCTTGCTAATTACATGAAAGAAAACATAATTTATGTAAGAACTTACCTGATAAATTCATTTCTTTCATATTAGCAAGAGTCCATGAGGCCCACCCTTTTTTTGTGGTGGTTATGATTTTTTTGTATAAAGCACAATTATTCCAATTCCTTATTTTTTATGCTTTCGCACTTTTTTCTTATCACCCCACTTCTTGGCTATTCGTTAAACTGATTTGTGGGTGTGGTGAGGGGTGTATTTATAGGCATTTTGAGGTTTGGGAAACTTTGCCCCTCCTGGTAGGAATGTATATCCCATACGTCACTAGCTCATGGACTCTTGCTAATTACATGAAAGAAAACATAATTTATGTAAGAACTTACCTGATAAATTCATTTCTTTCATATTAGCAAGAGTCCATGAGGCCCACCCTTTTTTTGTGGTGGTTATGATTTTTTTGTATAAAGCACAATTATTCCAATTCCTTATTTTTTATGCTTTCGCACTTTTTTCTTATCACCCCACTTCTTGGCTATTCGTTAAACTGATTTGTGGGTGTGGTGAGGGGTGTATTTATAGGCATTTTGAGGTTTGGGAAACTTTGCCCCTCCTGGTAGGAATGTATATCCCATACGTCACTAGCTCATGGACTCTTGCTAATATGAAAGAAATGAATTTATCAGGTAAGTTCTTACATAAATTATGTTTTTCAAATTCCTGAGGGCAGGGGGTGTTTTTCCGCATTTAGGCTCATTAACTATCCGGTTTTCACAATAAAGGGTTAAGTGTGTTTTTTTTTTTGTGGGGAAAACTTAACTGCATAAATTGAATCTTATATCAAAAATTTGAAACGATTGGTGTATTTTAAAGCAGTTTTGCAGAACGTGTATGCTTTTTTTCTCTTAAAGGCGCAGTACCGTTTTTTAACATTTTTTCACTAAAGTGTTTTCAAGCTTGTTTGTGGTCATTACTAGCCTGTTCAACATGTCTGACATTGAGGAAAGCCAATGTTCAATGTGTTTAGAAGCCATTGTGGAACCCCCATTTAAAATGTGTTTCTCATACACTGAAAGGGCAATAAATTGCAAAGAACATATTTTAGCTGATAAAAGTATGTCGCAGGATGATTCTCACTCAGAAGGGAATCAGGTTATGCCATCTAATTCTCCCCAAGTGTTCCAACCATTAACGCCCGCACAAGCGACGCCAAGTACTTCTAGTGCGTCTAATTCTTTCACCCTGCAAGATATGGCCGCAGTTATGAATACTTCCCTCACAGAGGTTTTATCTAACCTGCCTGGGTTGCAGGGGAAGCGCAGTAGGTCTGGTGTGAGAGTAAATACTGAGCCCTCTGACGCTTTATTAGCCATATCCGATGTACCCTCACAATGTTCTGAGTTGGGGGTGAGGGATTTGCTGTCTGAGGGAGAGATTTCTGATTCAGGAAAGATGTTCCCTCAGACAGACTCAGATATGACGGCTTTTAAATTTAAACTAGAACACCTCCGCTTGTTGCTCAGGGAGGTTTTAGCGACTCTGGATGATTGTGACCCTATTGTAGTTCCAGAGAAATTGTGTAAAATGGACAGATATCTCGAGGTTCCTGCCTACACTGATGTTTTTCCGGTCTCTAAGAGGATTTCGGACATTGTCACTAAGGAGTGGGATAAACCAGGTATTCCGTTTTCTCCCCCTCCTACTTTTAAGAAAATGTTTCCCATATCAGACACCATGCGGGACTTGTGTCAGACGGTCCCTAAGGTGGAGGGGGCTATTTCTACCCTGGCTAAGCGTACAACTATACCTATTGAGGACAGTTGTGCTTTCAAAGATCCTATGGATAAAAAATTAGAGGATCTCCTAAAGAAAATATTTATTCATCAGGGTTTTCTTCTGCAGCCTATAGCGTGCATTGTTCCTGTAACTACTGCAGCTGCTTTTTGGTTCGAGGCTCTGGAGGAGGCTCTTCAGGTTGAGACCCCATTAGATGATATTCTGGATAGAATTAGGGCTCTCAAGCTAGCTAATTCTTTCATTACAGATGCCGCTTTTCAACTGGCTAAATTAGCGGCAAAGAATTCAGCTTTTGCCATTTTATCGCGTAGAGCGTTATGGCTTAAGTCCTGGTCTGCTGACGTGTCATCCAAATCTAAGCTTTTAGCCATCCCTTTCAAGGGTAAGACCCTATTCGGGCCTGAACTGAAAGAGATCATTTCAGACATCACTAGAGGAAAAGGCCATGCACTTCCTCAGGATAAGACAAATAAGATGAGGACCAAGCAAAATAATTTTCGTTCCTTTCGAAACTTCAAAGGTGGTCTCTCTACCTCCTCGCCTGCTGCAAAGCAGGAGGGGAATTTTGCTCAATCCAAGTCTGTCTGGAGACCTAACCAGACTTGGAACAAAGGTAAACAGGCCAAGAAGCCCGCTGCTGCCACCAAGACAGCATGAAGGGGTAGCCCCCGATCCGGGACTAGTAGGGGGCAGACTTTCTCTCTTTGCTCAGGCTTGGGCAAGAGACGTTCAGGACTCCTGGGCTTTAGAAATCGTAACCCAGGGGTAGCTTCTGAATTTCAAAGATTCTCCTCCAAGGGGGAGATTCCATCTTTCTCAATTGTCTGTAAAACAGACAAAAAGAGAGTTCTTACGCTGTGTAGAAGACCTATATACCATGGGAGTGATCTGCCCAGTTCCGAAAACAGAACAGGGGCAGGGGTTTTGCTCCAATCTGTTTGTGGTTCCCAAAAAAGAGGGGACCTTCAGACCAATTTTAGATCTCAAGATCCTAAACAAATTCCTCAGAGTCCCATCCTTCAAGATGGAGACCATTCAGACTATTTTACCAATGATTCAGGAGGGTCAATATATGACCACCTTGGATTTAAAGGATGCGTAACTGCACATCCCTATCCACAAAGATCATCAACAGTACCTCAGGTTCGCCTTTCTGGACAAGCATTACCAGTTTGTGGCTCTTCCCTTCGGGCTGGCCACAGCTCCCAGAATTTTCACCAAGATGCTAGGGTCCCTTCTGGCGGTTCTAAGGCCGCGGGGCATAGCAGTGGCGCCTTATCTGGACGATATCTTAATTCAGGCGTCAACTTACCAACTAGCCAAATCTCACACGGACATCGTGTTGGCTTTTCTAAGATCTCACGGGTGGAAGGTGAACGTAAAAAACAGTTCACTTCTCCCCCTCACGAGAGTAGCATATATCAATCATCAGGGGGGAACAAAGAGTTCTCTAGCAATGATAGAAGTTACCAAAATAATTTGATGGGCAGAGACTCACTCTTGCCATCTATCAGCAATCTATATCCCAGGAGTGGAGAACTGGGAAGCAGATTTTCTAAGTCGTCAGACTTTTCATTTGGGGGAGTGGGAACTCCATCCGGAGGTGTTTGCACAATTGACTCATCAATGGGGCACACCAGAATTGGATCTGATGGCGTCTCGTCAGAACGCCAAACTTCCTTGTTACGGGTCCAGATCACAGGATCCTCAAGCAGTACTGATAGATGCTCTAGCAGTACCTTGGTCGTTCAACCTGGCTTATGTGTTTCCACCATTTCCTCTCCTCCCTCGTCTGATTGCCAGAATAAAACAGGAGAGAGCTTTGGTGATTTTGATAGCACCTGCGTGGTCACGCAGGAATTGGTATGCAGACCTGGTGGACATGTCATCTCTACCACCATGGATACTGCCACTGAGAGAGGACCTTCTCATTCAAGGTCCGTTCCAGCATCCAAATCTAGTTTCTCTGCGACTGACTGCCTGGAGATTGAACGCTTGATTTTATCTAAGCGGGGATTCTCTGAGTCGGTCATAGATACCTTGATTCAGGCTCGAAAGCCTGTCACTAGGAAAATTTATCATAAGATATGGCGTAAATATCTTTATTGGTGTGAATCCAAAGGCTACTCATGGAGTAAGATCAGGATTCCTAGGATTTTGTCCTTTCTCCAAGAAGGATTGGAGAAGGGGTTATCAGCTAGTTCCCTAAAGGGACAGATATCTGCTTTATCAATTTTTCTACACAAGTGTCTGGCAGATGTTCCAGACGTTCAGTTGTTTTGTCAGGCTTTAGTTAGAATTAAGCCTGTGTTTAAACCTGTTGCTCCGCCATGGAGTTTGAATTTAGTTCTTAAAGTTCTTCAAGGGGTTCCGTTTGAACCTATGCATTCCATAGATATTAAGCTTCTGTCTTGGAAAGTTCTGTTTTTAGTCGCTATCTCTTTGGCTCGAAGAGTTTCTGAACTATCTGCATTGCAATGCGACTCACCTTATCTTGTTTTTCATTCGGATAAGGTGGTTTTGCGAACCAAACCTGGATTCCTTCCTAAGGTTGTTACTAATAAGAATATTAATCAGGAAATTGTTGTTCCTTCCCTGTGTCCTAATCCTTCCTCTAAGAAGGAGCGTCTGTTGCACAACTTGGACGTGGTTCGTGCTTTGAAGTTTTACTTGCAAGCGACCAAAGATTTCCGTCAAACATCTTCTTTGTTTATTGTCTATTCTGGAAAACGTAGAGGTCAAAAAGCTACGGCTACCTCTCTTTCTTTTTGGCTGAAAAGCATCATCCGTTTCACATACGAGACTGCTGGACAGCAGCCTCCTGAAAGAATTACAGCTCATTCTACTAGAGCGGTGGCTTCCACATGGGCTTTTAAAAATGATGCTTCTGTTGAACAGATTTGTAAGTCTGCGACTTGGTCGCCGCTTCATACCTTTTCCAAATTTTACAAATTTTATACTTTTGCTTCTTCGGAGGCTATTTTTGGGAGAAAACCTCTTCAAGCAGTGGTGCCTTCTGTTTAGCCATCTGTCTTGTCCCTCCCGTTCATCCGTGTCCTATAGCTTTGGTATTGTATCCCACAAGTAAAGGATGAATCCGTGGACTCGTCGTACCTTAGAAGAAATTAATTTATCAGGTAAGCTTAAATTTACTTTTTTTTATGTGAGTTTAGTGGGAAGCTACTTTAATGATAAGTCTCTATCTTATTTCGGGTTTCAAGGTGTCCAATATATAACTGGGAGGGGGGGTGGCAGCGCAGAAGCGGGAGAAGCCACCTCTCTGAAATTAGTTTTTGCAGGTTGGGCTGTCTGGAGCTGTTAAGTGTCACTCCCATTACCCATAATCCCCGTCATTATTTGCCTTCCTGTAACAAGGTGGAGTGAGAAGATGGTGCTCTGAATGCTGTGTCCATGTGATCCTCTTGAGTAAGAGTATTGGTAGCTGTTAGCTGCTGGAGGTCGCAGAGTAGTCCCTGTTATCCCTCCAGCAATCTATGCTAACCCCCCCCACCCGGCAGCCAGGGTTACGTTTACTCTGCTCTCCTTTCATCTCAGGTCCCTGTTAGAAGTCTGATGAAGCTGACAGACCTGAAAGTGCTGTGACTGCTCCTGGAGGGTGTCCTTTTATTTACTGAAAGGGACTGCAAGTTTATTCAGGACCAGGTGGGGCCTGCTATCCGTATAACATATTGAGATATATCCTCATGTTTGGGATATCTTGCAGCCTTCAGCCAGAGACAGGAATCTCGCCGCTTACATGTCCTGGTGCAAGTCAGTTATAGACCAGGTCAGCCCTGCCTTATGTTGTTGAATGGGAGTCAGGTCTTTGTTTCTGGGGTTAATGCAACCAGTTCACTTTACCCTAATACTGGCTTTTTCAGCAGCACATTTTCACACGCTTTCTAGCCACCATTCATTACTCAATGTTGGATGCAGGACGGATTCCTTTACTATGGCTCGTGCCCTTAGGTAAAGGGAACTAGGTTCCATGTGGCGATTTTTTTTCTCCTACATGATTGGGGAGCGTTTCACTACTAATTTCTTTTACAAGATACAATGAGTCCACGGATTTCATCCTTACTTGTGGGATATCACCTCCTGGTCAGCAGGAGGAGGCAAAGAGCACCACAGCAGAGCTGTATATATAACTCCTCCCTTCCCTCCCACTCCAGTCATTCTCTTTGCCTGTGCTAGTGAAGAGTTCGGTTTTCCAGAATTTTTTTTCTTTTCTCCAAGTAGGATTGGGGAAGGGTTTATTGGCAAGTTCCCTAAAGGGTCAGATTTCTGCCTTATCTATTTTGTAGAAGTAGTAAGAAGTGAATACAGCGCCAACAAGAGGCCAAGGGATAAATATACTCACAGAGAGATAAAAGAAGATTATTTAATGAACCATGTTAAAAAGCATCAGTAATAAAAGACTATATATAAAAAATGTAAAAAGCACATATAAATAAAATTACAAATACAGGAATATCTTACAGAAGCGGCTCAAAGGGCCAAAGCTGATAATTACAATAAAAACAGAGGTAATAACAGGTGATCAGTGTGAGTGGTACACCAGAATAAGAGTGTATACTAATAAAACAGAATTAGCCTAAGTACAACTGTAGCAAGTGCATCAAGCAAAAAACTAATAAACAATAATACAAACAATAGTGTTCAAAATTAGTGTTACAAAAATAGTGTTCCAAAAAATAGAAAAATGCACTGCAGTGCAAAAAAAGGGGGTAGCAAAATAATTGTATAGATACAATCAAATAGTGAGTGAGTGCAAATGGATATAAAAATGCTAGCTACTTAATCCACTGAGGTTAAGATATAATTAAATATAATACACAATATGCAATAACATAAAAAATAAAAAATAAAATATAAAATATAATCCAAAAAAGTGTTCAAAAAGTTGATCAACAAATGTTAGTGAAGAACAAAAATAAGTCAATCAAAACTAAAAAATGGAAAAAAAGGGTGTTCTTCACTAACATTTGTTGATCAACTTTTTGAACACTTTTTTGGATTATATTTTATATTTTATTTTTTATTTTTTATGTTATTGCATATTGTGTATTTTATTTTTTATGTTATTGCATATTGTGTATTATATTTAATTATATCTTAACCTCAGTGGATTAAGTAGCTAGCATTTTTATATCCATTTGCACTCACTCACTACTTGATTGTATCTATACAATTATTTTGCTACCCCCCTTTTTTTGCACTGCAGTGCATTTTTCTATTTTTTGGAACACTATTTTTGTAACACTAATTTTGAACACTATTGTTTGTATTATTGTTTATTAGTTTTTTGCTTGATGCACTTGCTACAGTTGTACTTAGGCTAATTCTGTTTTATTAGTATACACTCTTATTCTGGTGTACCACTCACACTGATCACCTGTTATTACCTCTGTTTTTATTGTAATTATCAGCTTTGGCCCTTTGAGCCGCTTCTGTAAGATATTCCTGTATTTGTAATTTTATTTATATGTGCTTTTTACATTTTTTATATATAGTCTTTTATTACTGATGCTTTTTAACATGGTTCATTAAATAATCTTCTTTTATCTCTCTGTGAGTATATTTATCCCTTGGCCTCTTGTTGGCGCTGTATTCACTTCTTACTACTTGTGCATATTTTTTGGAGGTTGGTTAGGATCTCTGTTTGGATACAGCTTGGGGATTACCTTAGCGCTTGTACACACACCCTTTTTCATTATCTATTTTGTAGGCCAACGTCTGGTGGAGGTCCCTGACGTTCAATCCTTTTGTCAGGCTTTGGTTGGAATCAGGCCTGTGTTTCAAACCCATTGCTCCTCCATGGAGTCTGAATTTGGTTCTTAAAGTTTTATTTCTTGTTGTCTTTTCTTCAGCTTGAAGAGTGTCTGAACTTTCAGCATTACAATACGCTTGTCCTTATCTTATTTTTCATTCAGATAAGGTAGTTTTGCGTCCTAGCCTAGGTTTCCTTCCTAAGGCTTTTTCAAACAGGACCATTAATCAAGAGATTGTTGTTCTTTCTTTGTGTGTTATTCCTTCTTCTCAAAGGGAACGTATTTTGCACGGTTTGGACGTGGTCTGTGCTTTAACATTTTATTTACAAGACGTCAGTCGTCTTATTTGTAGTTTTTTCTGGAAGACGTATGGGTCAGTATGCTACGGCTCTCTCTTCTTTTTGGCTGAAGTGTATCATCCATTTTGCATGTGAGACTGCTGTACAGCAGCCTCCTGTATGAGTTACGGCCCATTCCACTAGGGATGTTGCTTCCTCGTGGACATCCAAGAATGAAGCTTCTGTAGCCAACGTTTGCATGGCTGCAACCTGGTCTTCTTTTCACATTTTTTTCTACTTTACAATTTGATACTTTTGCTTCATCAGAGGCTGTTTTTGGGAGTTGGGTTCTTGAAGCAGTGGTGCCTTCCGTTTTTAGGTTCCCTGTCTTGTCCCTCCCTTTTCATCCGTGTACTATAGCTTTGGTATTGTATCCCACAAGTAAGGATGAAATACGTGGACTCATCATATCTTGTAAAAGAAAAGGAAATGTATTCTTACCTGATAAATTTGTTTCTTTTACGATACGATGAGTCCACGGCCCACCCTGTTTTTATAAGACAGGTCTTTAATTTTGTTAAACTTCAGTCACCTCTGCACAAATTTATCAGGTAAGAATACATTTCCTTTTTCTGTTCCTCTTACTCAAAGTGGTCTGGTAGCTCATTTAGAGGGAGGTTTATGTTCGGAGATAAGCAGTTAGCCTTCAGTATTTCCTACTAGCGCACTGTGCTTGGGACATTTTGTTGTATTTACTCATGTTGTGTATGGCATCCAGTCCTGGTGCCAACTGCTACCCTGCAGTGCCCGGTTCCAATATACTCGCAAGTAGTTGCGCTTTAATCTACAAATTGTAATGTGTGGCGCTCTGGTATTCGGTTAGACTCCTCTCAGACTGCACCAGCATGCCCTGCCTAGGGGCTTTATCTGGTAGTGCCTGTGTTATCTTCTATAATAGGTTGGTGTATTCACTGCAGGGATTTTATTCCTGGATCTGGCTGTGACTGTTTTCAGCCGTGGTTTGTTGTAGGGGGCGAGCTCTACTAGTAAGGAGTTGCCTTAAAGAGCCTATGATATTTTTATTAGGGCACCGCCTTTTTATTCTCTCTGCCGTCTGCGCTTTCAGCCGCACTCCGGTTCTATGCTTGGTTATTTCTCATCTGCTGGGGTTATTGATATAAACTAGTGGGCATTTAGTCATATGCTTGTTTATTAAACTTATTTTATTTTTTCATATAAGTTTCTGAGCCTTTCAGAGGATTTCTTGGTATTTGCGGCCATCTTGTGGCAAATCAATGTAATTGCTCTACTGCAAACGTTTTTCTTTTTTTTTTTTAACTAAGGAAAGAATATTTAGCTAAGTTATTCCTTATGTAATGTTCTGTACATGCATGGCTTTTTTATTGGGACACTATACTATTTGTCCCATGTGAACTTCTGACATTAAGAAACTAATAGGAGTTTATTTCTTTCTAATGACACGGTGAGACCACGGATCATCATCCATTACTGTTGGGAATATTGGTCCTGGCCAGCAGGAGGCAAAGAGCACCACAGCAAAGCTGATGAGTATCACCTCCCTTCCCACAACCCCCAGTCATTCTCTTTGCCTCTAGTGTAAGGAAGAGATGAAGTTATTAGGTGTCCTGATTTTTTATTCTTCTTAAAGAGTTTTTTATTTTGAAGTCTGGGCAAGATTGCTCTGGCCTTCCATCACAATTTGGGTCTAGCCGTACTCCACATTAGTCTCTTCAGCAGGGCTGTGGTGGCTTTAAATCAGTTAGGAACTTGTAAAGTGGGCTTTGCTGCCTTTTGTTGCTGCCCTGGTATGGAAAGCCTGAGTAAGTTTACTCTGTCTTTATTTTTACACAGGTCTCTGTGAGGAGCGTCATCCTCCCATACTTTGTGAGGTTGTCTGACTGCCGGACGGCTAGAATGCAGGTAAGTGCCTTTTATCTTCTAAAAGTTGGGAGATTGTGCACTTTATATATTTTGCAACTCTGATTGGGACATTATATACCCTAGTTTGGTATCCTTAGGCAGCATGCAGGCACTTATAGTGACTTTGAGAGACAGTCTGTTTCTCCTTCAGAGACTGAAGGGGTTAATCAGTATGTAGGACTTTGTTTTCTTTAAATTGTTTATTTTTATGTAAAAATGAATGACATGTATGCTTATGACATTGCCTAGTCAGGGGGAGGTTTTTTCCTTAGCGGCTGGGAGCACGGGCTTTATTAAGCACTGCGTACTCGCAGTCTGTTTTGAATCTCCCTCATGTATCTTCTGTTTCCTAGGGGAGCGGTGGTGTCTAGGTAGTCTGTCCGTTGAGAGGAGGAGTAAACTATGGTACTCCATTTTTTCTCTCTGAACCGGGTATGTCGCTCTCCCTTGAATTTTAGGCGTCACCTTTTATTTCTCCTCAGAGAGGTAGCGGAAGCGCAATTTTTTTCTGCACTCGGTTCCTGGTCACGTGACTCCGCCTCCTTACTCCGAGCAATGAGGTTTTCTACCTGCGTGTGCTACGCATCAGTAATACATATCAACATAAAGTATTTAAGGTGCCCTTTTATCTAGGGGATTCAGTACCAGATTTAGAGATCTGAGGAATCCTGCATTTTTTTAATTCTGTCTCCTAAAAGCTTAAAGGGACAGTATTTTAGTATATTAGTAGATTAGTACTTAAAGTCATTACATATGTTATGGGCAGTTTTGTTTAAGACCCTTAAAGTGACAGTTTTGTGTTTTTTAGGAGAGCCTTTAGTTTTTGTTATAAGCATAGCATAGAGAGTATGCTTGTATGTTTATATATGCTTATTTGTACTATAAGCATAGTATACTGTACCATAGGTAGCTTCTTATATAGATTCTGCTTAGTCCTTGACTTTTTTTTTACGTGACAATACAAGTTTTGTTTTCTTTTGGTTTATTTTTTGGTTTGGAGTTTAATAGCTCCTACGGACACGTCTGTCTTAAACTACTTTTTAGAGTTTTTTTAATGAAAATTTTATAGCGAACTTCCTTTTAAATTTTTCTGAGCCCTATGTCTCTCAGGATGATACTGTCTAGGCAATGCCACAGTTTCTCCTTATTGTCCCAAGCCTCTATGGCATCACATGCAGTGCCCTGCGATTCCTCTCAGTCTCCTGGAGGAGTGTATTTGCATACAGAATTACAGCTCTGATATTCTCTGCGGTATCTGTGGCTGGTCTGTTTCTCCCTGTTTTCAGGAAAAATGCAAGGGGACATTTAATGTTTCCGATAATAGGGTTTCTGCTCCACATGCTGCTACACAGGTTCACCTTCTAAGTTTAGGGGGGATTGCCGTAGTTTCTGAGGGAGAATTCTCAGATTTGGACAGTTTAATTATTTTATCTGATACTGAAGTAGTCTCCTTCAGATGTATGCGTCAACACCTCTTGTAATGTTATAGGAGGTTTTAGCTACTTGGACAATGCCGACCCACCTGTCGTTGTCAACCTTTGAAGTTTTGTAAACTATATCAGTTCTTTTTCCTTCCCTGAGGAAGTGTTCTTGACGTGCAATGGGATTTTTCTCAGGAATAGAAGTTGGGGATATCCTTTCCCTGTCTTCCGTCCTTTAAAGGAATCTCCTGTCGATGTCTCCTTTATAAGGCACAATGTCTTTAATAGGACTTCCTTTAGCTATGAGAACTTTGATCCATGTTGAGTTAGCTAGCTCCTTTTTGGATCTATGGTTAAGAAGCTGGATGTTTTTTTGTTCGTTGAGAACAATGCCTTGTCTCTTAGACTGGCTGTACCAGCCTAATGGTTTTTATGGCTGAAATCTTGGTGGTCGGTGAAGCCTACCTGTGGCCTTGGGGTACAGCTTAGACTTTATAGTTCTGCAGTTGCAGAGTTAATATTTTATGTTTCCTCTAATCCACACTTGTGGCGTTTTCTTTTAGGATATTTGTCCATAATTTTCCTCTGTCCTTGGAGGGAAAGTTAAGAGACTTTCCCTGAATAGGTTCAGGACCTCCTCTCTGGGAGTGCTAAGTCCAGTTCCAGTATGGGAACGGGTTCTATATTTTTATCTAGTATCTTTTCTCCTTGGTCATGAGGGCCTGTTAAGAACAAACTTAGAATTTATGGTTTCTTTGAACGGAATCCTCACAAGTTTCTGAGAAGGACTTTGGGTTGAAGGATGTTTTTTCTGGACAATATATGGTTCAGGTATCTTCCGTCCTTGAACAATCTCTCTTCAGAGTTTTTGTCAATTTTCTTTCCCATAGATGGGATTGAATCTGTGATAGAATCCCCTTATTTCATCTACAAGGGTGATGAATGGACCATTTATTTCATTACTGCAGCAGGTCTATGTGACCTAGTGGTTAGCTTGTCTGTCTAGGCTACTTGCTTTTAACCCATTTCCGTCAGATTCTCATCGCTCCAGCCTGGCCTCCAGAATTTGGTTTGTGGATCTGGTGAGGATGTCTTCCTCTCCCCCGTGGAAATTTCTGCTGAGGAAGTAACTCCTACTTCAGAGTCTTTTCTTTATCCAAATCTAGATTTCTGAAGCTGTTTGATCGTCTTGTCTAGACTAAGTTTTTCTGAAAAAGTTACGGACTCCATCATACTCTTAAGCTGGGTTCGGGCTACATTTATCATAATGTTTTGTGCTCATACCTTTACTGGTGTGAATCTCAGGGTTTCTCTTGGCGTAAAGTGAGATTCCTCGTATTTTCTCCTGGAGAAGGGTTTGTCTGTTAGTGTCCTGTAGAGGTCAGATTTCTGCCCTTTTTGTTATGTTTCTTTCTCGTTTGGCTGACTTGCCAGATGTTCAATCCTTTGTTCAGGCCGTGGTCAGAATCAGGCCTGTTTTTAAACCAGTTGCTCCTCCATGGAGCCTTAATCTTGTTATTAGGTTTCTGCAGCAGGCGCCGTTTGAGCCTATACACTCTGTTGATATTAAATTATCTTGGAACGTTTCATTTTCTTCTCACTATTTCTTCTGCTCGTAGAGTTTCTGAGCTTTCGGCTCTGCAGTGTGATCCCCCTTACCTTATTTTGCATGCGGATAAGGCGGTCCTTCGTAATAAGTTGGGATTTCTTCCCAAGGGGTGTCGAAATGCATTATCAATCAGGAAATTGTTGTCCCTTCGTTCTGTCCTAATCCTTTTCCTCAGAAGGAACGTCTGTTGCATAACCTGAAGGGAGATGTGGTGCGTAGTGGTTAGCTCCACCTCTTCTGAAGCAGAAGGTTGTGAGTTTAAACCCAGGTAAAAGCTCCTGCTTTCTCATCCAGGTTGTGCTTCTGGTGACAGCTCGCATTCCTAAGCAGAAGTTCAAAGAGCTTGTGCATGCTCTGAAGTTCTATCTGCAAGCAACTATAGGTTTTTGTCAGTCTTCTTCCCCTTTTTATTGTATTCTCTGGTAAAAGTAAAGGCCAGAGGGCCACTTCTTCTACTTTTTCCTTTTGGTTGAGAAGTGTTATTCGGTTGGCTTACGAGACAGCTGGACAACAGGAGGATTACGGCTCATTCCACTAGGGCTGTCTCTTCTTCCTGGGCCTTTAAAAATGAGGCCTCTGTGGAACAGATCTGCAAGGCGGCCACTTGGTCCTCGTTGCATACTTTTTCCAAATTTTACAATTTTGATGTTTTTCACTCAGCTGTGGCTTCCTTTGGGAGGAAAGTTCTTCAAGTGGTGGTGCCTTCTGTTTGGGTCCGCCTGTTTTGTTCTCCCTCCCTTCCATTCTGTGTCCTCTAGCTTGGGTATTGGTTCCCACTAGTAATTAGAATGGATTTGTGGACTCTCTATGCCAATGGGAAATAAAATAAAATTTATGCTTACCTGTTAAATTATTTTCTTTTCTTGGCATGGAGATCCACAACCCACTCTTAATTTGAGTTGTCTGCTTTTTTTGTATAAACCTCAGGCACCTCTATACCCTTGTGTTGTCATCTTTTTCCATTTTCCATCGGCTGAATGACTGGGGATTATGGGTAATGGGAGTGACACTTAACAGCTTTTTGCCTCCACCTGGTGGCCAGGAGTTGAAATCCCACTAGTAATTAGAATGGATTCGTGGACTCTCCATGCCAAGGAAAGAAAATAATTTATCAGGAAAGCATAAATTTTGATTTTAACGAAGCAAATGATCACAAATGTAGGACGGGGCATTCTAGTCTAGTGAAAACCCTCCCAGTGCCTAATCCAGCACAGATCAATTATCACAGTAAATAGAATATGTCAAGTTAAAAACTTCTATCAGCATAAATATTATCACTCATATATAAAAATCATTCATATAAAAACTTATATCAGCATAAATATTATCACTCATATATAAAAATCATTCATATAAAAACTTCTATCAGCATAAATATTATCACTCATATATAAAAATCATTCATATAAAAACTTCTATCAGCATAAATATTATCACTCATATATAAAAATCATTCATATAAAAACTTCTATCAGCATAAATATTATCACTCATATATAAAAATCATTCATATAAAAACTTCTATCAGCATAAATATTATCACTCATATATAAAAATCATTCATATAAAAACTTCTATCGGCATAAATATTATCACTCATATATAAAAATCATTCATATAAAAACTTCTATCAGCATAAATATTATCACTCATATATAAAAATCATTCATATAAAAACTTCTATCAGCATAAATATTATCACTCATATATAAAAATCATTCATATAAAAACGTTCTTGTGTTAAGGGTATTAGAAAACAACAATATGGAGAATTTCTTAATGTTTTATTATACCAGTTGGTTATATTAAAATATTAAAATATGCATCCGTTCTTTTTTAAAGTACAGCATTTAACTCTTAAAGGGACATTCAAAGAAAGATTAACCTGAGAGTAACAAGTTTCATTAGTTGTTTAATATTGACAAAATAAGTGTAAGTTTTTCTATAAAACAATGGGAGCTGCCATGTTGTAACTTAGGTTACCTTCCCTGCTGTGGCCAATTAGAGAGAGTTATAAATAGTTCACTAGAATGTGCAGCCAATGGCTGTGTGGAATACAACGGTGATCTGCACTTCCATTTATAACAGGAACTGAAATGGCCACACTTTCAGAATGAAATTACAGGAAAAATATATATATATATATATATATATAAATAAAGTACTTTGCAAAGTTGTTGTTTTTTATTTATACATTTAATAATTTTATATAACTATCCCAAAGTGTTTAATGTCCCTTTAATTGAGAAGCCTTTGTATATTATAACAATTTGCTTGTGTGTTTGTGTATCAGGCAGTTTACTCACAGCCCAACAATCACCGCTGATAGTAGCATTCCTCTTGGCGTCTCACCGCAAGTGTACCAGGTTTCGTCACATGACCCTTGCTGTCGGTTCAGAAGTTTTTATAAGAATTCTCTTACCATGGACTATTAAGTGAACTCTTTAAACTATCCTTTTACCTAGCAAAATACATGAGCTTTTATAGAGTTTTTATATGAATGATTTTCCCTAATGTTTATATATGAGTGTAATAATAAATATTTATGTTGATATATGTTTAACTTGATACTTTATTCTATTTATTGTGATAGTTGATGTGTTGGATTGGGCACTGAGAGGGTTTTCACTAGGCTAGCAATTGCCTACATTTTGAGATATTTTTGAAAAGGATGTGTAGTACAGTGTCTGTTATTGTTGTAACAGTAAACACAACATATACTTTGTAAACTTGAGTTGCAGATTATGATGCTATTGTCTCCTTGTACACAAATTCATACTATGATTCGATAGCGCTCTTAAGACATGAAGTATTTGCGCAGACAGTTTGTCAGAGTGACTTGATCTAACAGAATCTTACATGATATTCTGCTTCTCTTGTCCTCAGACCATTGTGTTAAGTTTACTGATGAGATCTATTGGCAACAAGAACACTATCCTCCTGGGACTGGGCTTCCAGATATTGCAGCTGGCCTGGTATGGCTTTGGATCAGAGCCTTGGTAAGTGCCCATTGTTGCATTTTTTGCTCCACCTATTCATCCACAGTTGCACATCAATGGCAGCTCTGAACGTGTTTATGTGAAATGGGTTTGTCATGCAGTTCATCTGGTGATCACAGAAGATTTCTTGACTAGCTTGGATCTCTAGTATCTGCCTAGTTCCCCGTGCTCTGCTGCCCTCTCCTATACACATCCTCGCCCTACATACAAGACAGCATATACATGTTATAAAGGGTTAACAAAGAGCTGTTTGGTAAATGCCACATGTAACAGATTATGATGTTTATATTATATATATATATATAAATATAGAAAGAGAGATACACTGCAATGTAGCAAAGGAACTGGTTAATCCAGCACCAAATTGTGTGAGATATAAAAATATCAGCTGGTTCTGTGACACTGGTGTCTGATCAGTTATAGCCTCTGCTAGGATTTCTAGTTTGCTTCAGTACAGTATTTGTTTACCTGTTAAATGCAGATCTTGTAGCTGTTCGACAAAGAAAATGAAACTAGGTCCTATTATACTGTTCAGTGACTATTGGCTAAAGAGGGTCTGTTAGCCAGAAACACTGCTTAGAAACAATCCCCACAATCCATTTTCATCCCTAAGATAGGGAGAGTCCACAGCTTCATTCCTTACTGTTGGGAAATACAACACCTGGCCACCAGGAGGAGGCAAAGACACCCCAGCCAAAGGCTTACATATCCCTCCCACTTCCTCATTACCCCAGTCATTCTTTGCCTTTCGTCACGTTAGGAGGTGGCAGAGAAGTGTCAGAAGATTCAGAGAATCCTGAAAAAGGGTATCTGCCCTTTGGGTTAGGACTGGAGTTTTAAGTAGTCATGTCAACCTCTGTGAGAGTATTGATGAAAGTTAGAGTCTGGAGATGCAGGGAAAGTTTTTCTGCGAAACCATCCAGACTACTGCTAACCGCTCCTAAGCAATCAGTGTTGACGAGTTTCACTGCCTGCTTTCTCTCACTCAAGTCATGTCAGGAGCGCTGCTATAAGACTGTCACACTGGAGAGGCTGTGTTCTGTTCCACAGCATGGATCCTGGAGGTAAGATTGTTTCAAATTTTACTCATAAAACATTATAACAGGGTCACAGTGTTGCTCCTTTATACCTTGATAGGATCCAGGGTTAATATCCTCTGAAGGGGATTTATTGAACAGTTGGGGTTAATTAATCAGTGTATTAATTATTTACATGCTGCTTTGTGTGATTTTTTTTCATGGGTTGATAGACTGTCTGTTTTTGTCTGGAACAAACAGGTTTCACTTTTAAGTTTCACCTTCATTTTTGAAAGTGTTGCACAGCTACTATTACTTGCTGTACTTGTAATAACAAGGGAAGTACTGTCTTGCACTCCATGTGACCGGGTGTGGTCGGTTTATTTCTTCCATTCTGGCTGAGACTTGAACCTAAGGAGAGCGTTTCCTCTGTTAACTGTCTGGGTCTAGGAGGTGATGAATGCCCCAGCCATTGGGAGTATAAAGGTGCAGTTTTCTATAATAAAAAACATTTTTACTTGTGTCCTTCTGTGGGTATAACCTGAGCTATGGAGGACTCTGACATGTTGGAAGGTACTCCTTCTGTACTAAATCATACCTGTTTATATTGTGAGGAGGCCATGGTTTTCCTGCCCACTCAATTATTTTCCACATGCCTTAACACCTTTATAAAGTCTAAGAAGGGAGACAAGCCTGCTAAGGCTCTAAGTCCCTCTGAGCCGTCTACCTCTCAGGACTCGGCGTCCCGTAAGATTACTACCCTTGCTACATTATCCACTCCACATGCAGTTCTCCGTAGCACATCTAATCCTCCATCCAGAGGGGGGCCTTCTTCCTGCGGACTTTGCCGCACAGTTACAAACAGCATTGTCTGCGGCCCTCAGTGCATTACCTAATGTGATACAAATGTGATATGGCAGGCCATATAGAGTGTGATGAATGTGAACCAGTCTTCTTGGCCTATATGAATCTATGTAGTGATTAAAGATAGCCTGAGTTGCTGACATGGCATAGACTTGAAGCTTATATATAACTTGTTTTGATTGAATAAATGCTGAACAAAACAATATGTGTTCTAAAAGAGCAAATGACTCATCTGTGGTTGAGACATTTGTTGTACCGGATACATCTGGACAGGAATAAGAGACACATAGACAGTTTTGCAAAAACTACTGTAAGAATTAGTATTATTAGAGTTTATATAAAGGATCAGGGACCTTAGATTCATTGGATTTCTCAATTCAAGGGCAATTGTGTCGTTTGGGTATTAAACTGAAACTCCCAGAACCTCTATATCGTTCGGGCTGAAGTTGACGGGAATCCCCAGCCAAAGTGGAACATATATGATGCAAAATCTGGTGATGTAGAAATTTATATTATTTGTTGCTTATAGTATGTAGCATAAAGTGTTGCTTAACAACTTAGTAATTGAATTGTTGTTTATAGTATGTAGCATAAAGTATTGCTTAACAACTTAGTAAATAAATTGTTGCTTATAGTATGCAACACAAAGTGTTGCTTAACAACTTAGTAATTGAATTGTTGTTTATAGTATGTAGCATAAAGTATTGCTTAACAACTTATTATACATTATTGTTTAAGATTGTTCTTTTCTTTTGTGAATAAACTACTATACCTATTAAGTATAGCAAAGAGTTCAATTATTGCTTTTAGTATATGTATTAAGGTATACATTTTATTAGGCATTACACCTCGCCCTAACAAACGCAAGAGAAAGGTTAAACATAGCTCTCCTGACTCAGTCATCTAAATATTTATCGGATTTGGCTATTATGTCCCAGTTATCCGATGATGAGTTAACCTCTGTAGCTTCAGAGGGTGAACTTTCTGGGTCAGAAAACTTTCTGGGTCAGAGTCCTTATTGTCTAAGCCTACTGCTGCGGAGGAACCGTCCTTTAGATTTAAAATTGAGCACTTACGTTTTTTATTAAAGGAGGTTCTGTTTATGTTAGAGGTTCCAGAGGCCGCACTGCCTGAAAAACCTATGATACCTAAATTAGACAGAGTTTACGAAGACAGGAAACTTCCTTTGCCGGTTAAGTTGGCAAACATTTATTAAGAACGAATGGGAAATAATTGGTTCTTCCTTTTCCTCCTAGTCTACTTTTAAAAAGTTGTAAAAAAGAATATTCAAGACAGAATTAAAGCTCTGAGAATTGCTAATCTGTGATGCGAACATGCAAATTATTCGCCTAAATGCAAAGGCCTCTGACTTTGCAGTCCTAGGCCGCCAGGCGCTCTGGTTGAAGTCTTGGTCTGCGGATATGACTTCAGTTCAGACTCCTTTCTCTTCCCTTCAAGGGAAATATTTTATTTGGTCCAGGCCTGGACTCCATTATTTCTACGGTTACCAGAGGCAAGGGTGCCTTCCTACCGCAAGATAAGAAGAACAAGACTAAGGGACGACCATCTTCTAATTTTCGTTACTTTCGTACTGACAAATCCCAACTACAACAATCCTCCTCCAAGCCTGAGCAACCCAAGAGTACTTGGAAGCCGTCTCAGTCCTGGAATAAATCCAAGCAGAATAAGAAGCCCACCGAAAACAAATTGGCATAAAGGGGCAGCCCCCGATCCGGGATCGGTTTGTGTAGTTGGCAGACTCTCTCTTTTTTCAGACGCCTGGTTCAAGGACGTACAGGATCCGTGGGTCCTGGAGGTTGTATCTCAGGCATACAAGATAGACTTTAAATCTTGTAACGGTACCAACCGGATACCAAGGGTTAACACCAGGGAACAATGTCCTGCATAGGGAATCAGCAATTCACAACCCAGCCAGTTTTCAGGTTTTAAACAGAATGACACTTTATTTGAAGGCAGCATACAGATTTATACAGGTTTTTGACCCCCCCCCCCCCAGATGGGGGTGGAAAGAATGTTGTACATTAGATAAAAGGGAGAAGCGCCCTTGACATGATACAATAGGATTATATTACTTAAACACTTCAACCACAGGACACTCTTGACTCTCCTTATCACTTAGGCGTTTCTCTCTGGGGGTGATCAAACAATAGAATGCTAAGCATTAATTAGATTGTAGCTGGAGCCAGCCACTTGTGGTTAGAAAATAAAGTTAACACTTTCAGTCCTGACCGAAGGGTCTGTCACAGACAACCTTTCTTACGTTATAGTCCAGAAGTGGCTAGGTTTGCCACAATGCTCCCCCAGAACCAAGCCGGCATACACAGTCTGATCCCAACGGATCGGCTTGGGGATGTCCGGGGCAACAACTTTCGGCTCAAGTAAGCTACGGGGTGTTCTCCGCCATCTGCTCCAACTTGGCTCAGTACTGCCCCCACCCCAAACATGGAAGCGTCTCTTCCCGGAGGGACTGGGCTTGGGTAGTCACAGGGTTAACATTAGCGGGATCCATGGGAGCATAGGCAGAAACAAGGGGGGCCAAGTCATTTCCAAGGAGAACATCAGCAGGTAAGTCCTTCTTGACCCCCACATTCACAAGTCTAGCGCCCACTCCCCAATCCAAATGTACCCTGGCAACAGGTAGGCGGAACACAGTGCCCCCTGCTACCCTCACAGCCACAGTGTCTCCAGTGTGCTGTTTCTCAGGCACCAAGTTCTCTTGAAGCAAGGTCATGGTAGCACCAGTATCCCGTAGACAACTGACCTCCTTCCCATTCACTTTAACCCGTTGCCGGTTATTCCGGTGGGCAGCTTGCACGGGGTCTGCTTCATGTAGGCTGCCCCAGCATTCTGGCGCCTCTACGTAGCGGGCCACAGGCTGAGGATTATGTGGGATTCCGCCAGCGGGTCTTCTCCAGGACTGTGCTTGATTCGCTGCATTTAGGGGACACTCTGGTCTTTTGTGCCCTAGTTGCTTACATCCAAAGCACCGAATAGGTTGTGAGTAGCCCCGCGAATTGAACCGGGCTCTCTGAGGGTAGTTCGTGGCCGGAGGCCGTGTGGTATAGCGGTGCGCCGGGGGTTGGTAACTGGCAGCTGCTGGGGTGACTGGGGGTCTGTACTCCACTCTAGCAGTGGGCAATCGGTATACTGCTCCCCCTGCCCCTCGTACTGCCACGGATCCGCCAGTGGGTGCTGTATCCGGCACCAAATGGGGAGCTATCAGGGTTAAAGTAGCTCCCGAATCCCGAAGTCCCTGGACCGACATCACCTCATGCAGAATTCCCAGGGGTTCCTCGGCTTGGGTGCTCAACACCTCATGAGCGGCTGGCTCCGTTTGGTAATGGTGAGCAGCCGCCCTTGGGGCCAGGTTCTGTCTGACCTGGTTCCAAGCTTGTCTGCTCCGATTTTGGGTGCACTCACGTGCCATATGTCCCCACTGCTTGCAGGTGTGGCATTGTATATTAGCCCGTCCGTTGTTAGGCTGTAGTCCATGGTGCCTCCTGGCATCAAAATGCTGGTCTGCTAATCTGGCTGCTTCGGTTAAGGTGAGGGGTTTTCGATCTCTCACCCATTCTTGGGCTTCTGGGGACAAGCCGTTAAAGAATTGCTCCAACAGCATCAGTTGTCGCAATTCTTCCATGGTGGTAGCTTGGCTGGCCTGTATCCACCCCTGAGATGCTTGATCCAGCTTGTGGGCCCACTCTGCATGGGAATCTCTTTCTGGCTTGCGCAGGCCTCTAAACTTGCGCCGGTATGCCTCTGAGGTAATGGCATATCTTTCCAAGATCGCTCTCTTCACTTTAGCGTAATCCTTGCTGTCCTCCCTGGGTACAGCGCGATACGCTTCCGCTGCCCTACCGGCTAGCTTGCCTGCTAGCACCGGCACCCATACGGACTGCTCCAAATCATGTAACTCGCACAGTCTCTCAAAATCCTGTAAATACCCATCAATCTCATCCTTCTCCTCACAAAACATTTTAAATGCATGGTATGGGATTTTGGGTCTTACTGGGTTGCTGAGTGCGTCCAAAATGGATTCTGCTCGGGAGGATGCATTCCGCGGACTGTGTGCCATCACGCACTCCTGCACATCTGCCATTACCACGGATAGCATATCCCGTGGTACAGGTTGGGGTAAAAATTCCAGCCTGGTCCTCATTTCCCTCTGGTATAGGGTCTCCTCCATGGCTGCTGGAGGCGTAGCGCTGCAAGCTCTGTCTCCCTCCATCAGCTCAGCAATTAATATAGCCTTGGGTTTGCTGCTGCCTATCTTTCCCCTGGCTTCTAGCAGTTCCTTTTACGTTTGTCTCTTTAGCTTAGAATAATCCATCTCCATTCACTTCGGTCCCTGGTACTCCTTCCATCTTAGTCAGTATTGTAGTAATCCCCCTCTTCCTGAGGTTACTGGCTTGTGTAGTTGCTCTTCTGGGCGATAAGGTTCATTCCGTCGCTTGCCACCAATTGTAACGGTACCAACCGGATACCAAGGGTTAACACCAGGGAACAATGTCCTGCATAGGGAATCAGCAATTCACAACCCAGACAGTTTTCAGGTTTTAAACAGAATGACACTTTATTTGAAGGCAGCATACAGATTTATACAGGTTTTTGACCCCCCCCCCCCCCAGATGGGGGTGGAAAGAATGTTGTACATTAGATAAAAGGGAGAAGCGCCCTTGACATGATACAATAGGATTATATTACTTAAACACTTCAACCACAGGACACTCTTGACTCTCCTTATCACTTAGGCGTTTCTCTCTGGGGGTGATCAAACAATAGAATGCTAAGCATTAATTAGATTGTAGCTGGAGCCAGCCACTTGTGGTTAGAAAATAAAGTTAACACTTTCAGTCCTGACCGAAGGGTCTGTCACAGACAACCTTTCTTACGTTATAGTCCAGAAGTGGCTAGGTTTGCCACAAATCTCATCCGCCAAGGAGCAGATTCCTTCTCTCGAATCTGTCTACCAGACCAGAAAATAAGGATGCCTTTCTAGGGTGCGTTTGGGCTCTATCCTCCTTAGGTGGTGTTGTCCCGGTGCCTATCGAAGAAAGAGGTTTGGGGTTTTATTCAAACCTTTTTGTGGTCCCAAAGGAGGAGGGAACTTTCCGCCCAATTCTGGACCTAAAGTGCTTAAACAAATTTCTCAGTGTCCCTTCATTCAAGATGGAGACGATAAGGTCCATCCTTTCTTTAATTCAGGAAGGCCAGTTTATGACCACTATAGATCTGAAGCATGCTTACCTTCATGTTCCAATTCACAGGGAACACTTTTAGTTCCTGAGGTTTGCATTCCTGGACCAGCACTTCCAGTTCATTGCCCTTCCGTTTGGTCTAGCTACTGCTCCAAGGATCTTTATGAAGGTTCTGGGGGCTTTTCTAGCTGTTGCCAGAACTCAGGGTATTGCAGTAGCCCCATACTTGGACAAAAAAACACAAAGAGAGAACACTCCGCGCTAAATACTCTACCCTCAGAATTATAAACCTCATGTATAATGGCCACCAAAAGATACACTAAATAAAACAGTCTCAATGTTGGCCAGTGGTTGCAGTCTGTTGTATCAACACAATTGATGAAAAAATGTACCTCCGTTAGGAACAGCCTGCCTTCAAGAGATATGTCAGGCAGTCTCCGGTGTTAGTTCCTACGATTTTCCGTTAGGTAGCCAGATCTGTTGTAGCTGTAACATAGGTAAGAAGATCCGGTGTTGGCGTTCTTGCTTACAATGTTCCTCTGAGACGCCCAATGATGACGTCACGGCCGCGCTGTGTGCGGCACTATCCGATGCAGCTCTGCAGATGTGGAGATCTCAGGCACTCCACCAACAACGAAAATGACATAGAAGATAAAAACAAAGAGCGCATCCGGATTCAAGTGTATTTATTGACAAAGATAAATATGACACACAGACAGAAATACACTTACAGTGTTTAAAGTAAAACTTGCAATGGTTTAAAGAGATGTGCAGGGTGATGCTGACCGGACCAAAGACCACAAGCCCTCCAAGTGATGTCTGGACCCCCACAGTCGACCACCAATACAGGTACTCTCAAAATTTCACCAATAATTTACAGCATTAACCTCAACGCGTTTCCCCCGTTTACGAACGGGCTTTCTCAAGAGGACAGGTGATTGTAACCTGAGTTAGCACTTTTTAGTCTGTTCAAATCAAATTTTAAATTTATTAATGCAATTGTGAGCATGCATGAATTTTATGTTGTCTTTTTATGTGTATATATACATATATGCTGTAACGGTACCAACCGGATACCAAGGGTTAACACCAGGGAACAATGTCCTGCATAGGGAATCAGCAATTCACAACCCAGCCAGTTTTCAGGTTTTAAACAGAATGACTTTTATTAAGGCTCATATGCCCAGTATTTATGCAGGTCTGACCCCCCCAGAAGGGGGGTTGAAAGAATGTTGTACATTGAATGGAGGGAACACGCCCTTTTACATGATACAATAGAATACCTTGCTCAAGCTGATAACAATTTAAACACAGACACACACTTGTCTTTCCTTATCATCTAGGGTCTGCTCTCTGAGGTTGATTAAACAATGGACTGTGTATCAATAACATTAATGACAGTGCACAATAGCTGAACACAGTTAACTCTTTCAGTGCTGACAGAAGGGTCTGTCACATCTACATAGCACAATATACAGCCTATAGACAACCTTTCTTATGTTATAGTCCAGAAGTGGCTAGGTTTGCCACAATGCTCCCCCAGAACCAAGCCGGCATACACAGTCTGATCCCAACGGATCGGCTTGGGGATGTCCGGGGCAACAACTTTCGGCTCAAGTAAGCTACGGGGTGTTCTCCGCCATCTGCTCCAACTTGGCTCAGTACTGCCCCCACCCCAAACATGGAAGCGTCTCTTCCCGGAGGGACTGGGCTTGGGTAGTCACAGGGTTAACATTAGCGGGATCCATGGGAGCATAGGCAGAAACAAGGGGGGCCAAGTCATTTCCAAGGAGAACATCAGCAGGTAAGTCCTTCTTGACCCCCACATTCACAAGTCTAGCGCCCACTCCCCAATCCAAATGTACCCTGGCAACAGGTAGGCGGAACACAGTGCCCCCTGCTACCCTCACAGCCACAGTGTCTCCAGTGTGCTGTTTCTCAGGCACCAAGTTCTCTTGAAGCAAGGTCATGGTAGCACCAGTATCCCGTAGACAACTGACCTCCTTCCCATTCACTTTAACCCGTTGCCGGTTATTCCGGTGGGCAGCTTGCACGGGGTCTGCTTCATGTAGGCTGCCCCAGCATTCTGGCGCCTCTACGTAGCGGGCCACAGGCTGAGGATTATGTGGGATTCCGCCAGCGGGTCTTCTCCAGGACTGTGCTTGATTCGCTGCGTTTAGGGGACACTCTGGTCTTTTGTGCCCTAGTTGCTTACATCCAAAGCACCGAATAGGTTGTGAGTAGCCCCGCGAATTGAACCGGGCTCTCTGAGGGTAGTTCGTGGCCGGAGGCCGTGTGGTATAGCGGTGCGCCGGGGGTTGGTAACTGGCAGCTGCTGGGGTGACTGGGGGTCTGTACTCCACTCTAGCAGTGGGCAATCGGTATACTGCTCCCCCTGCCCCTCGTACTGCCACGGATCCGCCAGTGGGTGCTGTATCCGGCACCAAATGGGGAGCTATCAGGGTTAAAGTAGCTCCCGAATCCCGAAGTCCCTGGACCGACATCACCTCATGCAGAATTCCCAGGGGTTCCTCGGCTTGGGTGCTCAACACCTCATGAGCGGCTGGCTCCGTTTGGTAATGGTGAGCAGCCGCCCTTGGGGCCAGGTTCTGTCTGACCTGGTTCCAAGCTTGTCTGCTCCGATTTTGGGTGCACTCACGTGCCATATGTCCCCACTGCTTGCAGGTGTGGCATTGTATATTAGCCCGTCCGTTGTTAGGCTGTAGTCCATGGTGCCTCCTGGCATCAAAATGCTGGTCTGCTAATCTGGCTGCTTCGGTTAAGGTGAGGGGTTTTCGATCTCTCACCCATTCTTGGGCTTCTGGGGACAAGCCGTTAAAGAATTGCTCCAACAGCATCAGTTGTCGCAATTCTTCCATGGTGGTAGCTTGGCTGGCCTGTATCCACCCCTGAGATGCTTGATCCAGCTTGTGGGCCCACTCTGCATGGGAATCTCTTTCTGGCTTGCGCAGGCCTCTAAACTTGCGCCGGTATGCCTCTGAGGTAATGGCATATCTTTCCAAGATCGCTCTCTTCACTTTAGCGTAATCCTTGCTGTCCTCCCTGGGTACAGCGCGATACGCTTCCGCTGCCCTACCGGCTAGCTTGCCTGCTAGCACCGGCACCCATACGGACTGCTCCAAATCATGTAACTCGCACAGTCTCTCAAAATCCTGTAAATACCCATCAATCTCATCCTTCTCCTCACAAAACATTTTAAATGCATGGTATGGGATTTTGGGTCTTACTGGGTTGCTGAGTGCGTCCAAAATGGATTCTGCTCGGGAGGATGCATTCCGCGGACTGTGTGCCATCACGTACTCCTGCACATCTGCCATTACCACGGATAGCATATCCCGTGGTACAGGTTGGGGTAAAAATTCCAGCCTGGTCCTCATTTCCCTCTGGTATAGGGTCTCCTCCATGGCTGCTGGAGGCGTAGCGCTGCGAGCTCTGTCTCCCTCCATCAGCTCAGCAATTAATATAGCCTTGGGTTTGCTGCTGCCTATCTTTCCCCTGGCTTCTAGCAGTTCCTTTTACGTTTGTCTCTTTAGCTTAGAATAATCCATCTCCATTCACTTCGGTCCCTGGTACTCCTTCCATCTTAGTCAGTATTGTAGTAATCCCCCTCTTCCTGAGGTTACTGGCTTGTGTAGTTGCTCTTCTGGGCGATAAGGTTCATTCCGTCGCTTGCCACCAATTGTAACGGTACCAACCGGATACCAAGGGTTAACACCAGGGAACAATGTCCTGCATAGGGAATCAGCAATTCACAACCCAGCCAGTTTTCAGGTTTTAAACAGAATGACTTTTATTAAGGCTCATATGCCCAGTATTTATGCAGGTCTGACCCCCCCAGAAGGGGGGTTGAAAGAATGTTGTACATTGAATGGAGGGAACACGCCCTTTTACATGATACAATAGAATACCTTGCTCAAGCTGATAACAATTTAAACACAGACACACACTTGTCTTTCCTTATCATCTAGGGTCTGCTCTCTGAGGTTGATTAAACAATGGACTGTGTATCAATAACATTAATGACAGTGCACAATAGCTGAACACAGTTAACTCTTTCAGTGCTGACAGAAGGGTCTGTCACATCTACATAGCACAATATACAGCCTATAGACAACCTTTCTTATGTTATAGTCCAGAAGTGGCTAGGTTTGCCACACTCAGATTCCGGGTGTGGACAACTGGGAGACAGATTTTTTTTTTTCTTTCAGCAGGCAATCCTTCCATCCACGGGAATGGTCTCTCCATCCCAAGGTGTTTGCAGAGATATGCAGCAAGTAGGGGACGCCAGAGATAGATCTCATGGCGTTCCGTCTCAATACCAAGCTACCCAGGTACGGGTCGATGGATCCCAAGCAGATCTAATAGATGCACTAGCAGTGTCCTGGAGGTTTACTCATATATCTTTTTTTCCTCCATTACTGCTTCTTCCTCGAGTGGTGACCTGCATCAAGCAGGAGCGGGTATAAGTAATCCTGATTGCTCCATCGTGGCCGTGAAGGACGTGGTTTGCGGATCTAGTGGTGATGTCCTCATCTCCTCCGTGGAAGTTACCTTGTCGCAAAGACCTGCTGATACAAGGTCCATTTGTTCATCAAAATCAAGATTCTCTGAGGCTAACTGCGTGGAGATTGAACGCTTAGTCTTAGCCAAGAGAGGTTTCTCTGAGAGTGTCTTTGATACTCTTATTCAAGCTTGTAAACCAGTATCTTCCACATGGTGTAGAGGACCTACTTATTCTGGTGTGAAGAGCGTGGTTTTTCCTGGCACAGAGTTAAGGTTGCCAGGATCTTATCTTTTCTTAGCCTTTCTGTGACATTAAATTATCTTGGAAGGTTCTCTTTTTATTGGCTATTGCCTCTGCACGCAAAGTTTCTGAGATCTCTGCTTTGCAACGTGAGCCCCCTTATCTGATTTTTCATGCAGATAAGGAAGTTTTACGTACTAAATTAGGTTTTTTTGCCTAAGGTTGTGTCAGATTGCAACATCAATAAGGAGATTGTGGTTCCTTCCTTGTGTCCTAATCCTTCATCGAAGGAACGCTTACTTCACAATTTGGATGTGGTTCGCGCCTTGAAGTTCTATCTTCAGGCTACTAAGGAGTTTAGAGAATCTTCCTCTTTGTTTGTTGTCCGAGGAAGCGTAAGGGGCAGAAGGCTACTTCGAATTCCATATCTTTTTGGCTAAGGAGTGTCATCCGCTTAGCTTACGAGACAGTGGGACATTGTCCTCCTGAGAGGATAACGGCTCATTCCACTAGAGCAGTGGCTTCCTCTTGGGCCTTTAAGAACGAGGCCTCAATGGATCAGGTTTGTAAGGCGGCTACCTGGTCCTCCTCACATACTTTTTCAAAAAATTACAATTTTGATGTTTTTGCTTTGGGTGAAGCAGCTTTCGGGAGAAAAGATTTGCAGGCTGTGGTGCCCACAGAATAGGGTCCGCCTCTTCCTTTTTTCCCCCTCCCGTTATTCATTCAGTGCCCTCTGGAGCTTGGGTTATGTTTTCCCAACAGTAAGGAATGAAGCGGTGGACTCTCCCTATCTTAGGAAGGAAAACATAATTTATGCTTACCAGATAAATTCCTTTCCTTCCAGGTAGGGAGAGTCCACGGCCCCCGTCCGTTTTTTTTCTTGTCTATGGGTGGTCCCCTATTTATTTTATTCTTCTGGCACCATTTATACCCTAATGTTTCTCCTACTTTTCCATGTTCCCTCGACAGAATGACTGGGGTAATGAGGAAGTGGGAGGGATCTTTAAGCCTTTGGCTGGGGTGTCTTTGTCTCCTCCTGGTGGCCAGGTGTTGTATTTCCCAACAGTAAGGAATGAAGCCGTGGACTCTCCCTATCCGGAAGGAAAGTAATTTATCAGGTAAGCATAAATTATGTTTTTTCCTTAATATTTTTTACAGAACTACATGATACACCTACAAGTTCTTGTACTGCAACATGTCTATTGCTTTAAACAGGACGACAATTTTTACCAACTTTCTTAAATGACAAGTCACTTTGTATACCCATCTGAAATAACATAAACGTTTTTTAATTTACCAAATATTTTAATATTACATCAAATTACACCTAAATATGTATTGCAGATATTACTAAAATAACATGGAATAAGAAATGGTTACAAAACGAAAAAAAGCAATCAGTATTATTAAGAATTAATATGAAATATCACATTTTTTTGACCAATATGTGTAACAATTTGTAAGTACTGTAATATGAAGAGCAACATTATGCATAAGGGGGTATAGTTTGCCAGTTTGAGTCCCTAAAGAAACAGTTTTTATAATACATAACAAGATTTTGTCACCTCTGAGTTTTTGTCATGCTCACGTGTTCTCTCTTCTGACCGACAGGATGATGTGGGCTGCAGGAGCAGTTGCCGCCATGTCCAGCATAACATTCCCAGCTGTTAGTGCTTTAGTTTCACGAACTGCTGATGCCGACCAGCAAGGTGAGTATCTGTGCATGTGCTGTATCTGTGCATGTGCTGTATCTGTGCATGCGCTGTATCTGTGCATGCGCTGTATCTGTGCATGCGCTGTATCTGTGCATGCGCTGTATCTGTGAATGTGCAGTCGGTAACATCTAGCGGCCTCTCTAAGGAGTTATTACCTAGTGTGACAGTAACAGTGTGCAGAATTGCTTGCGGTATATGTTATACATGTCACAGACCGCCATACAGCATGCGAGTGTGCAGACCGGCTGTAACTGTGCTTTTTGTTTCAGGGGTTGTGCAGGGAATGATCACAGGAATTCGTGGTCTGTGTAACGGACTGGGGCCTGCCCTTTACGGGTTTATATTTTATATATTTCATGTGGAGCTGGATGAAATTCCTATCACAGAAGTGGAGAAGGTTACTGCACAGCACTCCCAGCAGGTAAGTCCCTCAGTTGTATTAGCCCTGCAGGGAACAATGTCACCCTGTGTCAGACTGTACACAACTCTTATCTGATGTCTATGAAGGATGGCTGGGTACTAAATCATAAAGCTTGAGTCCCTTTTCAGGAAGGTGAATGTTTGTTTCTTTTGACAGCTTAGTTTGTGATCAGCTGGGGAGGTTCTTGCTCCCCATTGGTAAAGCGCATTGCAAGCTGTCAACAGAGCCCTCTCTAAGCTGTGTTGTCTGGTATGTGCCATTTGTAGACACGTCACCCAGAGGCGCCAGTACTACACAGCTTTATACAGTTGTATGTACCATTTATATACACGTCACACACAGACACCAGTACTACACAGCTTTATACAGTTGTATGTACCATTTATATACACGTCACACACAGACACCAGTACTACACAGCTTTATACAGTTGTATGTACCATTTATATACACGTCACACACAGACACCAGTACTACACAGCTTTATACAGCTGTATGTACCATTTATATACACGTCACCCAGAGGCGCCAGTACTACACAGCTTTATACAGTTGTATGTACCATTTATATACACGTCACACACAGACACCAGTACTACACAGCTTTATACAGTTGTATGTACCATTTATATACACGTCACACACAGACACCAGCACTACACAGCTTTATACAGTTGTATGTACCATTTATATACACGTCACACACAGACACCAGTACTACACAGCTTTATACAGTTGTATGTACCATTTATATACACGTCACACACAGACACCAGTACTACACAGCTTTATACAGTTGTATGTACCATTTATATACACGTCACACAGACACCAGTACTACACAGCTTTATACAGTTGTATGTACCATTTATATACACGTCACACAGACACCAGTACTACACAGCTTTATACAGTTGTATGTACCATTTATATACACGTCACACACACAGACACCAGTACTACACAGCTTTATACAGTTGTATGTACCATTTATATACACGTCACACAGACACCAGTACTACACAGCTTTATACAGCTGTATGTACCATTTATATACACGTCACACAGACACCAGTACTACACAGCTTTATACAGTTGTATGTACCATTTATATACACGTCACACACAGACACCAGTACTACACAGCTTTATACAGTTGTATGTACCATTTATATACACGTCACACACAGACACCAGTACTACACAGCTTTATACAGTTGTATGTACCATTTATATACACGTCACACACAGACACCAGTACTACACAGCTTTATACAGATGTATGTACCATTTATATACACGTCACACACAGACACCAGTACTACACAGCTTTATACAGTTGTATGTACCATTTATATACACGTCACACAGAGACACCAGTACTACACAGCTTTATACAGTTGTATGTACCATTTATATACACGTCACACACAGACACCAGCACTACACAGCTTTATACAGTTGTATGTACCATTTATATACACGTCACACACAGACACCAGTACTACACAGCTTTATACAGTTGTATGTACCATTTATATACACGTCACACACAGACACCAGCACTACACAGCTTTATACAGATGTATGTACCATTTATATACACGTCACACACAGACACCAGTACTACACAGCTTTATACAGTTGTATGTACCATTTATATACACGTCACACACAGACACCAGTACTACACAGCTTTATACAGTTGTATGTACCATTTATATACACGTCACACACACAGACACCAGCACTACACAGCTTTATACAGTTGTATGTACCATTTATATACACGTCACACACAGACACCAGTACTACACAGCTTTATACAGTTGTATGTACCATTTATATACACGTCACACAGACACCAGCACTACACAGCTTTATACAGTTGTATGTACCATTTATATACACGTCACACACAGACACCAGTACTACACAGCTTTATACAGCTGTATGTACCATTTATATACACGTCACACAGACACCAGTACTACACAGCTTTATACAGCTGTATGTACCATTTATATACACGTCACACAGACACCAGTACTACACAGCTTTATACAGTTGTATGTACCATTTATATACACGTCAGACACACAGACACCAGTACTACACAGCTTTATACAGTTGTATGTACCATTTATATACACGTCACACAGACACCAGTACTACACAGCTTTATACAGCTGTATGTACCATTTATATACACGTCACACAGACACCAGTACTACACAGCTTTATACAGTTGTATGTACCATTTATATACACGTCACACACAGACACCAGTACTACACAGCTTTATACAGTTGTATGTACCATTTATATACACGTCACACACAGACACCAGTACTACACAGCTTTATACAGTTGTATGTACCATTTATATACACGTCACACACAGACACCAGTACTACACAGCTTTATACAGTTGTATGTACCATTTATATACACGTCACACACAGACACCAGTACTACACAGCTTTATACAGTTGTATGTACCATTTATATACACGTCACACAGAGACACCAGCACTACACAGCTTTATACAGTTGTATGTACCATTTATATACACGTCACACACAGACACCAGCACTACACAGCTTTATACAGTTGTATGTACCATTTATATACACGTCACACACAGACACCAGTACTACACAGCTTTATACAGTTGTATGTACCATTTATATACACGTCACACACAGACACCAGCACTACACAGCTTTATACAGATGTATGTACCATTTATATACACGTCACACACAGACACCAGTACTACACAGCTTTATACAGTTGTATGTACCATTTATATACACGTCACACACAGACACCAGTACTACACAGCTTTATACAGTTGTATGTACCATTTATATACACGTCACACACACAGACACCAGCACTACACAGCTTTATACAGTTGTATGTACCATTTATATACACGTCACACACAGACACCAGCACTACACAGCTTTATACAGTTGTATGTACCATTTATATACACGTCACACACAGACACCAGTACTACACAGCTTTATACAGTTGTATGTACCATTTATATACACGTCACACACACAGACACCAGCACTACACAGCTTTATACAGTTGTATGTACCATTTATATACACGTCACACACAGACACCAGCACTACACAGCTTTATACAGTTGTATGTACCATTTATATACACGTCACACACAGACACCAGTACTACACAGCTTTATACAGTTGTATGTACCATTTATATACACGTCACACACAGACACCAGTACTACACAGCTTTATACAGTTGTATGTACCATTTATATACACGTCACACACAGACACCAGTACTACACAGCTTTATACAGTTGTATGTACCATTTATATACACGTCACACACAGACACCAGTACTACACAGCTTTATACAGTTGTATGTACCATTTATATACACGTCACACACAGACACCAGTACTACACAGCTTTATACAGTTGTATGTACCATTTATATACACGTCACACACAGACACCAGTACTACACAGCTTTATACAGTTGTTTTTTTAATTTATATAGACGTCACACACAGACACCAGTACTACACAGCTTTATACAGTTGTATGTACCATTTATATACACGTCACACACAGACACCAGTACTACACAGCTTTATACAGTTGTATGTACCATTTATATACACGTCACACACAGACACCAGTAACTACACAGCTTTATTACAGTTGTATGTACCATTTATATACACGTCACACACAGACACCAGTACTACACAGCTTTATACAGTTGTATGTACCATTTATATACACGTCACACACAGACACCAGTACTACACAGCTTTATACAGTTGTATGTACCATTTATATACACGTCACACACAGACACCAGTACTACACAGCTTTATACAGTTGTATGTACCATTTATATACACGTCACACACAGACACCAGTACTACACAGCTTTATACAGTTGTATGTACCATTTATATACACGTCACACACAGACACCAGTACTACACAGCTTTATACAGTTGTATGTACCATTTATATACACGTCACACACAGACACCAGTACTACACAGCTTTATACAGTTGTATGTACCATTTATATACACGTCACACACAGACACCAGTACTACACAGCTTTATACAGTTGTATGTACCATTTATATACCACGTCACACACAGACACCAGTACTACACAGCTTTATACAGTTGTATGTACCATTTATATACACGTCACACACAGACACCAGCACTACACAGCTTTATACAGTTGTATGTACCATTTATATACACGTCACACACAGACACCAGTACTACACAGCTTTATACAGTTGTATGTACCATTTATATACACGTCACACACAGACACCAGTACTACACAGCTTTATACAGTTGTATGTACCATTTATATACACGTCACACACAGACACCAGTACTACACAGCTTTATACAGTTGTATGTACCATTTATATACACGTCACACACAGACACCAGTACTACACAGCTTTATACAGTTGTATGTACCATTTATATACACGTCACACACAGACACCAGTACTACACAGCTTTATACAGTTGTATGTACCATTTATATACACGTCACACACAGACACCAGTACTACACAGCTTTATACAGTTGTATGTACCATTTATATACACGTCACACACAGACACCAGTACTACACAGCTTTATACAGTTGTATGTACCATTTATATACACGTCACACACACAGACACCAGTACTACACAGCTTTATACAGTTGTATGTACTATTTATACACGTCACACACAGACACCAGTACTACACAGCTTTATACAGTTGTATGTACCATTTATATACACCTCACACACAGACACCAGTACTACACAGCTTTATACAGTTGTATGTACCATTTATATACACGTCACACACAGACACCAGTACTACACAGCTTTATACAGTTGTATGTACCATTTATATACACGTCACACACAGACACCAGCACTACACAGCTTTATACAGTTGTATGTACCATTTATATACTCGTCACACACAGACACCAGTACTACACAGCTTTATACAGTTGTAGTGTACCATTTATATACACGTCACACACAGACACCAGTACTACACAGCTTTATACAGTTGTATGTACCATTTATATACACGTCACACACACACAAGAACTACACAGCTTTATACAGTTGTATGTACCATTTATATACACGTCACACACAGACACCAGTACTACACAGCTTTATTCAGTTGTATGTACCATTTATATACACGTCACACACAGACACCAGTACTACACAGCTTTATACAGTTGTATGTACCATTTATATACACGTCACACACAGACACCAGTACTACACAGCTTTATACAGTTGTATGTACCATTTATATACACGTCACACACAGACACCAGTACTACACAGCTTTATACAGTTGTATGTACCATTTATATACACGTCACACACAGACACCAGTACTACACAGCTTTATACAGTTGTATGTACCATTTATATACACGTCACACACAGACACCAGTACTACACAGCTTTATACAGTTGTATGTACCATTTATATACACGTCACACACAGACACCAGTACTACACAGCTTTATACAGTTGTATGTACCATTTATATACACGTCACACACAGACACCAGTACTACACAGCTTTATACAGTTGTATGTACCATTTATATACACGTCACACAGAGACACCAGTACTACACAGCTTTATACAGTTGTATGTACCATTTATATACACGTCACACACAGACACCAGTACTACACAGCTTTATACAGTTGTATGTACCATTTATATACACGTCACACACAGACACCAGTACTACACAGCTTTATACAGTTGTATGTACCATTTATATACACGTCACACACAGACACCAGTACTACACAGCTTTATACAGTTGTATGTACCATTTATATACACGTCACACACAGACACCAGTACTACACAGCTTTATACAGTTGTATGTACCATTTATATACACGTCACACACAGACACCAGTACTACACAGCTTTATACAGTTGTATGTACCATTTATATACACGTCACACACAGACACCAGTACTACACAGCTTTATACAGTTGTATGTACCATTTATATACACGTCACACACAGACACCAGTACTACACAGCTTTATACAGTTGTATGTACCATTTATATACACGTCACACACAGACACCAGTACTACACAGCTTTATACAGTTGTATGTACCATTTATATACACGTCACACAGACACCAGTACTACACAGCTTTATACAGTTGTATGTACCATTTATATACACGTCACACACAGACACCAGTACTACACAGCTTTATACAGTTGTATGTACCATTTATATACACGTCACACACAGACACCAGTACTACACAGCTTTATACAGTTGTATGTACCATTTATATACACGTCACACACAGACACCAGTACTACACAGCTTTATACAGTTGTATGTACCATTTATATACACGTCACACACAGACACCAGTACTACACAGCTTTATACAGTTGTATGTACCATTTATATACACGTCACACACACAGACACCAGTACTACACAGCTTTATACAGTTGTATGTACCATTTATATACACGTCACACAGACACCAGTACTACACAGCTTTATACAGTTGTATGTACCATTTATATACACGTCACACACAGACACCAGTACTACACAGCTTTATACAGTTGTATGTACCATTTATATACACGTCACACACAGACACCAGTACTACACAGCTTTATACAGTTGTATGTACCATTTATATACACGTCACACACAGACACCAGTACTACACAGCTTTATACAGTTGTATGTACCATTTATATACACGTCACACACAGACACCAGTACTACACAGCTTTATACAGTTGTAAGTACATATTATATACACGTCACACACAGACACCAGTACTACACAGCTTTATACAGTTGTATGTACCATTTATATACACGTCACACACGACACCAGTACTACAAGCTTTATACAGTTGTATGTACCATTTATATACACGTCACACACAGACACCAGTAGTACTACACAGCTTTAAACAGTTTGTAATGTACCATTTATATAACACGTCACACACAGAGACACCAGTACTAAACAGCTTTATACAGTTGTTATGTACCATTTATATACAACGTCACCACACAGACACCAGTACTACACAGCTTTATACAGCTGTATGTAAACCGATCAAGAAGCCTACCACAGCTTTACAGAATAAACCGGTCACACACCAGACCTCACCATTACTACACAGCTTTATACAGCTGTCATGTACCCATTTATATACACGGTACACACAGACACCAGTACTACACAGCTTTATACAGTTGATGAACGTTTATATACACGTCACCACAGACACCAGTACTACACAGCTTATTACAGTTGTATGTACCATTTATATACACGTCACACACAGACACCAGTACTACCAGCTTTATACAGTCTGTATGTACCATTTATATACACGTCACACACAGACCACCAGTACTACACAGCTTTATACAGTTGTATGTACCATTTATATACACGTCACACACAGACACCAGTACTACACAGCTTTATACAGTTGTATGTACCATTTATATACACGTCACACACAGACACCAGTACTACACAGCTTTATACAGTTGTATGTACCATTTATATACACGTCACACACAGACACCAGTACTACACAGCTTTATACAGTTGTATGTACCATTTATTTACACGTCACACACAGACACCAGTACTACACAGCTTTATACAGTTGTATGTACCATTTATATACACGTCACACACAGACACCAGTACTACACAGCTTTATACAGTTGTATGTACCATTTATATACACGTCACACACAGACACCAGTACTACACAGCTTTATACAGTTGTATGTACCATTTATATACACGTCACACACAGACACCAGTACTACACAGCTTTATACAGTTGTATGTACCATTTATATACACGTCACACACAGACACCAGTACTACACAGCTTTATACAGTTGTATGTACCATTTATATACACGTCACACACAGACACCAGTACTACACAGCTTTATACAGTTGTATGTACCATTTATATACACGTCACACACAGACACCAGTACTACACAGCTTTATACAGTTGTATGTACCATTTATATACACGTCACACACAGACACCAGTACTACACAGCTTTATACAGTTGTATGTACCATTTATATACACGTCACACACAGACACCAGTACTACACAGCTTTATACAGTTGTATGTACCATTTATATACACGTCACACACAGACACCAGTACTACACAGCTTTATACAGTTGTATGTACCATTTATATACACGTCACACACAGACACCAGTACTACACAGCTTTATACAGTTGTATGTACCATTTATATACACGTCACACACAGACACCAGTACTACACAGCTTTATACAGTTGTATGTACCATTTATATACACGTCACACACAGACACCAGTACTACACAGCTTTATACAGTTGTATGTACCATTTATATACACGTCACACACAGACACCAGTACTACACAGCTTTATACAGTTGTATGTACCATTTATATACACGTCACACACAGACACCAGTACTACACAGCTTTATACAGTTGTATGTACCATTTATATACACGTCACACACAGACACCAGCTACTACACAGCTTTATACAGTTGTATGTACCATTTATATACACGTCACACACAGACACCAGTACTACACAGCTTTATACAGTTGTATGTACCATTTATATACACGTCACACACAGACACCAGTACTACACAGCTTTATACAGTTGTATGTACCATTTATATACACGTCACACACAGACACCAGTACTACACAGCTTTATACAGTTGTATGTACCATTTATATACACGTCACACACAGACACCAGTACTACACAGCTTTATACAGTTGTATGTACCATTTATATACACGTCACACACAGACACCAGTACTACACAGCTTTATACAGTTCACACACAGACACCAGTACTACACAGCTTTATACAGTGGTATGTACATTTATATACACGTCACCACACAGGACACCAGTACTACACAGCTTTATACAGCTTGTATGTACCATTTATATACTCGCTCACCACACAGACACCAGTACTACACAGCTTTATACAGTTGTATGGTACCATTTATATACACGTCCACAGCACAGACACCAGTACTACACTGCTTTATAACGTTTGTATGTACCAATTTATATACACGTCACACACACAGACCCAGTACTACTCAGCTTTATACAGTTGTATGTACCAATTATATTACACGTCACACCAGACACCAGTACTACAACAGCTTTATACAGCTTGTATGTACCATTTATATACACGTCACACACAGACCACCAGCTCTACAACATCTTTATACAGATGTATGTACATTATATACACGTCACACACACGACACCAGTACTACACAGCATTATACAGTTGTATGTACCATTTTATACACGTTCACACACAGACACCAGTACTACACACTGTATTACAGTGTGTATGTACCAATTTATATACACGTCACAACACAGACACCGAGTACTACACAGCTTTATACTGCTTGTATGTACCATTTATATACACGTCACACACAGACACCAGTACTACACAGCTTTATACAGTTGTATGTACCAATTATATACACGTCACACACAGACACCCAGTACTACACAGCTTTATACAGTTGTATGTACCATTTATATACACGTCACACACAGACACCAGTACTACACAGCTTTATACAGTTGTATGTACCATTTATATACACGTCACACACAGACACCAGTACTACACAGCTTTATACAGTTGTATGTACCATTTATATACACGTCACACACAGACACCAGTACTACACAGCTTTATACAGTTGTATGTACCATTTATATACACGTCACACACAGACACCAGTACTACACAGCTTTATACAGTTGTATGTACCATTTATATACACGTCACACACAGACACAGTACTACACAGCTTTATACAGTTGTATGTACCATTTATATACACGTCACACACAGACACAGTACTACAAGCTTTATACAGTTGTATGTACCATTTATATACACGTCACACACAGACACCAGCACTACACAGCTTTATACAGTTGTATGTACCATTTATATACACGTCACACAGACACCAGTACTACACAGCTTTATACAGTTGTATGTACCATTTATATACACGTCACACACAGACACCAGTACTACACAGCTTTATACAGTTGTATGTACCATTTATATACACGTCACACACAGACACCAGTACTACACAGCTTTATACAGTTGTATGTACCATTTATATACACGTCACACCACACAGGACACAGTACTACACAGCTTTATACAGTTGTATGTACATTTATATACACGTCACACACAGACACCAGTACTACAACAGCTTATACAGTTGTATGAACCATTTATATACACGTCACAACAGACACCCATACAACACAGCTTATATACAGTTGTATGTACATTTTATATACACGCCCACACACAAACACCACAACCAACTAACACAGCTTTATACAGTTGTATGTACCATTAATATACACTCACAACACTGAAACACCAGCACACACAGCTTATAAACACTTTTGTATGTACCATTTATATACACGTCACACAGACACCAGCACTACACAGCTTTATACAGTTGTATGTACCATTTATATACACGTCACACACAGACACCAGTACTACACAGCTTTATACAGTTGTATGTACCATTTATATACACGTCACACACAGACACCAGTACTACACAGCTTTATACAGTTGTATGTACCATTTATATACACGTCACACACAGACACCAGTACTACACAGCTTTATACAGTTGTATGTACCATTTATATACACGTCACACACAGACACCAGTACTACACAGCTTTATACAGCTGTATGTACCATTTATATACACGTCACACACAGACACCAGTACTACACAGCTTTATACAGTTGTATGTACCATTTATATACACGTCACACACAGACACCAGTACTACACAGCTTTATACAGTTGTATGTACCATTTATATACACGTCACACAGACACCAGTACTACACAGCTTTATACAGTTGTATGTACCATTTATATACACGTCACACACAGACACCAGTACTACACAGCTTTATACAGTTGTATGTACCATTTTATATACACGTCACACACAGACAAACAGTCTACCACTCGCTTTATACAGTTGTATGTACCAATTTTATACACGTCACACACAGACACCAGAACTACACAGCTTTATACAGTTGTATGTACCATTTATATACACGTCACACACAGACACCAGTACTACACAGCTTTATACAGTTGTATGTACCATTTATATACACGTCACACAGACACCAGTACTACACAGCTTTATACAGTTGTATGTACCATTTATATTAAGTCACACACAGACACCAGCAACTACAAGCTTTATATCAGTTGTATGTACCATTTTTATACACGTCACACACAGACACCAGTACTACACAGCTTTATACAGATGTATGTACCATTTATATACACGTCACACACAGACACAGACTACACAGCCTTCTATACAGTTGTATGTACCATTTATATACACGTCACACACAGACACCAGCACTACACAGCTTTATACAGTTGTATGTACCATTTATATACACGTCACACACAGACACTTATACAGTTGTATGTACCATTTATATACACGTCACACACAGACACCAGTACTACACAGCTTTATACAGTTGTATGTACCATTTATATACACGTCACACACAGACACCAGTACTACACAGCTTTATACAGTTGTATGTACCATTTATATACACGTCACACACAGACCACCAGTACTACACAGCTTGTATACAGTTGGTATGTACCATTTATATATCACGTCACACACAGACACCCAGTACTACACAGCTTTATACAGTTGTATGTACCATTTATATACACGTCACACACAGACACCAGTACTACACAGCTTTATACAGTTGTATGTACCATTTATATACACGTCACACACACAGACACCAGTACTACACAGCTTTATACAGTTGTATGTACCATTTATATACACGTCACACACAGACACCAGCTACTACACAGCTTTATACAGTTGTATGTACCATTTATATACACGTCACACACAGACACGCAGTACTACACAGCTTTATACAGTTGTATGTACCATTTATATACACGTCACACACAGACACCAGTACTACACAGCTTTATACAGTTGTATGTACCATTTATATACACGTCACACACAGACACCAGTACTACACAGCTTTATACAGTTGTATGTACCATTTATATACACGTCACACACAGACACCAGTACTACACAGCTTTATACAGTTGTATGTACCATTTATATACACGTCACACACAGACACCAGTACTACACAGCTTTATACAGTTGTATGTACCATTTATATACACGTCACACACAGACACCAGTACTACACAGCTTTATACAGTTGTATGTACCATTTATATACACGTCACACACAGACACCAGTACTACACAGCTTTATACAGTTGTATGTACCATTTATATACACGTCACACACAGACACCAGTACTACACAGCTTTATACAGTTGTATGTACCATTTATATACACGTCACACACAGACACCAGTACTACACAGCTTTATACAGTTGTATGTACCATTTATATACACGTCACACACAGACACCAGTACTACACAGCTTTATACAGTTGTATGTACCATTTATATACACGTCACACACAGACACCAGTACTACACAGCTTTATACAGTTGTATGTACCATTTATATACACGTCACACACAGACACCAGTACTACACAGCTTTATACAGTTGTATGTACCATTTATATACACGTCACACACAGACACCAGTACTACACAGCTTTATACAGTTGTATGTACCATTTATATACACGTCACACACAGACACCAGTACTACACAGCTTTATACAGTTGTATGTACCATTTATATACACGTCACACACAGACACCAGTACTACACAGCTTTATACAGTTGTATGTACCATTTATATACACGTCACACACAGACACCAGTACTACACAGCTTTATACAGTTGTATGTACCATTTATATACACGTCACACACAGACACCAGTACTACACAGCTTTATACAGTTGTATGTACCATTTATATACACGTCACACACAGACACCAGTACTACACAGCTTTATACAGTTGTATGTACCATTTATATACACGTCACACACAGACACCAGTACTACACAGCTTTATACAGTTGTATGTACCATTTATATACACGTCACACACAGACACCAGTACTACACAGCTTTATACAGTTGTATGTACCATTTATATACACGTCACACACAGACACCAGCACTACACAGCTTTATACAGTTGTATGTACCATTTATATACACGTCACACAGACACCAGTACTACACAGCTTTATACAGTTGTATGTACCATTTATATACACGTCACACACAGACACCAGTACTACACAGCTTTATACAGTTGTATGTACCATTTATATACACGTCACACACAGACACCAGTACTACACAGCTTTATACAGTTGTATGTACCATTTTATATACACGTCACACACAGACACCAGTACTACACAGCTTTATACAGTTGTATGTACCATTTATATACACGTCACACACAGACACCAGTACTACACAGCTTTATACAGTTGTATGTACCATTTATATACACGTCACACACAGACACCAGTACTACACAGCTTTATACAGTTGTATGTACCATTTATATACACGTCACACACAGACACCAGGACTACACAGCTTTATACAGTTGTATGTACCATTTATATACACGTCACACACAGACACCAGTACTACACAGCTTTATACAGTTGTATGTACCATTTATATACACGTCACACACAGACACCAGTACTACACAGCTTTATACAGTTGTATGTACCATTTATATACACGTCACACACAGACACCAGTACTACACAGCTTTATACAGTTGTATGTACCATTTATATACACGTCACACACAGACACCAGTACTACACAGCTTTATACAGTTGTATGTACCATTTATATACACGTCACACACAGACACCAGTACTACACAGCTTTATACAGTTGTATGTACCATTTATATACACGTCACACACAGACACCAGTACTACACAGCTTTATACAGTTGTATGTACCATTTATATATACACGTCACACACAGACACCAGTACTACACAGCTTTATACTGTTGTATGTACCATTTATGATACACGTCACACAGACACCAGTACTACACAGCTTTATACAGTGTATGTACCATTTATATACACGTCACCACACAGACACCAGTTCTACACAGCTTTATACAGTTGTATGGACCATTTATATACACGTCACTCACAGACACCTAGTATACACAGCTTTTATACAGCTGTATGTACCATTTATATACACGTCACACACAGACACCAGTAATACACAGCTTTATACAGTTGTATGTACCATTTATATACACGTCACACCACAGACACAGTACTTCACAGCTTTATACAGTTGTATGTACCATTTTTATACACGTCACACACAGACACCAGTATACACAGCTTTATACAGTTGTATGTACCATTTATATACACGACACACAGACACCAGTACTACACAGCTTTTTTCAGTTGTATGTACCATTTATATACACGTCACACACAGACACCAGTACTACACAGCTTTATACAGTTGTATGTACCATTTATATACACGTCACACACAGACACCAGTACTACACAGCTTTATACAGTTGTATGTACCATTTATATACACGTCACACACAGACACCAGTACTACACAGCTTTATACAGTTGTATGTACCATTTATATACACTTCACACACAGACACCAGTACTACACAGCTTTATACAGTTGTATGTACCATTTATATACACGTCACACACAGACACCAGTACTACACAGCTTTATACAGTTGTATGTACCATTTATATACACGTCACACACAGACACCAGTACTACACAGCTTTATACAGTTGTATGTACCATTTATATACACGTCACACACAGACACCAGTACTACACAGCTTTATACAGTTGTATGTACCATTTATATACACGTCACACACAGACACCAGTACTACACAGCTTTATACAGTTGTATGTACCATTTATATACACGTCACACACAGACACCAGTACTACACAGCTTTATACAGTTGTATGTACCATTTATATACACGTCACACACAGACACCAGTACTACACAGCTTTATACAGTTGTATGTACCATTTATATACACGTCACACACAGACACCAGTACTACACAGCTTTATACAGTTGTATGTACCATTTATATACACGTCACACACAGACACCAGTACTACACAGCTTTATACAGTTGTATGTACCATTTATATACACGTCACACACAGACACCAGTACTACACAGCTTTATACAGCTGTATGTACCATTTATATACACGTCACACACAGACACCAGTACTACACAGCTTTATACAGTTGTATGTACCATTTATATACACGTCACACACAGACACCAGTACTACACAGCTTTATACAGTTGTATGTACCATTTATATACACGTCACACACAGACACCAGTACTACACAGCTTTATACAGTTGTATGTACCATTTATATACACGTCACACACAGACACCAGTACTACACAGCTTTATACAGTTGTATGTACCATTTATATACACGTCACACACAGACACCAGTACTACACAGCTTTATACAGTTGTATGTACCATTTATATACACGTCACACACAGACACCAGTACTACACAGCTTTATACAGTTGTATGTACCATTTATATACACGTCACACACAGACACCAGTACTACACAGCTTTATACAGTTGTATGTACCATTTATATACACGTCACACACAGACACCAGTACTACACAGCTTTATACAGTTGTATGTACCATTTATATACACGTCACACACAGACACCAGCACTACACAGCTTTATACAGTTGTATGTACCATTTATATACACGTCACACACAGACACCAGTACTACACAGCTTTATACAGTTGTATGTACCATTTATATACACGTCACACACAGACACCAGTACTACACAGCTTTATACAGTTGTATGTACCATTTATATACACGTCACACACAGACACCAGTACTACACAGCTTTATACAGTTTGTATGTACCATTTATATACACGTCACACACAGACACACCAGTACTACACAGCTTTATACAGTTGTATGTACCATTTATATACACGTCACACACAGACACCCAGTACTACACAGCTATTATACAGTTGTATGTACCATTTAATATACACGTCACACACAGGACACCAGTACTACACAGCTTTATACAGTTGTATGTACCATTTATATACACGTCACACACAGACACCAGTACTACACTGCTTTATACAGTTGTATGTACCATTTATATACACGTCACACACAGACACCAGTACTACACAGCTTTATACAGTTGTATGTACCCATTTATATACACGTCACACACAGACACATACTACACACACAGCTTTATACAGTTGTATGTGCACCATGTATTTATCATCGGCACAATCTCATGATCACTCCAGTACGTACCAGCTTTATTCAGTGTAGTGTACCATTTATATACACGTCACACACAGACACTACCGTAACTAACACAGCTTTTTATAACGAGTTGTATGTACCATTTATATACACGTCACACACAGACACCAGTACTACACAGCTTTATACAGTTGTAGTGTACCATTTATATACACGTCACACACAGGGACACCAGCACTACACAGCTTTATACAGTTTGTATGTAACCATTTATATACACGTCACACACAGACAACCAGTACTACACAGCTTTATACAGTTGTATGTACCATTTATATACACGTCACACACAGACACCAGTCACTACACAGCTTTTATACAGTTGTATGTACCATTTAGTATACACGTCACAACACAGACACCAGTACTACACAGCTTTATACAGTTGTATGGTACCATTTATATACACGTCACAACACAGACACCAGTACTACACAGCTTTATACAGTTGTATGTACCATTTATATACACGTCACACACAGACACCAGTACTACACAGCCTTTTATACAGTTGTATGTACCATTTATATACACGTCAACACAGACACCAGTACTACACAGGCTTTTATACAGTTGTATGTACCATTTATATACACGTCACACACAGACACCAGTACTACACAGCTTTATACAGTTGTTATGTACCTTTTATATACACGTCACACACAGACACCAGTACTACACAGCTTTATACAGTTGTATGTACCATTTATATACACGGTCACACACAGACACCAGTACTACACAGCTTTATACAGTTGTATGTACCATTTATATACACGTTCACACACAGACACCAGTACTACACAGCTTTATACAGTTGTATGTACCATTTATATACACGGTCACAACACAGACACCAGTACTACACAGCTTTATACAGTTGTATGTACCATTTATATACACGTCACACACAGACACCAGTACTACACAGCTTTATACAGTTGTATGTACCATTTATATACACGTCACACCACAGACAACACCAGTACTACACAGCTTTATACAGTTGTATGTACCATTTATATACACGTCACACACAGACACCAGTACTACACAGCTTTATACAGTTGTATGTACCATTTATATACACGTCACACACAGACACCAGTACTACACAGCTTTATACAGTTGTATGTACATTTATATACACGTCACACACAGACACCAGTACTACACAGCTTTATACAGTTGTATGTACCATTTATATACACGTCACACACAGACACCAGTACTACACAGCTTTATACAGTTGTATGTACCATTTATATACACGTCACACACAGACACCAGTACTACACAGCTTTATACAGTTGTATGTACCATTTATATACACGTCACACACAGACACCAGTACTACACAGCTTTATACAGTTGTATGTACCATTTATATACACGTCACACACACAGACACCAGTACTACACAGCTTTATACAGTTGTATGTACCATTTATATACACGTCACACACAGACACCAGTACTACACAGCTTTATACAGTTGTATGTACCATTTATATACACGTCACACACAGACACCAGTACTACACAGCTTTATACAGTTGTATGTACCATTTATATACACGTCACACACAGACACCAGTACTACACAGCTTTATACAGTTGTATGTACCATTTATATACACGTCACACACAGACACCAGTACTACACAGCTTTATACAGTTGTATGTACCATTTATATACACGTCACACACAGACACCAGTACTACACAGCTTTATACAGTTGTTTGTACCATTTATATACACGTCACACACAGACACCAGTACTACACAGCTTTATACAGTTGTATGTACCATTTATATACACGTCACACACAGACACCAGTACTACACAGCTTTATACAGTTGTATGTACCATTTATATACACGTCACACACAGACACCAGTACTACACAGCTTTATACAGTTGTATGTACCATTTATATACACGTCACACACAGACACCAGTACTACACAGCTTTATACAGGTGTATGTACCATTTATATACACGTCACACACAGACACCAGTACTACACAGCTTTATACAGTTGTATGTACCATTTATATACACGTCACACACAGACACCAGTACTACACAGCTTTATACAGTTGTATGTACCATTTATATACACGTCACACACAGACACCAGTACTACACAGCTTTATACAGTTGTATGTACCATTTATATACACGTCACACACAGACACCAGTACTACACAGCTTTATACAGTTGTATGTACCATTTATATACACGTCACACACAGACACCAGTACTACACAGCTTTATACAGTTGTATGTACCATTTATATACACGTCACACACAGACACCAGTACTACACAGCTTAATACAGTTGTATGTACCATTTATATACACGTCACACACAGACACCAGTACTACACAGCTTTATACAGTTGTATGTACCATTTATATACACGTCACACACAGACACCAGTACTACACAGCTTTATACAGTTGTATGTACCATTTATATACACGTCACACACAGACACCAGTACTACACAGCTTTATACAGTTGTATGTACCATTTATATACACGTCACACACAGACACCAGTACTACACAGCTTTATTACAGTTGTATGGTACCATTTATATACACGCTCACACACAGCACACCGTATACTACAGCACTTTATACAGTTGTTATGTACCATTATATACACGACACACACAGACACCCAGTACTACACAGCTTTTTACAGATATGTATTGTACCTTTTATAAACACGTCACACACAGACACCAGAGTACTACACAGCTTTAATACAGTTGTATGTACCATTTATATACACGTCACACACAGACACCAGTACTACACAGCTTTATACAGTTGTATTTTTACTATTTATATACTCGTCACACACAGACACCAGTACTACACAGCTTTATACAGTTGTATGTACCATTTATATACACGTCACACACAGACACCAGTACTACACAGCTTTATACTGTTGTATGTACATTTTATATACACGTCACACACAGACACCAGTACTACACAGCTTTATACAGTTGTATGTACCATTTATATACACGTCACACACAGACACCTGTACTACTCAGCTTTATACAGTTGTATGTACCATTTATATACACGTCACACACAGACACCAGTACTACACAGCTTTATACAGTTGTATGTACCATTTATATACACGTCACACACAGACACCAGTACTACACAGCTTTATACAGTTGTATGTACCATTTATATACACGTCACACACAGACACCAGTACTACACAGCTTTATACAGTTGTATGTACCATTTATATACACGTCACACACAGACACCAGTACTACACAGCTTTATACAGTTGTATGTACCATTTATATACACGTCACACACACAGACACCAGTACTACACAGCTTTATACAGTTGTATGTACCATTTATATACACGTCACACACAGACACCAGTACTACACAGCTTTATACAGTTGTATGTACCATTTATATACACGTCACACACAGACACCAGTACTACACAGCTTTATACAGTTGTATGTACCATTTATATACACGTCACACACAGACACCAGTACTACACAGCTTTATACAGTTGTATGTACCATTTATATACACGTCACACACAGACACCAGTACTACACAGCTTTATACAGATGTATGTACCAATTATATACACGTCACACACAGACACCAGTACTACACAGCTTTATACAGTTGTATGTACCATTTATATACACGTCACACACAGACACCAGTACTACACAGCTTTATACAGTTGTATGTACCATTTATATACACGTCACACACAGACACCAGCACTACACAGCTTTATACAGTTGTATGTACCATTTATATACACGTCACACACAGACACCAGTACTACACAGCTTTATACAGTTGTATGTACCATTTATATACACGTCACACACAGACACCAGTACTACACAGCTTTATACAGTTGTATGTACCATTTATATACACGTCACACACAGACACCAGTACTACACAGCTTTATACAGTTGTATGTACCATTTATATACACGTCACACACAGACACCAGTACTACACAGCTTTATACAGTTGTATGTACCATTTATATACACGTCACACACAGACACCAGACTACACAGCTTTATACAGTTGTATGTACCATTTATATACACGTCACAACACAGACACCAGTACTACACAGCTTTATACAGGTTGTATGTACCAATTTATATACACGTCAACACACAGACACCAGTACTACACAGCTTTATACAGTTGTAGGTACCATTTATATACACGTCACACACAGACACAGTACTACACAGCTTTATACAGCTGTATGTACCCATTTATTTACACGTCAACACAGACACCAGTACTACACAGCTTTATACAGTTGTATGTACCATTTATATACACGTCACACAACCAGACACCATACTACACAGCTTTATACAGATGTATGTACATTTATATACACGTCACACACAGACACCAGTACTACACAGCTTTATACAGTTGTATGTACCATTTTATACACGTCACACCAGACACCAGCACTACACAGCTTTATACAGTTGTATGTACCATTTATATACACACACGTCACACACAGACACCAGTACTACACAGCTTATACAGTTGTATGTACCATTTATATACACGTCACACACAGACACCAGCACTACACAGCTTTATACAGTTGTATGTACCATTTATATACACGTCACACACAGACACCAGTACTACACAGCTTTATACAGTTGTATGCACATTTATATACACGTCACACAGACACCAGTACTACACAGCTTTATACAGTTGTATGTACCATTTATATACACGTCACACACAGACACCAGTACTACACAGCTTTATACAGTTGTATGTACCATTTATATACACGTCACACACAGACACCAGTACTACACAGCTTTATACAGTTGTATGTACCATTTATATACACGTCAACACAGACACCAGTACTACACAGCTTTATACAGTTGTATGTACCATTTATATACACGTCACACACAGACACCAGTACTACACAGCTTTATACAGTTGTATGTACCATTTATATACACATACACACACAGACACCAGTACTACACAGCTTTATACAGTTGTATGTACCATTTATATACACGTCACACACAGACACCAGTACTACACAGCTTTAACAGTTGTATGTACCATTTATATACACGACACACACAGACACCAGTAAAACACAGCTTTATACAGTTGTATGTACCATTTATATACACGTACACCCACAGACACCAGTAGCTACACAGCTTTAATACAGTTGGTATGTACCATTTATTATTCACGTCACACACAGACACCAGCACTACACAGCTTTATACAGTTGTATGTACCATTTATATACACTCACACACAGACACCAGCACTACACAGCTTTATACAGTTTGTATGTACCTATTTATATACACGTCACACACGACACCAGCACTCACGAGCTTATACAGTTGTATGTAACATTTATATACACGACACACACACAGACACCAGTACTACAGCAGCTTTATACAGTTGGTATGTACCATTTATATACACGTCACACACAGACACCAGCTACAACCAGCGTTATACAGTTGTATGTTCCATTTATATACCCGTCACACACATGACACCAGACTACACAGCTTTATACAGTTGTATGTACCATTTATATACACGTCACACACAGACACCAGTACTACACAGCTTTATACAGTTGTATGTACCATTTATATACACGTCACAACACAGACACCATACTACACAGCTTTATACAGTTGTATGTACTCATTTTATACACGTCACACCACAGACACCAGTACTACACAGCTTATACAGTTGTATGTACCATTTATATACACGTCACACACAGACACCAGTACTACACAGCTTTATACAGTTGTATGTACCATTTATATACACGTCACACACAGACACCAGTACTACACAGCTTTATACAGTTGTATGTACCATTTATATACACGGTCAACACAGACACCAGTACTACACAGCTTTATACAGTTGTATGTACCATTTATTATACACAGTCACCACAGACACCAGCTAGCTACACAGCTCTATACAGTTGTATGTACCATTTATATACACGTCACACACAGACACCGAGTTCTACACAGCTTTATACAGTTGTATGTACCATTTATATACACGTCACACACAGACACCAGCACTACACAGCTTTATACAGTTGTATGTACCATTTATATACTCCACACACAGACACCAGTACTACACAGCTTTATACAGTTGTATGTACCATTTATATACACGTCACACACAGACACCAGCTACTACACAGCTTTATACAGTTGTATGTACCATTTATATACACGTCACACACAGACACCAGGACTACACAGCTTTATACAGTTGTATGTACCATTTATATACACGTCACACACAGACACCAGTACTACACAGCTTTATACAGTTGTATGTACCATTTATATACACGTCACACACAGACACCAGTACTACACAGCTTTATACAGTTGTATGTACCATTTATATACACGTCACACACAGACACCAGTACTACACAGCTTTATACAGTTGTATGTACCATTTATATACACGTCACACACAGACACCAGTACTACACAGCTTTATACAGTTGTATGTACCATTTATATACACGTCACACACACACACAACCAGCACTACACAGCTTTATACAGTTGTATGTACCATTTATATACACGTCACACACAGACCACCAGTACTACACAGGCTTTATACAGCTGTATGTACCATTATATACACGTCACACACAGACACCAGTACTACACAGCTTTATACAGTTGTATGTACCATTTATATACACGTCACACACAGACACCAGCACTACACAGCTTTATACAGTTGTATGTACCATTTATATACACGTCACACACAGACACCAGTACTACACAGCTTTAAACAGTTGTATGTACCATTTATATACACGTCACACACAGACACCAGTACTACACAGCTTTATACAGTTGTATGTACCATTTTATATACACGTCACACACAGACACCAGTACTACACAGCTTTATACAGTTGTAGTACCATTTATATACACGTCACACACACAGACACCAGTACTACACAGCTTTATACACGTCACACACAGACACCAGTACTACACAGCTTTATACAGTTGTATGTACCATTTATATACACGTCACACAGACACCAGTACTACACAGCTTATACAGTTGTATGTACCATTTATATACACGTCACACACAGACACCAGTACTACACAGCTTTATACAGTTGTATGTACCATTATATACACGTCACACACAGACACCAGTACTACACAGCTTTATACAGTTGTATGTACCATTTATATACACGTCACACACAGACACCAGTACTACACAGCTTTATACAGTGTATGTACCATTTAATACACGTCACACACAGACACCCAGTACTACACAGCTTTATACAGTTGATGTACCATTTATATACACGTCACACACAGACACCAGTACTACACAGCTTATACAGTTGTATGTACCATTTATATACACGTCACACACACAGACACCAGTACTACACAGCTTTATACAGCTGTATGTACCATTTATATACACGTCACACACAGACACCAGTACTACACAGCTTTATACAGTTGTATGTACCATTTATATACACGTCACACACAGACACCAGTACTACACAGCTTTATACAGTTGTATGTACCATTTATATACACGTCACACACAGACACCAGTACTACACAGCTTTATACAGTTGTATGTACCATTTATATACACGTCACACACAGACACCAGTACTACAACAGCTTTATACAGTTGTATGTACCATTTATATACACGTCACACACAGACACCAGTACTACACAGCTTTATACAGTTGTATGTACCATTTATATACACGTCACACACAGACACCAGCACTACACAGCTTTATACAGTTGTATGTACCATTTATATACACGTCACACACAGACACCAGTACTACACAGCTTTATACAGTTGTATGTACTATTTATATACACGTCACACACAGACACCAGTACTACACAGCTTTATACAGTTGTATGTACCATTTATATACACGTCACACACAGACACCAGCACTACACAGCTTTATACAGTTGTATGTACCATTTATATACACGTCACACACAGACACCAGCACTACACAGCTTTATACAGTTGTATGTACCATTTATATACACGTCACACACAGACACCAGTACTACACAGCTTTATACAGTTGTATGTACCATTTATATACACGTCACACACACAGACACCAGTACTACACAGCTTTATACAGTTGTATGTACCATTTATATACACGTCACACACAGACACCAGTACTACACAGCTTTATACAGTTGTATGTACCATTTATATACACGTCACACACAGACACCAGTACTACACAGCTTTATACAGTTGTATGTACCATTTATATACACGTCACACACAAACACCAGTACTACACAGCTTTATACAGTTGTATGTACCATTTATATACACGTCACACACAGACACCAGTACTACACAGCTTATACAGTTGTATGTACCATTTATATACACGTCACACCGACACACCAGTACTACACAGCTTTATACAGTTGTATGTACCATTTATATACACGTCACACACAGACACCAGTACTACACAGCTTTAATACAGTTGTATGTACCATTTATATACACGTCACACACAGACACCAGTACTACACAGCTTTATACAGTTGTATGTACCATTTATATACACGTCACACACAGACACCAGTACTACACAGCTTTATACAGTTGTATGTACCATTATATACACGTCACACACAGACACAGTACTACACAGCTTTATACAGTTGTATGTACCATTTATATACACGTCACACAGACACCAGTACTACACAGCTTTATACAGTTGTATGTACCATTTATATACACGTCACACACAGACACCAGAACTACACAGCTTTATACAGTTGTATGTACCATTTATATACACGTCACACACAGACACCAGTACTACACAGCTTTATACAGTTTATGTACCATTTATATACACGTCACACAACAGACACCAGTACTACACAGCTTTATACAGTTGTATGTACCATTATATACACGTCACACACAGACACCAGTACTACACAGCTTTATACAGTTGTATGTACCTTTATATACACGTCACACACGACACCAGTACTACACAGCTTATACAGTTGTATGTACCATTTATATACACGTCACACACACAGACACAGTACTACACAGCTTATACAGTTTATGTACCATTTATATACACGTCACACACAGACACCAGTACTACACAGCTTATACAGTTGTATGTACCATTTATATACACGTCACACACAGACACCAGTACTACACAGCTTTATACAGTTGTATGTACCATTTATATACACGTCACACACAGACACCAGTACTACACAGCTTTATACAGTTGTATGTACCATTTATATACACGTCACACACACAGACACCAGTACTACACAGCTTTATACAGTTGTATGTACCATTTATATACACGTCACACACAGACACCAGCACTACACAGCTTTATACAGTTGTATGTACCATTTATATACACGTCACACACACACACCAGTACTACACAGCTTTATACAGTTGTATGTACCATTTATATACACGTCACACACACAGACACCAGTACTACACAGCTTTATACAGTTGTATGTACCATTTATATACACGTCACACACAGACACCAGTACTACACAGCTTTATACAGTTGTATGTACCATTTATATACACGTCACACACAGACACCAGTACTACACAGCTTTATACAGTTGTATGTACCATTTATATACACGTCACACACACAGACACCAGCACTACACAGCTTAATACGTTGTATGTACCATTTATATACACGTCACACACAGAACACCGAGTACTACACAGCTTTATACAGTTGTATGTTCCAATTTATATACACGTCACACCACAGACACCAGTACTACACACAGCTTTTATACAGACGTATGTACCTTTTATATATATTATATACACTCACACACAGACACCAGTACTACACAGCTTTATACAGTTGTATGTACCATTTATATATACGTCACACACACAGACACCAGCACTACACAGCTTTATAC
>NC_069508.1:5518588-5591088 GCF_027579735.1 Bombina bombina
AAACAAAACGGGTAACGCCGACGGGTTGTCCAGACAAACTGAACTTGAAAAGTGATCTGTGAGTGCTTCCCCGGACATCCCCAAGCCGATCCGTTGGGATCAGACTGTGTATGCCGGCTTGGTTCTGGGGGAGCATTGTGGCAAACCTAGCCACTTCTGGACTATAATGTAAGAAAGGTTGTCTATAGGCTGTATTGTGTGCTATGTAGATGTGACAGACCCTTCTGGCAGTACTGAAGGAGTTAAATGTGTTAGCTTTAAGAAGACTATTCTTGAACGACAAGGTTACTAGTCTCAGCTATTGTGTACTTTCATTAAAGCTAGTGATTACCATTCCATTGTTCAATCACATCTAGAGAGACGACGCCTTAGTGATAAGAAGAGCCAAGTGTGTGTCCTGTGGTTAAGTTGTTATCAGCTTGAGCAAGGTATTCTATTGTATCATGTCAAAAGGCGTGTTCCATCCATCTAATCTACAACATTCTTTTCAACCCCCCATCTGGGAGGTCAGACCTGCATAAATACTAGGCATAGCCTTTTTAATAAAGTTCATTCTGTTTTAAACCTGAAAACTGGCTGGGTCGTGAGTTATTGACTCCCAAACTGTGTTTCGTCCGGTTATTGGGAGTATTTTAATATTGCTCTCCGCTACAGTACCATTTATATACACGTCACACACAGACACCAGCACTACACAGCTTTATACAGTTGTATGTACCATTTATATACACGTCACACAGACACCAGTACTACACAGCTTTATACAGTTGTATGTACCATTTATATACACGTCACACACAGACACCAGTACTACACAGCTTTATACAGTTGTATGTACCATTTATATACACGTCACACACAGACACCAGTACTACACAGCTTTATACAGTTGTATGTACCATTTATATACACGTCACACAGACACCAGTACTACACAGCTTTATACAGTTGTATGTACCATTTATATACACGTCACACACAGACACCAGTACTACACAGCTTTATACAGTTGTATGTACCATTTATATACACGTCACACACAGACACCAGTACTACACAGCTTTATACAGTTGTATGTACCATTTATATACACGTCACACAGACACCAGTACTACACAGCTTTATACAGTTGTATGTACCATTTATATACACGTCACACACAGACACCAGTACTACACAGCTTTTTACAGTTGTATGTACCATTTATATACACGTCACACACAGACACCAGTACTACACAGCTTTATACAGTTGTATGTACCATTTATATACACGTCACACACAGACACCAGTACTACACAGCTTTATACAGTTGTATGTACCATTTATATACACGTCACACAGACACCAGTACTACACAGCTTTATACAGTTGTATGTACCATTTATATACACGTCACACACAGACACCAGTACTACACAGCTTTATACAGTTGTATGTACCATTTATATACACGTCACACACAGACACCAGCACTACACAGCTTTATACAGTTGTATGTCACATTTATATACACGTCACACACAGACACCAGTACTACACAGCTTTATACAGTTGTATGTACCATTTATATACACGTCACACACAGACACCAGTACTACACAGCTTTATACAGTTGTATGTACCATTTATATACACGTCACACACAGACACCAGTACTACACAGCTTTATACAGTTGTATGTACCATTTATATACACGTCACACACAGACACCAGTACTACACAGCTTTATACAGCTGTATGTACCATTTATATACACGTCACACACAGACACCAGTACTACACAGCTTTATACAGTTGTATGTACCATTTATATACACGTCACACACAGACACCAGTACTACACAGCTTTATACAGTTGTATGTACCATTTATATACACGTCACACACAGACACCAGTACTACACAGCTTTATACAGTTGTATGTACCATTTATATACACGTCACACACAGACACCAGTACTACACAGCTTTATACAGTTGTATGTACCATTTATATACACGTCACACACAGACACCAGTACTACACAGCTTTATACAGTTGTATGTACCATTTATATACACGTCACACACAGACACCAGTACTACACAGCTTTATACAGTTGTATGTACCATTTATATACACGTCACACACAGACACCAGTACTACACAGCTTTATACAGTTGTATGTACCATTTATATACACGTCACACACAGACACCAGTACTACACAGCTTTATACAGTTGTATGTACCATTTATATACACGTCACACACAGACACCAGTACTACACAGCTTTATACAGCTGTATGTACCATTTATATACACGTCACACACAGACACCAGTACTACACAGCTTTATACAGTTGTATGTACCATTTATATACACGTCACACACAGACACCAGTACTACACAGCTTTATACAGTTGTATGTACCATTTATATACACGTCACACACAGACACCAGTACTACACAGCTTTATACAGTTGTATGTACCATTTATATACACGTCACACACAGACACCAGTACTACACAGCTTTATACAGTTGTATGTACCATTTATATACACGTCACACACAGACACCAGTACTACACAGCTTTATACAGTTGTATGTACCATTTATATACACGTCACACACAGACACCAGTACTACACAGCTTTATACAGCTGTATGTACCATTTATATACACGTCACACACAGACACCAGTACTACACAGCTTTATACAGTTGTATGTACCATTTATATACACGTCACACACAGACACCAGTACTACACAGCTTTATACAGTTGTATGTACCATTTATATACACGTCACACACAGACACCAGTACTACACAGCTTTATACAGTTGTATGTACCATTTATATACACGTCACACACAGACACCAGTACTACACAGCTTTATACAGTTGTATGTACCATTTATATACACGTCACACACAGACACCAGTACTACACAGCTTTATACAGTTGTATGTACCATTTATATACACGTCACACACAGACACCAGTACTACACAGCTTTATACAGTTGTATGTACCATTTATATACACGTCACACACAGACACCAGTACTACACAGCTTTATACAGTTGTATGTACCATTTATATACACGTCACACACAGACACCAGTACTACACAGCTTTATACAGTTGTATGTACCATTTATATACACGTCACACACAGACACCAGTACTACACAGCTTTATACAGTTGTATGTACCATTTATATACACGTCACACACAGACACCAGTACTACACAGCTTTATACAGTTGTATGTACCATTTATATACACGTCACACACAGACACCAGTACTACACAGCTTTATACAGTTGTATGTACCATTTATATACACGTCACACACCAGACACCAGTACTACACAGCTTTATACAGTTGTATGTACCATTTATATACACGTCACACACACAGACACCAGAACAACACAGCTATTATACAGTTGTATGTACCATTTATATACACGTCACACACAAGACACCAGTACTACACAGCTTTATACAGTTGTATGTACATTTATATACACGGTCCCACACAGACACCAGTACTACACAGCTTTATACAGTTGTATGTACCATTGTATATACACGTCACACACACAGACACCAGTACTACACAGCGATTTATTCAGTTGTATGTACCATTATATACACGTCACACACAGACACCAGTACTACACAGCTTTATACAGTTGTATGTACCATTTATATACACGTCACACACGACACCAGTACTACACAGCTTTATACAGTTGTATGTACCATTTATATACACGTCACACACAGACACCAGTACTACACAGCTTTTATACAGTTGTATGTACCATTTATATACACGGCACAACAACAGACACCAGCTACTACACAGCTTTATACAGTTGTATGTACCATTTATATACACGTCACACACAGACACCAGTACTACACAGCTTTATACAGTTGTATGTACCATTTATATACACGTCACACACAGACACCAGTACTACACAGCTTTATACAGTTGTATGTACCATTTATATACACGCTACACACAGACACCCAGTACTACACAGTACTACACAGCTTTATACAGTTGTATGTACCATTTATATACACGTCACACACAGACACCAGTACTACACAGCTTTATACAGTTGTATGTACCATTTATATACACGTCACACACAGACACCAGTACTACACAGCTTTATTCAGTTGTATGTACCATTTATATACACGTCACACACAGACACCAGTACTACACAGCTTTATACAGTTGTATGTACCATTTATATACACGTCACACACAGACACCAGTACTACACAGCTTTATACAGCTGTATGTACCATTTATATACACGTCACACACAGACACCAGTACTACACAGCTTTATACAGTTGTATGTACCATTTATATACACGTCACACACAGACACCAGTACTACACAGCTTTATACAGTTGTATGTACCATTTATATACACGTCACACACAGACACCAGTACTACACAGCTTTATACAGTTGTATGTACCATTTATATACACGTCACACACAGACACCAGTACTACACAGCTTTATACAGCTGTATGTACCATTTATATACACGTCACACACAGACACCAGTACTACACAGCTTTATACAGTTGTATGTACCATTTATATACACGTCACACACAGACACCAGTACTACACAGCTTTATACAGTTGTATGTACCATTTATATACACGTCACACACAGACACCAGTACTACACAGCTTTATACAGTTGTATGTACCATTTATATACACGTCACACACAGACACCAGTACTACACAGCTTTATACAGTTGTATGTACCATTTATATACACGTCACACACAGACAGACACCAGTACTACACAGCTTTATACAGTTGTATGTACCATTTATATACACGTCACACACAGACACCAGTACTACACAGCTTTATACAGTTGTATGTACCATTTATATACACGTCACACAGACACCAGCACTACACAGCTTTATACAGTTGTATGTACCATTTATATACACGTCACACACAGACACCAGTACTACACAGCTTTATACAGTTGTATGTACCATTTATATACACGTCACACACAGACACCAGTACTACACAGCTTTATACAGTTGTATGTACCATTTATATACACGTCACACACAGACACCAGTACTACACAGCTTTATACAGTTGTATGTACCATTTATATACACGTCACACACAGACACCAGTACTACACAGCTTTATACAGTTGTATGTACCATTTATATACACGTCACACACAGACACCAGTACTACACAGCTTTATACAGTTGTATGTACCATTTATATACACGTCACACACAGACACCAGCACTACACAGCTTTATACAGTTGTATGTACCATTTATATACACGTCACACACAGACACCAGTACTACACAGCTTTATACAGTTGTATGTACCATTTATATACACGTCACACACAGACACCAGTACTACACAGCTTTATACAGTTGTATGTACCATTTATATACACGTCACACACAGACACCAGCACTACACAGCTTTATACAGTTGTATGTACCATTTATATACACGTCACACACAGACACCAGTACTACACAGCTTTATACAGTTGTATGTACCATTTATATACACGTCACACACAGACACCAGTACTACACAGCTTTATACAGATGTATGTACCATTTATATACACGTCACACACAGACACCAGCACTACACAGCTTTATACAGTTGTATGTACCATTTATATACACGTCACACACACAGACACCAGTACTACACAGCTTTATACAGTTGTATGTACCATTTATATACACGTCACACACAGACACCAGTACTACACAGCTTTATACAGTTGTATGTACCATTTATATACACGTCACACACAGACACCAGTACTACACAGCTTTATACAGTTGTATGTACCATTTATATACACGTCACACAGACACCAGTACTACACAGCTTTATACAGTTGTATGTACCATTTATATACACGTCACACACAGACACCAGTACTACACAGCTTTATACAGTTGTATGGGCCACTTTTTCTTTATTAGCACACTACGAGTGATGTGATGCTTTACCTGGGAGTGGGCACTGCCAGTTTACAACCTTGCTGACCATTAGCTGGGTAAGGGCACGTGTGCTTTCCTGGTGCACTTAATTCTCTGGTCTGGTGCATTAATAGGTGATGTCACATACGGTTGTTGGCTTCTTCTGACAACTGCAGTCCTCTTCCCATGTTTCTCGGAACATCATCCATGGTACTTAAAGGGACATAAAACATTTTGAACTAACATAAGTTTCTTTTTAAAGATACGATGAGTCCACGGATCACGGATCATCTTAATTACTAATGAGATATTCACCTCCTGGTCAGCAGGAGGAGGCAAAGAACACCACAGCAGAGCTGTTAAATAGCTCCTTCCTTCCCTCCCACTCCAGTCATTCTCTTTGCCTACGTTAGTGATAGGAAGAGGTAAAGTGAGGTGTTAGTTATAGATTCTTCAATCAAGAGTTTATTATTTTTAAGTAGTGCAAGATTGTGCTGCTTTGTTCTAGGGTGTAGCCGTAGTCTATATCTGTCTCTTCAGTAGAGCTTTTGGTGGCTTTCGAGCAATGGGAACTTGTGGGGCATAATTCTCACTGCGCCTCCCATATATTGAATGCTGCCCTTACCAAGAAAACCCGAGGGATATTTATTTAGGACTTTCTTTATATTTCAGGTCCATGGGAGGGAGAGGACCTCTTAAACCTGGAACTGCCTTGCTGTCAGGCAGAAAATGAGGTAAGTGCTGACTTTCTTTCTGGGGAGCGGAAGTAATCTCAGAAAATGGTTAGACACTTTAATTTTTTAAAATTCCTCATTAAATTTGGGTGTTAATTCTCCTAGAGGTTTTAAGGGACACCTTGGACAGTTGGACTCATGGGGCTGTATGTGATTTATTAGCTCTCCTCCCGGTGTTTTATTAATAGCCGACTGGGACATTGCAAATAATGTGGCGGGCTCAATGTGAGAGTCTAGGACAGCTTCCCATTACATTGAGTGTAGTTGTGACTAATAAGGCTAGCGTAATGTGACGTGTATGCTGTTTATCTGGGACTGACAGCTGCCCAGTACATTGCACGTTGATACAGGCTAGTATTGCAGGCTCAGTGTGACAGCCGCGTGGTTTGAGACTGGAGCGGTCTGTTATTGGTCTCCCGGCGCTTTCATTTGTAAAATATTAATGGCGACCGGGAGATGGTGTTTGGTAACGCCCACGGTGGGCTGAGTTTTCGTGTTGGTGCCAATGTTGTTGCGCACCACTATGCTTAAACTTCCGTTATCAGAAGGAACAGTGATCTTAATACCGGACAGTACTGTAGTAATGAATCCGGAATGTTTGCGTAGCAGATGGGCTGGCAGGCACCTCCGCTAGGTTTACTGAGGCGTAGAAGGGGTTGCAATATTGTGTATTGTATCAGACACGTTTACATTAGAGCCTAAGTACAGGAAACCTTTCTTTTCTAACACTTTCGGAAGTTACGCAGGAATGATTGTCTAAATGCTTGTGCTTCACACTGCGCTATGATAAGGTCAGGAAGGCTGTCTAACACTTCAGCAGGGTCAAGCTGATGTATAGACAGAGTTTAACAGTACTGACGATTTTTTTCATACATGTTTAGCTATGTCTGCCCTTGTAATAATAAAGATGAGTTACTCTTTAACATTTCAGGAGAATATCACTTGCTATATGTTAGTTTTTACTAGCAACTAGTTAAGCCTTTATTTATTTACTCTGCCATATGAGCAGGTTGCTTAAAGGCGTGTACATTACTTTTTCTTTCACACATGCAGTGCCCTGCGGTTCCATGCTAATTCCATCTGGACTTGCTGCACTAGAAATGTCATGGCAATGTCTAGGAAGAGCAATGTTGGCTGCTAGTTTTACTTTCCTCTGCACACAGAAATATGTTGCTTTTTAAAATTTAAAGAAACAGTAACTTTTTTTGTGTGTGTGTTAATTTTTATTAAAAAAAATTCACTTTTTTCTGAACCTACTCCTTTCAGGGAGTTTGCTATTTAGGAGCCTATTATCTTTTTCTCTTATAGTGTTCCACAAATTTTTTATAGTCCACATGCAGTACCCTGCGATTCCTCACACTCCTCCCGGAGTTGCTCTGCATTTATGGCATTATGTGTTTTTTCCCACGTGGTAGAGAACATTACTTGAGGCATTATTTTCAATCATCTAGGGTGATTGATTCAGTGGTTGCTATTCCGACTGTTCTTCCCTGTTACCTGAAAGAGGAAGATACTTCGGATTATCTGAGAGAGTATTCTCAGGCTCAGATGAATAATACTGTTGACATTCAGGGTATGCCACAGTTTTCTCCCAGGCGTCCCAAACTTTAATGTCCGCTCAAGCAGTGCCCTGTACTTCTACTCTAGCGCCGCTGGAGTTACCTTAAAAGACATAGCTGATCTCATGTCTTCCACAATTTCTGATGCGTTGTCTGCTTTCCCAATGCTGCAAGGCAAGCGTAAGAGGAAAGCCTGGCATGCTGTAAGTGAGGTTTCTGATGCAATGGTGACAATCTCGGTAGTACTCTCCCTAGGACCTGAGGAGGAGGGTATTGAGGTTCCATCTGAAGGCCAAATTTCAGATTCAGAAAGTTCATTGCCTCTGACTGACACGGAGGTTGTAACTTTTAGGTTCAAGCTAGAACACTTCCGGCTGTTGCTCAGGGAGGTTTTGATTACTTTAGACGACTGTGACTCCACAGTAGTGGTTTCCCCTGCGAAGTCTAGTTAATTGGACAAATATTTCTAAGTCCCTTCTTACTCAGACGTAATTCCTGTGCCAAAGCGAGCTTCAGAGATCGTTATTAAGGAATGGGAGAGACCAGGCATTCCCTTTTTTCCCTCTCCTGTTTTTAAGTAGATGTTTCTCATAACTGACTCTTTTAAGGAGGCTTGGCAATCAGTTCCTAAAGTGGAAGGGGTCTTTTCCACCTTAGCCAAGGGAGTTACTATCCCATAGAGGATAGTTGTGCTTTCAAAGTCCCTATGGATAAGACGTTAGAGGGGTTACTTAAAAAGATTTATGTTCTCCAGGGTCTGCTATGGCAGCCAGCTGCGTGCCTTGCTACCGTCACTAATGCGGCAGCGTATTGGTTTGATGCTCTGTCTGAGGCTCTCAGGACTGAAACTTCCTTGGAGGAGATCCAAGACAGGAAAAAGCTCTGAAGTTAGCTAATGCTTTTATTACGGACGCTTCCCTGCGGATTATTAGACTGGCAGCTGAGAGTTCGGTTTTCTCTATCCTGGCCCACAGAGCCTTATGGTTAAATCCGTGGTCTGTGGACGTATCATCTAAGTCTAAGCTTGAAGCGATTCCTTACAAGGGGAAGACCTTTTTTGGACCTGGCCTGACGGAAATTATCTCTGATCATCTCCTTCCTCAGGATGAGCGAAACAAGCAAAAAGGACGACGGAGCAATTTTCATTCCTTTAGAATTTTCAAGGGAAATTCTCTCTCTTTCTCATCTAAACCGGAGCAATCTAAACATTCTCGGAGAACCGACCAGTCTTGGAAAACAATCCAAGAAGCCTGCTGTTGAATCCAAAACAGCATGAAGGGCATGCCCCCGATCTGGGACCGGATCTGGTAGGGGGCAGACGTTCCTTCTTCGTTCAGGCTTGGGTTCGGGACGTTCAGGATCCTTGGGCAATAGAAATAGTGTCTCAGGGAAACAAATTGGAGTTCAAAAGTTTTCCTCCCAGAGGCAGTTTTTCTTCTTTCAAGATTATCTGCAGACCAGACAATGGAGAGGCGTTCTTACATTGTGTAGGAGACCTCTCTGCCCTGGGAGTGATTGTTCCCGTCCCAGAACAGGGTCAGGGTTTTTATTCCTACCTGTTTGTGGTTCCCAAAAAGGAGGGAACCTTCAGACCACTTTTAGAACTAAAGAGTCTACACAAATTTCTCAGGGTTCCGTCCTTCAAGATGGAAACTTTTCGTTCCATTCTTCCCTTAATCCAGGAGGGTCAATTCAAGACAACTGTGGATTTAAAGGACGCGTACCTACATGTCCCTATTCTCATCACATGTTCCTAAGATTTGCCTTCCAGGACAAACACTTCCAGTCGTGGCACCGCTCCCAGAATCGTCACAAGGATTCTGGGGTTTTCTGTTGGCGGTACTCCGGTCATGGGGCATTGAGGTGGCGCCTTATCTAGACGACATTCTAGTCCAGGCACCATCTTTTCAACAATCAAGATCCCACTCCAACTTAGTGTTATCTTTCCTGAGAACTCTCAGATGGAAGGTACATTTGGGGAAGAGTTCCCTAGTTCCAGACACAAGAGTCATTTTCTTGGGAACCATAATAGATTCCTTGTCCATGAAGATTTTTCTGACAGAAGTCAGGGAATCAAAGATTATAGATCCTTATCTAGCCCTTCAGCCCCCTCCTTGGCCGTTGGTGGCTCAGTGCATGGAGTTAATCGGGCTGATGGTGGCAACGATGGACATCATCCCGTTTGCTAGTTTCCATCTCAGACCTTTGCAGTTAAACTTGCTCAGGTAATGGAACGGAGATTATGCAGACTTGTCTCCTCGAATAACTCTGGAGCAGGAGACAAGGGACTCTCTTCCATGGTGGTTGTTTGGATCATCTCTCCCAGGGGATGCCACCTTGGAGACTTCCGTTGCGGAAGGATCTTCTGATTCAGGGCCCTTTTTTCTATCCAAATCTAGTTTCTCTGAAGCTGACTGCTTGGAGATTGATCGCTTAATTTTATCTAAGCAGAGTTTTTCTGATTTGGTCATGGAGACCATGATTCAGGCTCGTAAACCTGTGACTAGAAGGATTTACCATAAGATTAGGCGCAAATACCTTTATTGGTGTGAATCCGAAGGCTACTAATTGAGTAGGGTTAGGATCATAGAAATTTGTTTTGTCTCCAATCTATATGGTACACATGAACTGGCACTGTCTAGCTGTGAAAAACTGTCAAATGTATTCAAATAAGAGGCGGCCTTCAAGGGCTTAGAAATTAGCATATGAGCCTACCTAGGTTTAGCTGTCAACAAAGAAAACCAAAAGAACAAAGCAAATTTGATGATAAAAGTCAATTAGGAAGTTGTTTAAAATTACTGCCCTATCTGAATCATGAAAGTTTAGTTTTGAATTTACTGTCTCTCCCCCCCCCCCCCCCACACACTTTTTTTTCTTGCAAATCCTTATTTAATCTGGCGCACATCTTGTCAATAACTAAACAGGTCATCTTTTTCATTTGGTAATATCACTGGGAATTAGCTGGAACATGTGGAAAATCATTTTTCTTAAAACTCGTGAACAGATCTAAATTATTATGTATAAGTTCAATAAATACAAATGTAATTCTAGATTGTAAGTTTCCACGGGAATAGGGTCCTCAATCCCTCCTGTGTTTGTAAATGTTGTCTTGTCTCTTACAAGTCTTGTATTGTTTTATTTAAATGAACTGTATCCATGGACAGCGCTGCGGAATATGTTGGCGCTTCATAAATAAAGTATAATAATAATTAAAAAATGTGGTTTTCATGCAAGAATTTTTTCCTGTTTTCATTGATGCTGAAACTCGCAGTTTGTGCACAAGTGGGTATTGGGATAGAAGCTTACTGGCTGTAAAGGACTCATAGGCCTCTATTTATGAAAGGTCTTGCGGACCTGATCCGACAGTGCAGATCAGGTCCGCATGACCTCGCTGAATACGGAGAGCAATACGCTCTCCGTATTCAGCATTGCACCAGCAGCTCACAAGAGCTGCTGGTGCAACGCCGCCCCCTGCTGACTCGCGGCCAATCGGCCGCCAGCAGGGAAGTGTCAATCAACCCGATCGTACTCGATCGGGTTGATTTCTGGCAATGTCTGCCCGCCTCACCAGAGCAGCCGGACAGGGTTATGGAGCAGCGGTCTAGCTGTTTAGACCGCTGCTTCATAACTGGTGTTTCTGGCGAGCATGCAGGCTCGCCAGAAACACGGGGCCTCAAGCTCCTTTCGGAGCTTGCTTGATAGGCCCCATAACTTTTTTTTTTTTAATGCATTTAAAAATCTCCAAGATGCAACAAAGAAAAAGATAAATAACATGAAAGTCTAATTGCTATTTTTTTGTTTATTTTAATACAGAATTCCATCATTCCGGGTCCACCATTCCTGTTTGGCGCTTGCTCTGTGCTGCTGGCACTGCTTGTAGCTTTATTTATTCCCGAACACACCAATCTGAACGCTCGCAGCAGTAACTGGAAGAAGCATGGGGCTGGGCACAGTCACCCTCACAGCCCTCCAGCACCTGGTGAGGGCAAGGAACCTCTGTTACAGGATACAAACGTATGACATTTGCCTGCATACCTCTATCTGGCCTGTGCTGCTAATAGATGCATTCCTGCCCTACAGTTGGTACCAGTTAGACACTTGCCCCACTCTTAGTGCCAGCTGGACAACCACTGATGCGGGGCATCTGCTCTGTGTTCTCATCTTGTTTATGGCACTAAAACTATGGGAGATATCTTGTGCAGGGTTGTCTTGTAGTGTCGCTTGGATACAGAGCAGGTGAAGCCGGCAGGCAAGACGTGCTCTTTTCACCCTTAACTAGGTTATATATATCAGTTTTTTAATCAAAGCCAAAGTCTCTGCATCTTTGTATTGTGCTTCTTGTATTGCAGTGAACCTTTTTATTCACAGCAACATCTACAAGACTAGTGGCTTATCATTTCCAGGACTTTCTGTCAAGCTGGCAGCTGAGCAGGGCTCACCCCTAGTATGGGCTCACCCCTAGTATGGGCTCACCCCTAGTATGGGCTCACTCCTAGTATGGGCTCACCCCTAGTATGGGCTCACCCCTAGTATGGGCTCACCCCTAGTATGGGCTCTGTTTCGGTGCTGACATTTTTGGACCTGTATGAACTTTCTTCTGACATTTTGTCATTTAGACATAAAAACTGAAAGCCTTAACAGTGAATGTGCAACCCAGACACACAATTCCCCTTCACTGCCAAGCGACTGGTTTGTTTTGCCATTCATTGGGTATCGCTAAACACCTGTTACATACGTGGTTTACCTGATGTTCAGATAGCAGAAGCCTCTGGAAACCTCCTTCCTTCAGAGACCCTTTTCCAGCAACAGCAGTGTTTTATTCACCACATACACAACGCTCTCAAACCACTAGTTGTCGGATGAGTACTCTACTTGAATACAGCCCTCGAAGAGCAAAGCCAGTGCGATTGTCTGTGGCCTTCTCAACACATTCTTAGCAAATATTTAGTCCTAGATTTTAATTCTGAAAAGTCCATAGAAAGCTTTATTATACTGATGTGAATATATAAAGAGCTATAATTGTATATATTTTTGCTTGGTTATTTAAAGTGTTGCTTTGTATAAAGTATTGTGTAATTTAATTGGTTCACTTGTTCTGTGTTTTATTTGCTTGATTCTCTGAACATTTCCTAAAACATGATGTAATTTTATTAATAAACCTAAATATTTTTATATTGAACGTTGGGTACAATTTTTATTACGGTAGAAACATTAAAGAGTGTTTGTTTTTCTTGTAGTCAGTTATAAAATATCAGTATATAAACTTCTGTGGTCACTGTAACAATGAGGGGTTATCGCTCACATTAAGAGCAAGACAAGTGGGCATGGAGAGAAATGTACAAGTATTTATTATACAGGCAAATAAATCGGCAGTGCTGAGCATAAAAACGAACATCCATAGGGCAGGAGATAGTCGTATGCGTTTTGGCGAAGCATTGCCTTACTCTCACATTGCCAAGCTCAACACCTCATCCCAAATATAAATTTTCTTTCCAATGGCAGGGAGAGTCCACAAATCCATTCTAATTACTAGTGGGAATTCAACTCCTGCCCACTAGGAGGAGGCAAAGAACACCCCAACAAAGCTTTAAGTATCCCTCCCACTTCCCATAACCCCCAGTCATACTTTGACTTTGTATATCTAGGTGTTGTGCGAAGATGTTGTTTCCCTAGAAGCAAGGATTGGGGTAATGCTGTGTCCACATAATCTTCTTCAGTAAGAGTTGTGGTGGCTTTTAAGCGGTTGGAGGTTGGCAGGGTAGTCCTTGTTTCTCCTCCAACATTTTATGCTAACCCCCATATAGAAAACCAGGATGGCTACTCTGCTTTTCCTATTTCTTTTACAAGATATGACGAGTCCGCGGATTTCATCCTTCCTTATGGGATTACGCCTCCTGTTTAGCAGGAAGTGGCAAAGAGCACCACAGCAGAGCTGTATATATAGCTCCTCCCTTCCCTCCCACCCCAGTCATTCTCTTTGCCTGCGTTAGTGATAGTCAGAGGTAAAGTGAGGTGTTAGTTTAGATTCTTCAATCAAGAAGTTTTTTATTTTAAAATGGTGCCAGTGAGTACTATTTTTCTCAGGGGGAAATCGTCAGTCACTTAATTCCTAAGAGGAATGGAGACATCTTATTTTTCTGCCCTGATGTTGATGATCTTAGCAAACATTACCTAAGATCCATGCTGGTTCCCACAGAGCACTTGAAGGTAGTGTAAAGAAACATCTTCAGTGTGGAGAACCATTTCATGCTACAAGCAGCATTGAGGTATGTTCAGTCATTTGTTTCTGGGGAGACTTGATGCATCAGAACAGGCTGACGTTATTCCCTTTCTGGGGAGGGGTAATCAGTAGGCACTATATGTATAGAAATGGTGTACCTGGAATTCCCTTTATGTTGATTGCTAAATATGTCTGAGGACTTCATTTAGGATATTAAGTGTGGGTTAAACGCTTGGAGATGCGGTTGCTGGCTAAGGGCTGGTTTTGTCATATAATGATAACGTTCCTGAGAGAGAAAGTTACGTTTTGTAATTGAGCATCATGTTTGTTTTCTTGTGTATGTAAGAGGGGCACATGGTGTATATATTTTATTTTGCGAACCAACATGTTTGTTTTTAACCAACTACCCATGCGGGTCTCTGTAAGGCTAGAGTTATGCCCACGGTGGGCGGGGCCTAATTTTGCACGCTCAGACGCGCAGTATCATCCGGATCGGATAGTTAGCAAGGTCCTGAGCTCCGGTGGGGCCTAAGTTATTTTGCCTAACGAAGAGGCTTAGGAGCTACTGCAGCAGATTCTGAGTATTCTGGGGGCAGGTAGGCGCCACAGCTCTGCTGTGCAGGGGCCTGAATCCATATAAGTTGTTATAACTAATAAAATCGAGTTAAATTGATATATAACATATCTAAGCAAATTGGTGCAATATTGTTAAACTATTTTGGGCACATAAGGATTGTTTTTATTGCTGAAAACGTTGTTTTGGAGATAACAGAAAAATTGTTGCGCTTTTATTATTTAAAGGCGCAGTACACTTTTTAGTACAAATATTTTGTCTATGTAATTTGACTTCAGAGCTCAATTTCTTTCATGTAATTGGCAAGAGTCCATGAGCTAGTGACGTATGGGATATACAATCCTACCAGGAGGGGCAAAGTTTCCCAAACCTCAAAATGCCTATAAATACACCCCTCACCACACCCACAATTCAGTTTTTACAAACTTTGCCTCCTATGGAGGTGGTGAAGTAAGTTTGTGCTAAGATTTCTACGTTGATATGTGCTTCTCAGCATTGTTGAAGCCCGATTCCTCTCAGAGTACAGCAAATGTCAGAGGGACGTGAAGGGAGTATCACTTATTGAATATGATGATTTCCCTAACGGGGGTCTATTTCATAGGTTCTCTGTTATCGGTCGTAGAGATTCATCTCCTACCTCCCTTTTCAGATCGACGATATACTCTCAATTTACCATTACCTCTACTGATAACTGTTTCAGTACTGGTTTGGCTATCTGCTATATGTGGATGGGTGTCTTTTGGTAAGTATGTTTTTTATTACTTAAGACACCTCAGCTATGATTTGGCACTTTATGCATTTATATAAAGTTCTAAATATATGTATTGTACTTATATTTGCCATGAGTCAGGTTCATGTATTTCCTTCTGCAGACTGTCAGTTTCATATTTGATTAATATTGATTAATATTAAGAAATATTTTTCTTACCTGGGGTTTAGTCTTTTTTTGCAATTGACTACTTTGTTTCAAATTGCGGGCTGACTTAGGCTCGCGGGTGCGCCAAATGCTACACTTTATTGCGTCATTCTTGGCGCGAGAATTTTTTGGTGCGAAAGGCACGTCTGTTGACGCAAGTTTGTAATTTCCGGCATCGTAATTGACGCAGAGGTTCACACAGGGTTGCGTCGTTAGTGACGCGAGTATGTCATTTTCGGAAATGGTTAGCACCAAAAAAAATTTCAGTTACGTTGTGCGTCATACTTGGCGCTAAATTTTTTTCATTTATTTGCCCCATTGCTTTTGCCTCTTGCCTTTTTCTATATCAGAGAGCTATGCTATTTGCATTTTTTTTCCCATTCCTGAAACTGTCCTATAAGGAAATTGACAATTTTGCTTTATATGTTGTTTTTTATTTTACATTTTGCAAGATGTCTCAATCTGATCCTGCTTCAGAGGTATCTGTTGGAACTTTGCTGCCTGATATCGGTTCTACTAAAGCTAAGTGCATTATATTTCCAAATGCCATTTGTATTGGTTATCATGATAAACTTTTACATGCAGATGTTGTGTCCTTCAGTAAATAGTGCATTTCCTGTTGTTGTTCCTTCAACTTTTAATGTATACGTTATACCTATGAAATTTAATGAATTTGTTACTGATTCTATTCAGAAGGCTTTGTCTGCTATTCAGCCTTCTAATTAATATAAAGGTCTTTTAAAACTTCTCATAAGGTTGATGAAATTTCAAATGACCGACAATGTAATGAATTATCCTTTTCTGATGAGGATCTATCTGATTCAGAAGATCTTTCCTCAGATATTGACACTAACAAATCTACTTATTTATTTAAAATGAAGTATTTTCGTTCTTTGTTAAAAAGGTGTTAATTATTTAGGATATCATGGAAACTAGTGCTCTTGATATTAGAACTAGTAAATTCTGTTTTTTAAACCTCCTGTGATTGCTCCAGAGGTTTTTTTCCGTTCCTGATGCTATTTCTCTTATGATTTCTAAGGAATGGAATTAGCGGGGTACTTATTTTATTCCTTCTTAAAGGTTTAAAAAATTGTATCTTTTTACCAGCAATTTCTATAGAGTTTTGGGAAAAGATCCTCAACTTAGGGCTATTTCTACTCTTGCTGAATGTACCTCTATTCCTATGGAAGATAGTACTTAAGTTCTTTTAGATAGGAGACTTGAATCTTATCTAAGGAAAGCTTATTTATAGTCAGGTCGTCTCAGACCTGCATTTTCTTTGGCTGATGTTGCAGCTGCATCAACCTTTTTGTTGGAGATTTAGCGCAACAAGAATTGGATTCTGATTTATCTAGTATTGTTCGCTTACTGCAACACACTAATCAGTTCTGATGCCATTTTTTTATATCATTAAGATTGATTTTAGATCTATGTCTATAGCTATTCTTAGCTACAAGAGTTTGAGGCTTAAATCTTGGAATGCTGTTATAACTTTAAGTCTAGATTGCTATTTCTTCTTTCCAAGCTAATAAGAGACCTAAAGGTAAATATTAAGCTTAAATTGTTTTCGTTCTTTTTTTCAAATAAGGAACAAAAACCTAATCCTTCCCTATGGAATCTGTTTCCATTTGGAAACCTTCTTTAAATGGAATAAATCCAACCCATTTAAGAAACCAAAAAGCCAGCCCCTAAGTCCGCATGAAGGTGCGACTCTCATTCCTGCTCAACTGGTAGGGGGCAGATTATGGTTTTTTTCAAGAATATTTTGGATAATTCGGTCCAAATCAATGGTTTCAGAGTATTGTCTCTCAGGGGTTTCGAATAGGATTCTGAATAAATCTTCCTGTGAGATGTTTTTTCTCTCACGTATCCCAGCAAATCCAGTTATAGCTTAGGCTTTCCTGAAGTGTGTTTCAGACCTGGAGTTTCAGGGGTGGTCATGCAAGTTCCTTTTCAGGGACAAGGTCTGTTTTTTTTTATTCAAATCTATTCTTTGTCTCAAAGAAGGAAATTTCATTCAGACCAACTCTGGATCTAAAAATTTTTAAAACAATTTTCAAATGGTGTCTTTAAGGACTATTCTGCCTTTTATTCAGCAAGGACATTTTAGGTCCATATTGAATTGCAGGATGTATACCTTTATATTCTGATTCATTCAGATCATTATCAGTTCCTGAGATTCTCTTTTCTAGACAAGCGTTACCAATTCGTTGCTTTTCCATTTTTGGATTAGCAGCCGCTCAAAGAATCTTTTTTAAAAGTTTTTGGTGCCCTGCTTTATGGAAACCAGAGAGCAGGGTATTGCAGTGTTTCCTTATTTGGATGATATTGGTACTAGCTCAGTCCTCCGTTCTGCAGAATCTCACACTAATCAACCAGTGTTGTTTCTTTGGAAACATGGTTGGAGGATCAATTTACCAAAGAGTTTCTTGATTCCTCAGACTAAGGGTCACCTTTTTAGGTTTCCAGACAGATTCAGTGTCCATGACTCTGTCTCTAACAGACAAGAGACGTTTGAAAGTGGTTGCAGTCTGTCGGCACCTTCAGTCTCAGTCATTTCCTTCAGTGGTTATGTGCATGGAAAATTTAGGTCTCATGACTGCAGCATTGGACGCATTTCTCTTTGCTCGTTCTCACATGAGACCACTCCAGCTTTGTTTGCTGCAATCCATGGTGCAGGGATTATATTAAGATATCTCAATTAATATCCTTAAATCCCAATATTTGACACTCTTTGACGTGGTGGTAAATCACCAGTGTTTAGTTCAAGGGGCTTCTATGTTCGGCTAACCTGGACTATGATCTCTACAGATGCAAGTCTTTCAGGTTGGGGAGCTGTTTGGGGATCTCTGACAGCACAAGGGGTTTTGGAAATCTCAAGAGGCAAGATTACCAATCAATATTTTAGATCTCCGTGCTATTCTCAGAGCTCTTCAGTTTTGGCCTTTGTTGAAGAGAGAACTGTTCATTTATTTTCAAACAGACAATATCATATACAGTGACATTTGTCAATCAGCAGGGTTGGACTCACAGTCCACAAGCTATGAAGAAGTATCTCGGATACTTGCTTGGGTGGAATCCAGTTCCTGTCTAATTTCTGCGGTGCATATCCCAGATATAGACATTGGGAGGCGGATTATCTCAGCCGTCAGACTTTACATCCTGGGGAGTGGTTCCTCTATCCAGATGTGTTTTCTCAGATTGTTCAAGATATGGGGTTTTCCACAGATATATCTGATGGCCTCTCATCTAAACAAGAGACTTCCCAGATGCCTGTCCAGGTTCAGGGATTTTCAGGCGGAAGCAGTGGGTGCACTGAAACTTCCTTGGTGTTATCAACCTGCTTATATTTCCCGCCTCTAGTTCTTCCTCCAAGATTGATTTCCTGAATCATCATGGAACAATCGTTTGTGTTGCTGGTGGCTCCAGCATGGCCCCGCAGGTTTTGGTATGCGGATCTTGTTCGGATGTCCAGTTGCCAACCTTGGCCATTTCCGTTAAGGCCAGACCTACTGTCTCAACGTCCGTTTTTCCATCAGGATCTCAAATCATTAAATTTGAAGGTATGGAAATTGAACGCTTAGTGCCAAGTCATAGAGGTTTCTCTAACTCAGTGATTAATACTATGTTACAAGCTCGTAAATCTATCTCTAGAAAGATTTATTATTGAGTTTGGAAGACCTACATTTTATGGTATTCTTCTCATTTATTCTCTTGGCATTCTTTTAGAGTTGCAAGAATTTTTCAGTTTCTTCAGGATGGTGTGGATAAGGTTTTGTCTGCAAGTTCCTTGAAGGGACAAATCTCTGCTCTTTCTGTTTCATTCACAGAAAGATTGCTAAACTTCCTGATATTCACTGTTTTGTACAGGCTTTGGTTCATATCAAGCCTGTCATAAAATCAATCTCTCCTCCTTGGAGTCTTAATTTGGTTTTGAAGGCTTTACAGGCTCCTCCATATTGAGCCTATGCATTCTTTGTACATTTTACTACTTTCTTGGAAAGTGTTGTTCCTTTTGGTCATCTCTTCTGCTAGAAGAGTTTCTGAGCTATCTGCTTTTTCTTGTGAATCTCCTTTTCTGTTTTTTCATCAGGATAAGGCAGTTTTGCTGACTTCATTTCTATTTTTTCCTAAGGTTGTGAATTCTAACAACATTAGTAGAGAAATTGTTGTTCCTTCCTTATGTCCTAACCCTAGGAATTCTTTGGAAAAGATTTTTTTCATTCTTTGGATGTGGTGAGAGTTTTGAAATATTATATTTAAGCTACTGGGATTTCACAAAGACTTCAAGTTATATTTTCTGGTCCTAGGAAAGGTCAGAAAAACTTCTGCTATTTCCTTGGTTTGTTGATTAAAGCTTTTTGATTCTTCAAGCTTATTGGAGTCGGGTTAGGCCCCGCCTCAGAATTTCAGCTCATTCTACAAGATCAGTCGCCACTTCATGGGCTTTTAAGAATGAAGCTTCAGTTGTTCAAATTTGCAAGCGGCAATTTGGTCTTCTTTGCATACATTTACTAAATTCTACCATTTTAATATATTTGCTTCTTCAGAAGCAGTTTTTGGTAGAAAAGTTCTTCAGGCAGTTGTTTCAGTTTGATTCTTCTGCTGATGTTTTAAGTTTTTCTTTTCTTCATGAGAATAATTTATATTTTGGGTTGTGGATTAATTTTTCAGCATATGGCTGTTTGTTTAATTTTATCCCTCCCTCTCTAGTGACTCTTGCGTGGAGTTCCACATCTTGGGTATTTGATATCCCATACGTCACTAGCTCATGGACTCTTGCCAATTACATGAAAGAAAACATAATTTATGTAAGAACTTACCTGATAAATTCATTTCTTTCATATTGGCAAGAGTCCATGAGGCCCACCCTTTTTATGGTGGTTATGATTTTTTTTGTATAAAGCACAATTATTTCCAGATTCCTCTGTTGATGCTTTTTACTCCTTTCTTTATCACCCCACTACTTGGCTATTCGTTAAACTGAATTGTGGGTGTGGTGAGGGGTGTATTTATAGGCATTTTGAGGTTTGGGAAACTTTGACCCTCCTGGTAGGATTGTATATCCCATACGTCACTAGCTCATGGACTCTTGCCAATATGAAAGAAATTAATTTATCAGGTAAGTTCTTACATAAATTATGTTATTTCAAGTAAAGAATGACTATTATTGCTATTGCTAGTCTGTTTAACATGTCTGAACTTGAGGAAACTACTTGTCAAAGAAATTAGGCAGACACTCAAAAATCAATTTAAATCAAAGTTTCTTTACTATAGGCAGCAGCACATATAGAGCAACGTTTCGGGGTAAGTTACCCCCTCCTCAGGCTCAATACAATCAAATGCCAAATGTACATCTTATATAGCCAAATAGACCCACCCCCAATTAACAATTATGATATCATCAACAGAAAGAAAGAAAATACACCTCTTGTGCAACATTCAATTAATAACACTAGACAACCAATCTAATCTAATCTGATATTTAAGCATGACAAATCACCACTTCTCATGCCTCACTCTCTACTAATACCTAAAACGTATATCATACACATTTCATACATTTGAGATATTTATTGTTATATTATTAATGTTTCTATTTTTGTATTTTTTTATTATTATTTCTTTATTATTGTTACTTATTATCCTTTCTCTAATCCAAAGAGTTTTAAAACAGACCAGCCAAATGATATTCTCTATTAAGCCCCCTAGGATGTAATGTGCTAAGTCTATGTATCCACATAGCTTCCTTTTTTAGCAACATCCTTTCCCTGTCAAAGCCAATAGAACCTTTTGAAACAGAGTCAAGTATCATAAATCTCAACTGATTCACCTGGTGTCCCCTCTCAAAAAAATGAAAGGGGACCGGAAGGTGTCTCATTTTGGAGTTCCTAATAGTAGACTTATGTTGGGTGAGTCGCTCCTTAACGCTCTGTGTCGTCTCACCGACATATAATAGTCCACACGGACACTTAAGAGCATACACCACATAAGCTGATTTACAAGTGAAATGGCCTTTAATATGAAAGATGTTTCCTGAATGGGGATGACTTATTGTGTTACCCTTAATAATGCTATTGCAATGAGAGCAGTTAAGGCAGGGAAAAGTCCCATTCTCAATAGGTCGAAAAACCCTTTGTACATTTTTCATGGATTTTACCTTAGCCCTAACTAATTGCCTTCCAATAGAATTACCCTTTCTAAAAGATGAAAAAGGTGGTAGTTTAAACTCCCTAATTTCAGGCATAGAATCCCTTAACATAAACCAATTCTTACAAATCACTCTATGTAATTTGACACTCATATTGCTAAAATTAGAAACAAAGGCCAATTTCTTAGACTCATCTCCATTTTGCTTAGGTTGAAGATTGATAGACTCTAATTCCCCACAAGAATAACCTCTTTCTTGAAACCTCATACGCATCTCATCTAAGCGCAATGAACAGGTTAAGGGGTCTGAGACTATCCTCTTCACTCTAAGCAATTGAGATTTTGGTACACTCTTGAAAACTCTTGGCGGATGATGGCTTTGACGGGACAATAAGGTATTCTTGTCAGTAGGCTTTCTAAAAATGAGGAAACTACTTGTTCTATGTGTTTAGATGCCATTGTGGAACCCCCTCTTACTTTTAGTCCCTCATGTACTGAAAGGGCCTTACAATGTAAAGGGCAGATTTTCTTTAAGGAAAGTGTGTCTAAGAATGCTTCTCAGTCTGATGAGAATCAGCGTATGCCGCTACTTTCTCCCCATGCGTCACAACCTCCAACGCCCACCCAAGCGACGCCGGGTTCTTCAACCGCGTCCACTTCATTTACTCTGCAGGATATGGCTGCAGTTATGTCATCTACCCTTACAGAGGTTTTATCTAAGTTGCCAGTGTTACAGGGCAAACGCAGCAGGACAGAAGTCAATTTGAATACTGCGACCTCTGATGCTTTGTTGGCTATTTCCGGTGTACCCTCACAAGGATCTGATTTGGGGGTCAGGGAACTTCTGTCTGAGGGGGAACTTTCTGATTCAGGAAATGTGTTACCTCAGACGGACTCGGACGTCATGCCCTTTAGATTTAAGCTTGAACACCTCCGCCTGTTGCTTCGGGAGGTTTTAGCGACTCTGAATGACTGTGACTCTATTGTGGTACCACCAGAGAAATTGTGTAAGATGGACAAATACTTAGAGGTGCCTGCTTACTCTGATGTTTTTCCGGTTCCTTAGAGAATCTCGGATATTATTACACGGGAATGGGAAAGACCGGGTATCCCGTTCTCACCTTCTCCTAATTTTAAGAAAATGTTTCCCATATCTGACACTGTTCGGGACTCTTAGCAAACAGTCCCTAAGGTGGAGGGACCTATATCTACCCTGGCTAAGCGTACAACTTTTCCTATTGAAGACAGTTGTGCCTTCAAAGACCCTATGGATAAGCAATTGGAGGGTCTTCTAAAAAAGTTATTTATTCATTAGGGTTTCCTTTTACAACCGACAGCCTGCATTGTACCAGTTACCACTGCGGCGGCTTTCTGGTTTGACGCCTTAGAAGAGTCTCTTAAGACTGAGACTCCTTTAGATAGAATTAAGGCTCTTAAGCTGGCTAATTCTTTTATTACGGACGCCGCCTTTCAGATTGCCAAGTTGGCGGCTAAGAATGCTGGATTTGCCATTTTAGAGCGTAGAGCGTTATGGTTAATGTCTTGGTCTGCTGATGTCATCTAAGTCAAAGCTTTTTGCTATTCCTTTCAAAGGAAAGACCCTATTCGGGCCTGACTTGAAAAACAATCATTTCTGACATTACGGGAGGTAAGGGTCATCTCCTACCTCAGGATAAAGCAGCTAAACTGAGGGGTAAACAAAATAATTTTCGTTCCTTTCGGAACTTCAAAGGAGTCCCCGCTTCTTCCGCTAAACAGGAAGGGAATTTTGCGCAAGCCAAGGCCGCCTGGAGACCCAACCAGGCTTGGAACAAAGGTAAACAAACCAAGAAGCCCACTGCTGCTCCCAAGACAGCATGAAGGGGCGGCCCCCGATAGTAGGGGGCAGACTTTCTCTTTTTGCCCAGGCTTGGGTAAGAGATGTTCAGGACCCCTGTTCATTGGAAATCGTGTCCCAAGGGTATCAAGTGGAATTCAAAAATTCTCTCCCAAGGGGGAGGTTCCTTCTTTCACGATTGTCTGTAGACCTGATAAAAAGAGAGGCGTTCTTACGTTGTGTAAAAGACCTCTCTACTATGGGAGTAATTTGTCCCGTTCCAATACTGGAACAGGGGCAGGGGTTTTACTCAAATCTTTTCGTGGTTCCCAAAAAAGAGGGAACATTCAGACCCATTTTAGACCTTAAGAGTCTAAACAAGTTTCTCAGAGTCCCATCCTTCAAAATGGAGACTATTCGAACAATTCTGCCATTGATCCAGGAGGGTCAATATATGACCACCGTGGACTTGAAGGATGCATACCTTCATATTCCTATCCACAAGGATGATCATCAGTTCCTAAGGTTTGCCTTCCTGGACAAACGTTTTCAGTTTGTGGCTCTTCCCTTCGGGTTGGCCACAGCACCCAGGATCTTCACAAAGGTTCTAGGGTCCCTTCTGGTGGTTCTCAGGCCACGGGATATTGCAGTGGCGCCTTATCTAGACGATATTCTGATCCAGGCGTCGTCTTACCATCTGACAAAGTCTCATACAGACATGGTTCTGTCCTTTCTGAAGACTCACGGGTGGAAGGTGAATCTAGAAAAGAGTTCATTAATTCCACAGACCAGAGTTGGCTTCCTGGGAACTCTAATAGATTCCATATCCATGAAAATTTTCTTGACAGAGGTCAGAAAGTTAAAGATTCTGAATACATGCCGAGCCCTTCAGTCCAATCCTCTGCAATGGACATCATTCCGTTTGCTCGTTTTCATCTCAGACCGCTACAACTGAACATGCTCAGGCAGTGGAATGGAGATTATGCAAATTTGTCTCCTCAGATAGATCTGGATCAGGAGACAAGAGACTCTCTTCTTTGGTGGTTGTCGCCGGATCATCTGTCCCAAGTGACGTGCTTCCGCAGACCCTCATGGGTGATAGTGACAACGGACGCCAGCCTACTAGGTTGGGGTGCAGTCTGGAATTCCCTAAAGGCTCAGGGTTTGTGGACTCGGTCAGAGTGTCTACTTCCAATCAATATTCTGGAATTGAGAGCAATATTCAATGCGCTTCAGGCTTGGCCTCAGTTGGCTTCAACCAAATTAATCAGTTTTCAGTCGGACAACATCACGACTGTGGCTTACATCAATCATCATGGAGGAACAAGAAGTTCATTAGCGATGACAGAAGTATCCAAGATAATTTGGTGGGCGGAGGCTCACTCTTGTTATCTGTCAGCAATCTACATCCCAGGAGTGGACAACTGGGAAGCAGACTTTTTAAGCAGACAGACGTTTCATCCGGGGGAGTGGGAACTCCATCCGGAGGTCTTTGCCACCCTGATGCTCAGATGGGGCAGACCGGAATTGAAACTGATGGCGTCTCGTCAGAATGCCAAGCTCCCAAGCAGTGTTCTCTCTAAGAACAGTTTTGTGTGCAGCCCAGCAGTGAAACAGTTAACAAGAAAACCATACCTTGCCATCTGCATTGTGCAGTGTTTGCTAATTGCACGGTGGGGTTACCTAATTAACTGTTTCACTGCTGGGCCGCACACAAAACTGGCCTTAGAGGGAACACTGCTCCCAAGATACGGATCCAGGTCAAGGGATCCTCAGGCCGAACTGATAGATGCCTTGGTCGTTTAATCTAGCTTACGTGTTTCCACCATTTGCTCTTCTTCCCCGGTTGATTGCTCGGATCAAACAGGAGAGGGCTTCAGTAATTCTAATCGCGCCTGTGTGGCCTCGCAGGACTTGGTATGCCGATCTAGTGGACATGTCCTCTCTGCTGCCGTGGAAGCTTCCATTGAGGGCAGGACCTTCTCATTCAGGGACCCTTCCAACACCCGAATCTAGTTTCTCTGCAACTGACTGCTTGGAGATTGAACGCTTGTTTTTATCTAAGCGGGGGTGTAACGGTACCAACAGGATACCAAGGGTTAACACCAGGGAACAATGTCCTGCATAGGGAATCAGCAATTCACAACCCAGCCAGTTTTCAGGTTTAAAACAGAATGACTTTTATTAAGGCTCATATGTCCAGTATTTATGCAGGTCTGGCCCCCCAGATGGGGATTGAAAGAATGTTGTACATTAGATGGAGGGCCCACACCCTTGGACAGATCACATTACTTTACTTAGGCAGATAACAACTTAAACACAAAACACATTTGGCTTTTCTTATCACCTCTGCTCTCTGAGGGTGATTAAACAATGGACTGTTTATCACTAACTTTAATGACAGTACACAATAGCTTCTTAAAGTTGAACACAGTTAACTCCTTCAGTACTGACAGAAGGGTCTGTCACATCTACATAGCACACAATGCAGCCTATAGACAACCTTTCTTACATTATAGTCCAGAAGTGGCTAGGTTTGCCACAATGCTCCCCCAGAACCAAGCCGGCATACACAGTCTGATCCCAACGGATCGGCTTGGGGATGTCCGGGGAAGTACTCACAGATCACTTTTCAAGTTCAGTTTGTCTGGACAACCCGTCGGCGTTACCGTTTTGTTTCCCTGGGCCGTAATGGATGGTAAAGTCGAAGGGCTGCAGCGCCAAAGTCCAGCGCAGCAGCCTGGCATTGTCCCCGGCCACACGGTTCAGCCACACCAACGGGTTGTGATCTGTGAGTAAGGAAAAAGGTTGTCCATACAGGTACAGCTGCAACTTTTTGAGGGCCCTGATTAAAATATAAAAAGGTAACAGCAACTTGTAAGTAAACCAAACTAGGTTGTAGCTCCCCAAATAGGGCTTCAGCTACCGTCTCTGCATGGATGTTGGAGAGAGCAATGGCCTCGGGGTACCTAGTGGCGTAGTCCACCACGGTTAAAATGTACCTCTTCCCGAAGGGACTGGGCTTGGGTAGTCACAGGGTTAACATCAGCGGGACCCATGGGAGCATAGGCAGAAACAAGGGGGGCCAAGTCATTTCCAAGGAGAACATCAGCAGGTAAGTCCTTCTTGACCCCCACATTCACAGGTCTAGCGCCCACTCCCCAATCCAAATGTACCCTGGCAACAGGTAGGCGGAACACAGTGCCCCCTTCTACCCTCACAGCCACAGTGTCTCCAGTGTGCTGTTTCTCAGACACCAAGTTCTCTTGAAGCAAGGTCATGGTAGCACCAGTATCCCGTAGACCACTGACCTCCTTCCCATTCACTTTAACCAGTTGCCGGTTATTCCGGTGGGCAGCTTGCACGGGGTCGGCTTCATGTAGGCTGCCCCAGCATTCTGGCGCCTCTACGTAGCGGGCCGCAGGCTGAGGATTATGTGGGATTCTGCCGGCGGGTCTTCTCCAGGACTGTGCTTGGTTCGCTGCGTTTAGGGGACACACTGGTCTTTTGTGCCCTAGTTGCTTACATCCAAAGCACCGAATAGGTTGTGAGTAGCCCCGCGAATTGAACCGGGCTCTCTGAGGGTAGTTCGTGGCCGGAGGCCGTGTGGTATAGCGGTGCGCCGGGGGTTGGTAACTGGCAGCTGCTGGGGTGACTGGGGGTCTGTACTCCACTCTAGCAGTGGGCAATCGGTATACTGCTCCCCCTGCCCCTCGTACTGCCACGGATCCGCCAGTGGGTGCTGTATCCGGCACCAAATGGGGAGCTATCAGAGTTAAAGTAGCTCCCGAATCCCGAAGTCCCTGGACCGACATCACCTCATGCAGAATTCCCAGGGGTTCCTCGGCTTGGGTGCTCAACAACTCATGAGCGGCTGGCTCCGTTTGGTAATGGTGAGCAGCCGCCCTTGGGGCCAGGTTCTGTCTGACCTGGTTCCAAGCTTGTCTGCTCCGATTTTGGGTGCACTCACGTGCCATATGTCCCCACTGCTTGCAGGTGTGGCATTGTATATTTGCCCGTCCATTGTATCGTGAGTGGGGTGGTGGATTCCCTGGAGCTGGGCGAAAAGGTGCCGCTGTGGGGGTGTTAGGCTGTAGTCCATGGTGCCTCCTGGCATCAAAATGCTGGTCTGCTAATCTGGCTGCTTCGGTTAAGGTGAGGGGTTTTCGATCTCTCACCCATTCTTGGGCTTCTGGGGACAAGCCGTTAAAGAATTGCTCCAACAGCATCAGTTGTCGCAATTCTTCCATGGTGGTAGCTTGGCTGGCCTGTATCCACCCTTGAGATGCTTGATCCAGCTTGTGGGCCCACTCTGCATGTGAGTCTCTTTCTGGCTTGCGCAGGCCTCTAAACTTGCGCCGGTATGCCTCTGGGGTAATGGCATATCTTTCCAAGATCGCTCTCTTCACTTTAGCGTAATCCTTGCTGTCCTCCCTGGGTACAGCGCGATACGCTTCTGCTGCCCTACCGGCTAGCTTGCCTGCTAGCACCGGCACCCATACGGACTGCTCCAAATCATGTAACTCGCACAGTCTCTCAAAATCCTGTAAATACCCATCGATCTCATCCTTCTCCTCACAAAACATTTTAAAGGCATGGTATGGGATTTTGGGTCTTACTGGGTTGCTGAGTGCGTCCGAAATGGATTGTGCTCGGGAGGATGCATTCCGCGGACTGTGTGCCATCACGTACTCCTGCACATCCATTACCACGGATAGCATATCCCGTGGTACAGGTTGGGGTAAAAATTCCAGCCTGGTCCTCATTTCCCTCTGGTATAGGGTCTCCTCCATGGCTGCTGGAGGCGTAGCGCTGCGAGCTCTGTCTCCCTCCATCAGCTCGGCAATTAATATAGCCTTGGGTTTGCTGCTGCCTATTCTTCCCCTGGCTTCTAGCAGTTCCTTTAACGTTTGTCTCTTTAGCTTAGAATAATCCATCTCCATTCACTTCGGTCCCTGGTACTCCTTCCATCTTAGTCAGTATTGTAGTAATCCCCCTCTTCCTGAGGTTACTGGCTTGTGTAGTTGCTCATTCCGTCGCTTGCCACCAATTGTAACAGTACCAACAGGATACCAAGGGTTAACACCAGGGAACAATGTCCTGCATAGGGAATCAGCAATTCACAACCCAGCCAGTTTTCAGGTTTAAAACAGAATTACTTTTATTAAGGCTCATATGCCCAGTATTTATGCAGGTCTGACCCCCCAGATGGGGGTTGAAAGAATGTTGTACATTAGATGGAGGGCCCACACCCTTGAACAGATCACATTACTTTACTTAGGCAGATAACAACTTAAACACAAAACACATTTGGCTTTTCTTATCACCTCTGCTCTCTGAGGGTGATTAAACAATGGACTGTTTATCACTAACTTTAACGACAGTACACAATAGCTTCTTAAAGTTGAACACAGTTAACTCCTTCAGTACTGACAGAAGGGTCTGTCACATCTACATAGCACACAATGCAGCCTATAGACAACCTTTCTTACATTATAGTCCAGAAGTGGCTAGGTTTGCCACAGGGGGTTCTCTGATTTGGTCATTGATACTTTGATTCAGGCACGTAAGCCTGTCACTAGAAAGATCTACCATAAGATATGGCGTAAATATCTTTATTGGTGCGAATCCAAGAGCTACTCATGGAGTAGAGTTAGGATTCCTAAGATTCTGTCTTTTCTCCAGGAAGGATTTGAGAAAGGGTTATCAGCGAGTTCCTTAAAGGGACAAATCTCTGCTTTGTCAATTTTGCTATATAAATGTTTGGCAGATGTTCCAGACGTTCAGTCTTTTTGTCAGGCTCTAACCAGAATTAAGCCTGTGTTTAGACCAATTGCTCCACCCTGGAGTTTGAATTTAGTTCTTAATGTTCTTCAAGGGGTTCCGTTTGAACCCATGCATTCCATAGATATTAAGTTGTTATCTTGGAAAGTTTTCTTTTTGGTTGCTACTTCTTCTGCTCGTAGAGTTTCTGAGCTTTCAGCGTTACAATGTGACTCACCTTATCTTATCTTTCATTCTGATAAGGTGGTTTTACGTACCAAACCTGGTTTACTTCCTAAGGTTGTTTCTAATAAGAATATTAATCAGGAAATTGTTGCTCCTTCATTATGTCCTAATCCTTCTTCTAAGAAGGAGCGTCTGTTGCATAACTTGGACGTGGTCCGTGCCCTGAAGTTTTACTTGCAGGCGACTAAGGAATTTCGTCAATCATCTTCATTATTTGTTGTGTTTTCTGGAAAGCGTAGGGGCCAGAAAGCTATGGCTACCTCTCTTTCCTTTTGGCTGAAAAGCATCATCCGTCTGGCATATGAGACTGCTGGACAGCAGCCTCCTGAAAGAATTACGGCTCATTCTACTAGGGCTGTGGCTTCCTCATGGGCATTTAAAAACGATGCTTCTGTTGAACAGATTTGCAAGGCTGCAACTTGGTCGTCTCTTCACACTTTTTCCAAATTTTCCAAATTTGATACTTTTGCTTCTTCTGAGGCTGGTTTTGGGAGAAAGGTTCTTCAAGCAGTGGTGCCTTCCGTTTAGGTTCCTGTCTTGTCCCTCCCTTTCATCCGCGTCCTATAGCTTTGGTATTGTATCCCATAAGTAAGGATGAAATCCGTGGACTTGTCATATCTTGTAAAAGAAAAGGAAATGTATGCTTACCTGATAAATTTATTTATTTTACGATATGACGAGTCCACGGCCCACCCTGTCATTTCTAAGACAGGTATTTATTTTTGTTAAACTTCAGTCACCTCTGCACCTTTGGCTTTTCCTTTCTCTTCCTAACTTCGGTCGAATGACTGGAGGGGGAGGGAAGGGAGGAGCTATATATACAGCTCTGCTGTGGTGCTCTTTGCCACTTCCTGCTAAACAGGAGGCGTAATCCCATAAGTAAGGATGAAATCCGTGGATTCGTCATATCGTAAAAGAAATAAAGTTATCAGGTAAGCATAAATTTCCTTAAATCCAGACAACATCTGACAGGGATATGGAGAAGTCAGACCTGGGATGCTGTGCCTGCCCTACAGCTGAAGCTCCTAAGGTAAGTGCTTTTCTTCCTTCTTAGGTAAAGAAGGCTCCAGCATTCCTGGGGGTCACTACCTCTTTAAGGAGCAGGGGAACATATCAAAATATCTTCATTTATTGGGCAGTATCACAGGGCACTGTTTAATAAAGACGTTGGATGAGTTTCATTAGTGTTTTATGGGACTGGGGCCGCCTGGGTCCTTGAGGCTACGGAGAGCCACTCTGATGTTTTTTTTTATTTTATTAACATGAATGTGGATGCTTAAAATTCACTGAGGAGGCTGTTTTAGTTTTTTTTGTAATATTTTAATAGTGCCGTATATTTTTGCACGCTTTTTAGTTGCATCGCATCTTTTTATCTCTGTTGCAATCATGTGACGGCCGATCCGTTTCTCTTCCTGTTTTCGGCTTGCAGCAGCGATCACCATAGCTCTCGAGGGAGAGAGGATAACGGGGTGTGAGGTGCTTTTAGGTTGACAGGAGGTGGTGAGTCTACTCGAGCAATGGCTGAGAGTGTAGCGGTGCCTTTTAGTTATCGTTTTTATAATCTTGTTGCAGTTTAAAACTTGATTTATTTTTTTCTGACGAGGAAAATTTTATTTGCAGCTAGCAAGGATATTTTTTACTAGTTCTGGAATCAATTACCTTTATAGACGGGATGGTTTCAGATCAACCAATTTATCTATTTCTTTTGAGAAATGTTTTTTTTTGTTTAGAGGCCCAAGTAATTCCTCCTGTACAGTTTTGTTCCACTTGTGTATCTAATGTAGTACAGTCTAAAAATGACTCTACTTGTCCTAAAAAAATTAACCCCTCAGAGCCATCTGCCTCTTAGGATTTTGTTGCCCTTGACATGCCTCAACTTTCTCCTCAGTCCCCATCCCTAGCTGTAACACAAGCAGTGCCCCACGGTTCTTCTCAGTCTGTACCTAGGGGAGTGTTTTTACCAGGTGATTTTGCAGCTCAGCTTACCTCAAGAGTGTCTGCGGCTCTGAGTGCTTTACCTATCTCAGGTAAGAGAAAAAGAAAATCTAAGAATATTTCCTCTAAGTCAGGAATATTTTCTAACGCCAATGCTGCCTTGGTCAGTTTATCCCAATTATCTGAGGATGACAATTATTCAGCAGCCTCTGAAGGCAACATCTCCGATTCAGATTCTATAGTGGTTAGTACAGTGGAATCAGAGGAGGTTAGTTGTAGATTTAAGCTTGAGCACCTCCGTTTGCTACTTAAGGAGGTTCTGGCTACTGTCAGCCTATAGTCACTGAGACTCCTAAGGTCAATAAACTGAGTAGTGTTAGATGTCAAACCTAGGTCGGTGGAAGTGTTTCCTGTTCCTGACCGGATGTCGGACATTATTTCGCAGGAATGGGAGAAACCTGGTGTTCCCTTTACCCCATCTCCTATTTTTAAGAAAATGTTTCCTATTGCAGACTCGGTGCAGGAGCTTTGGCGTACTGTCTTAAAGGTGGATGGAGCTATATCCACATTGGCTAAGAGAGCTAAGATTTCTCTAGAGGATAGTACCTCTTTTAAAGATCCTATAGATAGGAAGCTGGAGGGGTACTTAAAGATTTTTTTTCTTCACCAAGGTCTGCTATGGCAGCTGGTTGCTAGTATGACGGTGGTCGCAGGCACAGCCTTTTCTTTCATGTAATTAGCAAGAGTCCATGAGCTAGTGACGTATGGGATATACATTCCTACCAGGAGGGGCAAAGTTTCCTAAACCTCAAAATGCCTATAAATACACCCCTCACCACACCCACAATTTTTACAAACTTTGCCTCCCATGGAGGTGGTGAAGTAAGTTTGTGCTAGATTCTACGTTGATATGCGCTTCGCAGCAGGCTGGAGCCCGGTTTTCCTCTCAGAATGCAGTGAATGTCAGAGGGATGTCAAGAGAGTATTGCCTATTTGAATACAATGGTCTTCCTCTAGGGGATCTATTTCATAGGTTCTCTGTTATCGGTCGTAGAGATTTCTTCTCCTACCTCCCTTTTCAGATCGACGATATACTCTTATATACCATTACCTCTACTGATTCTTGTTTCAGTACTGGTTTGGCTATCTACTATATGTAGATGAGTGTCTTAGGGTAAGTAAGTCTTATTTTATTTATGACACTCTAAGCTATGGTTGGGCACTTTATATGTATATGTGTTTAAACTTATATTTGCCATGATTCAGGATAATCAGTATTCCTTCATTCAGACTGTCAGTTTCATTATTTGGGATAATGCATATGAATAAATATTTTTTTCTTACCTTAAAAATTTTCAATTGACTTTTTTTTCCCTGCGGGCTGTTAGGCTCGCGGGGGCTGAAAATGCTTCAATTTATTGCGTCATTCTTGGCGTAAACTTTTTTGACGTATATGTGTTAGACTTTTTTTTTTTGCGCCAAAAAATGTGGGCGTTGTTTTTTTCTGCGTCACAGGATGTGGCGTCATACTTGGCGCCAAAAAATATGGGCGTTGTACTTGGCGCCAATAATGTGGGCGTCATTCTTGTCTCCACCTTTTTTCACATTATTTAAGTCTCACTTTTTCATTGCTTCTGGTTGCTAGAGGCTTGTTTATTTTGCATTTTTTCCCATTCCTGAAACTGTCATTTAAGGAATTTTGCTTTATATGTTGTTTTTTCTATTACATATTGCAAGATGTCTCAACCTGACCCTGGATCAGAATCTACTTCTGGAAAGACGCTCCCTGATGCTGGTTCTACCAAAGTTAAGTGCATTTGTTGTAAACTTTTGGTATCTGTTCCTCCGGCTGTAGTTTGTGTTAGCTGTCATGATAAACTTTCTAACGCAGATAGTGTCTCCTTTAGTAATAATCCTTTACCCGTTGTTTTTCCTTCAACATCTAAATGTACAGGATGTCCCTGTTAATGTAAAATAATTTGTTTCTAATTCTATTAGGAAGGCCCTGTCTGTTATTCCTCCTTCCAGTAAACGTAAAAGGTCTTTTAAAACTTCTCATATTTCAGATAAATTTTTAAGTGACCGCCATCATTCTGTCTTATCTGTTTCTGATGAGGATCTATCTGGTTCAGAAGATTCTGCCTCAGATATTGACACTGATAAATCTTCATATTTATTTAAGATGGAGTTTATTCGTTCTTTACTTAAAGAAGTGTTGTTTGCATTAGATATGGAGGAGTCTAGTCCTCTTGATACTAAATCTACTAAGCGTTTAAATTCGGTTTTTAAACCTCATGTAGTTATTCCAGAAGTTTTTCCAGTTCCTGATGCTATTTCAGAAGTAATTTCTAGGGAATGGAATAGTCTGGGTACTTCATTTACTCCTTCTCCAAGGTTTAAGAAATTGTACCCTGTGCCATCTGATAGATTAGAGTTTTGGGACAAAATCCCTAAAGTTGATGGGGCTATCTCTACTCTTGCTAAACGTACTACTATTCCTATGGCGAATAGTACTTCCTTTAAGGATCCTTTAGATAGGAAGCTTGAATCCTTTCTAAGGAGAGCTTATTTATGTTCAGGTCATCTTCTTAGACCTGCTATTTCTTTGGCTGATGTTGCTGCAGCTTCCACTTTTTGGTTGGAGGCTTTAGCGCAACAAGTGTCAGACCATAATGCTTATAGCATTGTTAAACTTCTTCAACATGCTAATAATTTTATTTGTGATGCCATTTTTTATATCATTAGAATTGATGTCAGGTATATGTCTTTAGCTAATTTAGCTAGAAGAGCTTTATGGCTTAAATCTTGGAATGCAGATATGACTTCTAAGTCAACTTTGCTTTCTCTTTCTTTCCAAGGTAATAAATTATTTGGTTCACAGTTGGATTCTATTATTACAACTGTTACTGGGGGGAAAGGAACCTTTTTGCCTCAGGACAAAAAATCTAAAGGTAAATACAGGGCTGCTAATCGTTTTCGTTCCTTTCGTCAGAATAAGGAACAGAAGCCTGACCCTTCCCCTAAAGGAACCTTCTCCAGTCTGGAATAAATCCAAGCCTTTTAGAAAGTCAAAACCAGCTCCCAAATCCGCATGAAGGTGCGGCCCCTCATTCCAGCACAGCTGGTAGGGGGCAGGTTACGATTTTTCAAAGATATTTGGATCAATTCGATTCACAGTCTTTGGATTCAGAACATTGTTTCACAAGGGTACAGAATAGGTTTCAAGGTAAGGCCACCTGTGAGAAGATTTTTTCTCTCTCGCATTCCAGTAAACCCAGTGAAGGCTCAGGCATTTCTGAAATGTGTTTCAGACCTAGAGTTGGCTGCGGTAATTGTGCCAGTTCCAGTTCTGGAACGGGGTCTGGGGTTTTACTCAAATCTATTCATTGTACCAAAGAAGGAGAATTCTTTCAGACCAGTTCTGGATCTAAAGATATTGAATCGTTATGTAAGGATACCAACATTCAAAATGGTGACTATAAGGACTATTCTGCCTTTTGTTCAGCAAGGGCATTATATGTCTACAATAGACTTACAGGATGCATATCTTTGTATTCCAATTCATCCAGATCACTATCAGTTCCTGAGATTCTCTTTTCTAGACAAGCATTACCAGTTTGTTGCCCTTCCATTTGGCCTAGCAACAGCTCCAAGGATCTTTTCAAAGGTTCTCGGTGCCCTTCTCTCTGTCATCAGAGAACAGGGTATTGCGGTTTTTCCTTATTTGGACGATATCTTGGTACTTGCTCAGTCTTTACATTCTGCAGAATCTCATACGAATCAACTTGTGTTGTTTCTTCAAAGACATGGTTGGAGGATCAATTTACCAAAGAGTTCCTTTATTCCTCAGACAAAGGTAACCTTTTTGGGTTTTCAAATAGATTCAGTGTCCATGACCTTGTCTCTAACAGAAAAGAGACGTCTGAAGTTGGTTTCAGCTTGTCGAATCCTTCAGTCTCAATCATTCCCTTCGGTAGCTTTGTGCATGGAAATTCTAGGTCTCATGAATGCTGCATCGGACGCGATCCCCTTTGCTCGCTTTCACATGAGACCTCTTCAGCTTTGTATGCTGAACCAGTGGTGCAGGGATTATACAAAGATATCACAATTAATATCCTTAAATCCCAATGTTCGATCTTCTCTGACTTGGTGGTTGAATCACCATCGTCTAATTCAAGGGGCCTCTTTTGTTCGTCCAACCTGGACTGTGATCTCAACAGATGCGAGTCTTTCAGGTTGGGGAGCTGTATGGGGATCTCTGACAGTGCAGGGGGTTTGGGAATTTCAGGAGGCGAAATTACCAATCAACATTTTGGAAATCCGTGCGATTTTCAGAGCTCTTCAGTTCTGGCCTCTTCTGAAGAGAGAATCGTTTATTTGTTTTCAGACAGACAATGTCACAACCGTGGCGTATGTCAATCATGAAGGTGGGACTCACAGTAATCAGGCTATGAAAGAAGTATCTCGGATACTTGTATGGGCGGAAGCCAGCTCCTGTCTAATCTCTGTGGTTCACATCCCAGGTGTAGACAATTGGGAAGCGGATTATCTCAGTCGCCAGACGTTACATCCGGGCGAATGGTCTCTTCACCCAGAGGTTTTTCTTCAGATTGTTAAATCTGGGGACTTCCAGAAATAGATCTGATGGCATCTCATCTAAACAAGAAACTTCCCAGGTATCTGTCAAGATCCAGGGATCCTCAGGCGGAAGCAGTGGACGCGTTGTCGCTTCCTTGGAATTATCAACCTGCTTATATCTTTCCGCCTCTAGTTCTTCTTCCAAAAGTGATTTCCAAAATTCTAATGGAACGTTCGTTTGTATTGCTGGTGGCTCCAGCATGGCCTCACAGGTTTTGGTATGTGGATCTCGTTCGGATGGCCAGTTGCCAACCTTGGACACTTCCGTTAAGACCAGACCTATCTCAAGGCCCATTTTTCCATCAGGATCTCAAATCATTAAATTTGAAGGTATGGAGATTGAACGCCTGATTCTTAGTCATAGAGGTTTCTCTGACTCAGTGATTAATACTATGTTGCAGGCTCGTAAATCTGTGTCTAGAAAGATTTATTACAGAGTCTGGAAGACTTTCATTTCTTGGTGTTCTTCTCATAAATTCTCTTTGCATTCTTTTAGAATTCCTAGAATTTTGCAGTTTCTTCAAGATGGTTTGGATAAGGGTTTGTCTGCAAGCTCTTTGAAAGGTCAAATCTCTGCTCTTTCTGTTCTTTTTCACAGAAAGATTGCTAATCATCCTGATATTCGTTGTTTTGTTCAGGCTTTGGTTCGCATCAAGCCTGTCATTAAGTCAATCTCTCCTCCTTGGAGTCTTAATTTGGTTTTGAGGGCTTTACAGGCTCCTCCGTTTGAGCCTATGCATTCTCTGGATATTAAATTACTTTCTTGGAAAGTTTTGTTCCTTTTGGCCATCTCTTCTGCTAGTAGAGTTTCTGAGTTATCTGCTCTTTCTTGTGAATCTCCTTTTCTGATTTTTCATCAGGATAAGGCGGTATTGCGGACTTCATTTAAATTTTTACCTAAGGTTGTGAATTCTATTCTTCATTGTGTCCTAATCCTAAGAATTCTATGGAGAAATCTTTACATTCTTTGGATGTAGTAAGAGCGTTGAAATATTATGTTGAAGCTACTAAAGGTTTTAGAAAGACTTCTAGTCTATTTGTTATCTTTTCTGGTTCCAGGAAAGGTCAGAAGGCTTCTGCTATTTCCTTGGCATCTTGGTTAAAGTCCTTGATTCATCATGCTTATGTAGAGTCAGGTAAGTCCCCGCCTCAAAGGATTACGGCTCATTCTACTAGGTCAGTTTCTACTTCCTGGGCTTTTAGGAATGAAGCTTCTGTTGATCAAATTTGCAAAGCAGCAACTTGGTCTTCTTTGCATACTTTTACTAAATTCTACCATTTTGAGGTTTTTTCTTCTTCTGAAGCAGTTTTTGGTAGAAAAGTACTTCAGGCAGCTGTTACAGTTTGATTCTTCTGCTTATATTTTCAGTTTTTTTCCATTATGAGATTAAAACTTTTTGATTTGGGTTGTGGATTATTTTCTCAGCGGAATTGGCTGTCTTTATTTTATCCCTCCCTCTCTAGTGACTCTTGCGTGGAAGTTCCACATCTTGGGTATCTGCTATCCCATACGTCACTAGCTCATGAACTCTTGCTAATTACATGAAAGAAAACATAATTTATGTAAGAACTTACCTGATAAATTCATTTCTTTCATATTAGCAAGAGTCCATGAGGCCCACCCTTTTTGTGGTGGTTATGATTTTTTTGTATAAAGCACAATTATTCCAATTCCTTATTTTTGATGCTTTCGCTCCTTTCTTATCACCCCACTTCTTGGCTATTCGTTAAACTGAATTGTGAGTGTGGTGAGGGGTGTATTTATAGGCATTTTGAGGTTTGGGAAACTTTGCCCCTCCTGGTAGGATTGTATATCCCATACGTCACTAGCTCATGGACTCTTGCTAATATGAAAGAAATGAATTTATCAGGCAAGTTCTTACATAAATTATGTTATATTGGTGCGACTTATTATCTGATCCTCTTGGAGGAGATCTAGGAAAGAATTAAGGCATTAAAGCTAGCAAATAATTTCATTTGTGATGCCAGTATGCAGGTGATACACCTGAGTGCAAAGACCTCCAGTCTTGCCATTCTATCTCGCAGAACCTTGTGGTTAAAGTCCTGGTTGACAGAGATGGTTTTCAAGTCTAGACTCCCCTCTCTTCAATTTAAGGGGAATACTTTGTTTGGTCCAGGTCTGGACGCCATCTTTTCCACTGTCACGGGTGGAAAAGGGGCTTTTCTGCCCCAGGATAAGAAGACTAGACCTAAGGGTCCCCAATCTTCTAATTTTTGTTCTTTTCGTAATTTCAATGGACATAAATCCTCATCTTCGTCTAACCTCAACAAACCAAGTCCTCCTGGAGACCTAACCAACCTTGGAATAAGGGCAAGCAGTCCAAGAAGCCTTCTTCTGAGAACAAGTCAGCATGAAGGATTCGCCCCCGGTCCAAGGTCGGATCAAGTAGGGGGCAGACTATCTCTATCTCTCTTTCAATAGGCTAGGATTCACAATGTTCTGGATCTTTGGGCAGTGGAAGTGGTCTCTCAGAGATACAAGATAGGTTTCAAATCTTGTCCTCCGCGAGGCACATTTCTCCTGTCAAGATTATCAGCAAACCAGGAAAAAAAAAAAGAGGCATTCTTAAACTGTGTTAAGGATCTCTCTTTTCTAGGAGTAATAGTTCCTTTTCTTCAGGCAGAACAGGGTTGAGGATTCTATTCCAATCTGAAGGAGGGAACCTTTTAACCTATTCTAGACTTAATGTCTCAACAAATTTCTCAGGGTTCCGTCCTTCAAAATGGAGACTATTCATTCCATTCTCCCTTTTAGTTTAGGAGGGTCAGTTCATGACCACCATCAACCTTAAGGACACTCATCTTCATGTTCCTATCCACAAGGATCATTTTAAATTCCTATGGTTTGCCTTTCTGGACAAACACTTCTAATTTGTAGCCCTTCCTTTTGGTCTAGCCACAGCCCCCCAAATCTTTACGAAGAGAATCTTTTGACAGTGGCCAGATCTCAAGGAATTGCGGTGGCGCTGTAGCTGGACAATATCTTGGTTCAGGCGCCATCTTTTAAATTAGCAAGATCCCATACAGATTCCCTTTTTTTGATTCTCCGCTCTCATGGGTGAATGGTAAATCTAGAAAGAGTTCCTTGGTGCCAAATACTAGGGTATGTTTTTTTGGAAACGATCATAGACTATGTCGATGAAGATTTTGTTAACGGAAGTCAGAAAATCCAAACCTTTTTCTGCCTGTCTTTCTCTTCAGTCATCTGTACGACCCTCGGTGGCTCAGTGTATGGAAGTAATTAATCTCATGGTGGCCTCTATGGACAATTATTCCTTTTACTCGTTTCCATCTGAGACCTCTACAGTTATGCATGCTCAGACAATGGAACGGAGACCACTCAGACCTCTCTGAGGATAGCCCTCAACAATCTGATGAGAGATTCTCTGTCCTGGTGGCTCTGTCAAGATCATCTGTCTCAAGGCAAGTGCTTCTTGAGACCATCTTGGGAGATTGTGACTACGGATGCCAGCCTCTCCAGCTAGGGAGCATCTTGGGGTTCCTTAAGAGCTCAGGGGACCTGGACTCAAGTAGAGTCTATCCTCCCAATCAATATCTTAGAATTGAGAGCAATCTTCAATGCCCTTATAGCCTGACCTCAACTGAATTCAGTCTGGTTTATCAGATTTCAATCGGACAACATAACATCGGTGGTTTATATCAACCATCAGGGAGGAACGAAGAGTTCCTTAGCGATGGAGGTGTCTCGCATCCTTAGGTGGATGGAGTCTCGCAACTGTCACCTTTCTGCCATTCACATCCCAGGTGTGGACAACGGGGAAGCAAATTATCTGAGCATGCTGACGTTTCACCCAGGGGAGTGGGCTTTTCATCCAGAGGTATTCTCAATGATCATCCTCAGGTGGGGCTTCTGGTGGTGGACTTGATGGCGTCTCGTCTAAACACGAAGCTTCCCAGATACGGATCCAGATCAAGGGATCTGCAAGCAGTTCTGGTGCACGCTCTGGCGATTCCATGGGATTTCGATCTGATTTACCTGTTTCCACTATTTGCCCTTCTTCCTCGGGTGATAGCGCCTATCAATCAAGAGCAGGCTTCGTGATGCCAATTGCTTCAGCTTGGCCTCGCAGAATTTGTTTCGCGAACCTGGTAAGATGGTAAGGACCTTCTACTTCAGGGTCCTTTTCGTCATCCAAATCTAGATTATCTGAATCTGACTGCATGGAGATTAAACGCCTAGTCTTATCCAGAAAAGGTTTTTCGGAAAAGGTTATTGATACTGTGATCCAGGCTCGTAAAACGGATTAGCAGTGACTAACACACATGGATTAGTAGTGACTTACTGTAGAACATGGGAGTGAGCACAATGTTTTCTATATGGCACACATGGATTAGCAGTGAATAACTGTAGTGTACTACAGTTAGTCACTGCTAATCCATGTGTGCCATATAGATAACATTGTGCTCTCTCCCGTGTACTACAGTTAAAGGAAAGGAGGCAGTGAAATAATCACGTTATTAACTAATTGAGTCATAATTATGTATTTTTCTGTCCCTTGTTGTAAGACGGATATTTCTAGAAGTAAATGTTATTCTCTTATGTGGATAGAACTGAGCTGTTATAGAAACAAATCTAAATTAGAAAATCAGCTGAGTTCTATCTTAAATAAAAAGCTGTTTACTCCTTATATGTAGCTAAGGAACTGTTACTTTGTATAAACTACTTGTGTACTTTAGTCCTGATATAATAGAGAATATAGAAATTTGTCTCCTCCCCCCCCCCCCCTCTTCTTTTTCCTTTTCTTGCCCTGAGCCATCAGAGCCTCACTCGCTCATTTTACACATCACATTTTCTGCACTTGCTCGCTCAAAGGCTGGCTGAATAGGAAAAGGAGGTTAAAAATGTATGTCCTAAATGTTCCTATGACAATCCGGACTTAGAACATTTATTAAGGGAATGTCTGATCTTGAAACATATCTTGTCTAAAATAGGCTTTTTCTTTCCCAAATAACAAAAAATCTATTTAATAAAATAATCTATTCTTTTGGTTTATGTTGATTCATGGGAAAAGAAAGGAGATTTTGTCCAGATGGTAATATTAACTCTTAGGTCGCTCATTTTTAAAAACTGGGTAAATGCCAGGATCCCTTCAGTTAGAGATGTAAGAAATGTACTAATAAAAGCTGTAACTATCGCTGCCTATGACTACAAATTAGGAGGTAAAAAGGGTGACTCCTTTGGTAAGATCTGGTTAGATTTTATTTACTATCAAGGTGTGAATTTCAAGACTTGCATAGAACAGATTCTCAATATCCAATTCTAGAGGTTTTTGAAAGGGGAGTTTGGGGGATTTTCTTTTTCTTTCTAATGACACGATGAATCCACAGATCATCTAATTACTAATCGGATATATCACTCCTGTCCAGCAAGAGGCGGCAAAGAGCACCACAGCAAAGCTGTTAAATATCACCTCCCTTCCCTCCAATTCTCTTTGCCTATGTAAGAGCAAGGAAGTGGTAAAGTTAGGTGTTAAAAAATAATAAAATCTTGCTTGAAGAATCTTTTCTAAGTAGTGCAAGATTGTGCTGCTTTGTGCTAGGGTGTAGCCGTAGTCCATATCAGTCTCTTTAGTAGAGCAGTGGTGGCTTTAGAGCAATGGGAACTTGTGGGGTACAATTCTCACTGCACCTCCCATATACTGATGCTGCCTTAACTCTGGAAGCCTGAGTAAAATGACTCAGTCTTTATCCTTTTTTCCACAGGCCCATGTGAGGGAGAGGACCTCTCAAGCCTAGTGAGCTGCCTTGCTGTCTGGCAGATTTATGAGGTAAGTGCTGACTTAATTTTTTCTGGGGTAATAAAAGAAGACTCAGAAAAAAATTGGGCACTTTATTTACACAATGGTAAAATTGGGCACTTTATTTGCAATGGCATCAATTCTCCTATAGAGGAGACAATATGCAGACAGCTTGGATGCAGGCACTGGAGCTGAGGTATATTTGGCTCTGGGGTTTAGGTGGTTATCACTTTCTTTGAGACGCCCACGATGGGCGGAGCTATGGGAGGCGGTAATTGAGTTGCGCGCCACTTCTCCCTCACTTCCTAGTCCGGAGGGAAAGAGAATACAGCCTCAATTTAGGCGACGCGTGTTTTTCTAAAGGCGTGCGTTTTTAGGACCGGAGCCAGTTTTCCATTACTACTAGCGAGTCCCGGATCTGTTGCTAGAAGGGACGGTTTCTGACAGTGAGAACCGGTATCAGCAGGGCAGGTAGGCACCTCAGCAGAGTACAGCTGAGGTGTAGAGGTGTTCTGCAGGATTGTTTATTTTTTTATCTGCAGAAAGGATAAACTAACTAAAGAAGTTACGGTTTAAAATTTAAAGTGACAGTAACGTTTTTGTTGTTGTTAATTTTTATTAAAAAATGTGAGTTTTTTATTTGATATTTTGATCCATTGTGAGTCCGAATGGACCAAGAGGCTTTGCAAAATGTCAGTTGTTCTTTATGTGTTGATGCCAATGTGGAACCACCAATCCCTTTCTGTTCCTGATGTATGGAGAGAACTTATAGGGATAAACTTTTTTCTGAGCTAACGTTCTCTAAGGCGGATACTGTTCAGGAGTCTAATGACAATGTTCAGTATATGCTGCAGCTTTCTTCTCAAGTGTCCCAAATTTTACCGCCCACACATGCAGTGCCCTGCGCTTCCTCTATGACTCCTCCTGGAGTTACGTTGCAAGACATCGCTTCCCTCATGTCTTCTGCAGTTTCTGATGCATTGTCTGCTTTTCCCATGTTGCAGGGAAAACAGAATTTATGTTTACCTGATAAATTACTTTCTCCAACGGTGTGTCCGGTCCACGGCGTCATCCTTACTTGTGGGATATTCTCTTCCCCAACAGGAAATGGCAAAGAGCCCAGCAAAGCTGGTCACATGATCCCTCCTAGGCTCCGCCTTCCCCAGTCATTCGACCGACGTAAAGGAGGAATATTTGCATAGGAGAAACCATATGATACCGTGGTGACTGTAGTTAAAGAAAATAAATTATCAGACCTGATTAAAAAACCAGGGCGGGCCGTGGACCGGACACACCGTTGGAGAAAGTAATTTATCAGGTAAACATAAATTCTGTTTTCTCCAACATAGATGTGTCCGGTCCACGGCGTCATCCTTACTTGTGGGAACCAATACCAAAGCTTTAGGACACGGATGAAGGGAGGGAGCAAATCAGGTCACCTAGATGGAAGGCACCACGGCTTGCAAAACCTTTCTCCCAAAAATAGCCTCAGAAGAAGCAAAAGTATCAAACTTGTAAAATTTAGTAAAAGTGTGCAGTGAAGACCAAGTCGCTGCCCTACATATCTGATCAACAGAAGCCTCGTTCTTGAAGGCCCATGTGGAAGCCACAGCCCTAGTGGAATGAGCTGTGATTCTTTCAGGAGGCTGCCGTCCGGCAGTCTCATAAGCCAATCTGATGATGCTTTTAATCCAAAAAGAGAGAGAGGTAGAAGTTGCTTTTTGACCTCTCCTTTTACCAGAATAAACAACAAACAAGGAAGATGTTTGTCTAAAATCCTTTGTAGCATCTAAATAGAATTTTAGAGCACGAACAACATCCAAATTGTGCAACAAACGTTCCTTCTTTGAAACTGGATTCGGACACAAAGAAGGCACGACTATCTCCTGGTTAATGTTTTTGTTAGAAACAACTTTCGGAAGAAAACCAGGTTTAGTACGTAAAACCACCTTATCTGCATGGAACACCAGATAAGGAGGAGAACACTGCAGAGCAGATAATTCTGAAACTCTTCTAGCAGAAGAAATTGCAACCAAAAACAAAATTTTCCAAGATAATAACTTAATATCAACGGAATGTAAGGGTTCAAACGGAACCCCCTGAAGAACAGAAAGAACTAAATTGAGACTCCAAGGAGGAGTCAAAGGTTTGTAAACAGGCTTGATTCTAACCAGAGCCTGAACAAAGGCTTGAACATCTGGCACAGCTGCCAGCTTTTTGTGAAGTAACACAGACAAGGCAGAAATCTGTCCCTTCAAGGAACTTGCAGATAATCCTTTCTCCAAACCTTCTTGAAGAAAGGATAGAATCTTAGGAATTTTTACCTTGTCCCAAGGGAATCCTTTAGATTCACACCAACAGATATATTTTTTCCATATTTTGTGGTAAATTTTTCTAGTTACAGGCTTTCTGGCCTGAACAAGAGTATCAATGACAGAATCTGAGAACCCTCGCTTTGATAAGATCAAGCGTTCAATCTCCAAGCAGTCAGTTGGAGTGAGACCAGATTCGGATGTTCGAACGGACCTTGAACAAGAAGGTCCCGTCTCAAAGGTAGCTTCCATGGTGGAGCCGATGACATATTCACCAGGTCTGCATACCAAGTCCTGCGTGGCCACGCAGGAGCTATCAAGATCACCGATGCCCTCTCCTGATAGATCCTGGCTACCAGCCTGGGGATGAGAGGAAACGGCGGGAATACATAAGCTAGTTTGAAGGTCCAAGGTGCTACTAGTGCATCTACTAGAGTCGCCTTGGGATCCCTGGATCTGGACCCGTAGCAAGGAACCTTGAAGTTCTGACGAGAGGCCATCAGATCCATGTCTGGAATGCCCCACAATTGAGTAATTTGGGCAAAGATTTCCGGATGGAGTTCCCACTCCCCCGGATGAAATGTCTGACGACTCAGAAAATCCGCTTCCCAATTTTCCACTCCTGGGATGTGGATTGCAGACAAGTGGCAGGAGTGAGTCTCCGCCCATTGAATGATTTTGGTCACTTCTTCCATCGCCAGGGAACTCCTTGTTCCCCCCTGATGGTTGATGTACGCAACAGTCGTCATGTTGTCTGATTGAAACCGTATGAACTTGGCCTTTGCTAGCTGAGGCCAAGCCTTGAGAGCATTGAATATCGCTCTCAGTTCCAGAATATTTATCGGGAGAAGAGATTCTTCCCGAGACCAAAGACCCTGAGCTTTCAGGGGTCCCCAGACCGCGCCCCAGCCCACCAGACTGGCGTCGGTCGTGACAATGACCCACTCTGGTCTGCGGAAGCTCATCCCCTGTGACAGGTTGTCCAGGGACAGCCACCAACGGAGTGAATCTCTGGTCCTCTGATCTACTTGTATCGTCGGAGACAAGTCTGTATAGTCCCCATTCCACTGACTGAGCATGCACAGTTGTAATGGTCTTAGATGAATTCGCGCAAAAGGAACTATGTCCATTGCCGCTACCATCAAACCTATTACTTCCATGCACTGCGCTATGGAAGGAAGAGGAACAGAATGAAGTATTTGACAAGAGTTTAGAAGTTTTGATTTTCTGGCCTCTGTCAGAAAAATCCTCATTTCTAAGGAGTCTATTATTGTTCCCAAGAAGGGAACCCTTGTTGACGGAGATAGAGAACTTTTTTCTACGTTCACTTTCCACCCGTGAGATCTGAGAAAGGCCAGGACAATGTCCGTGTGAGCCTTTGCTTGATTGAATAATAAAAACTACAGTTAAACACTAAAAAACTCTAAGCCATCTCCGTGGAGATGTTGCCTGTACAACGGCAAAGAGAATGACTGGGGAAGGCGGAGCCTAGGAGGGATCATGTGACCAGCTTTGCTGGGCTCTTTGCCATTTCCTGTTGGGGAAGAGAATATCCCACAAGTAAGGATGACGCCGTGGACCGGACACACCTATGTTGGAGAAAGCGTAAGAGGAAAAATAAACCTTCAGTAAGCGAGGTTTCTGACGCAGTTGTAGCTGTTTCGAATGCCCCCCTTTCGAGGGTGAAATTTCAGATTCTGACAGTGTAATTCCTCCTGCTGCTACTGAAGTTGTATCTTTCAGGTATAAGCTAGAACACCTCCGTCTACTACTCAAGGAGGTTTTAGCTACATTAGACGACAGCAACACCACGGTCGTAGTTAATCCTAAGAAATCCAGTAAGCTAAACAAATATTTTGATGTACCTTCCTTGGTGGAGGTTTTTCCTGTACCAGATCGAGCTACCTAGATCATTGCAAAGGAATGGGAGAGACCGGGTATCCCTTTTTCTCCATCCCCGATATTTAAAAAGATGTTTCCCATAGCGGACTCTATAAAGGATTCTTGGCAAACAGTACCCAAGGTGGAAGGGGCAATTTCCACTCTGGACAAGAGGACTACTATCCCCATAGAGGATAGTTGTGCCTTTAAGGATCCTATGGGCAAAAAATTAGAGGGGTTACTCAAGAAGATGTATGTACACCAGGGTTTACAATGGCAACCTGCAGTGTGCATTGCTACCGTCACTAGTGCGGCACCGGCATACTGGTTTGATGCATTGTCTGATGAAGAGATCCAGGATAGGATAAAGGCCCTTAAGTTGGCCAATTCCTTTATTACGGATGCTTCCCTACAGGTTATTAAACTGGGAGCAAAGATTTTGGGTTTTGCTGTGCTAACCCGCAGAGCTTTATGGTTAAAATCTTGGTCTGCAGATGTGTCATCTAAGTCTAAACTTTTGGCGATTCCTTACAAGGGAAAGACCTTGTTTGGACCTGGTTTGACGGAAATAATTTCTGACATTATGGGAGGAAAGGATCATTTTATCCCTCAGGATAAGAGAAACAAAAAAAAGGGACGTCAGAGTAATTTTCGTTCCTTTCGAAATTTCAAGGGAAATCCTTCCTCTTCCAAGCAGGAGCAGTCCAAACCTTCCAGTAGACCCAATCAGTCTTGGAACAAGGGAAAACAATCCAAAAAGCCTGCTATTGAATCAAAAACAGCATGAAGGGCCTGCCCCCGATCCGGGACCGGATCTTGTTGGGGGGCAGACTTTCCTTCTTCGCTCAGGCTTGGGTTCGAGATGTTCAGGATCCCTGGGTGGTGGACATCGTGTCCCAGGGATACAAAATAGAGTTCAAGAACCTTCCTCCCAGGGGCAGGTTTCTGCTTTCAAGATTATCTGTAGACCAGACAAAAAGAGAGGCGTTCTTACACTGTGTACGGGACCTCTCCGACCTGGGAGTGATAGCTCCTGTTCCGATGCAGGAACGGGGTCTGGGGTTCTATTCCAATCTGTTTGTGGTTCCCAAAAAGGAGGGAACTTTCAGACCAATTATAGACCTCAAGAGTCAAAACAAATTTCTCAGAGTACCGTCATTCAAGATGGAAACTATTCTTTCCATTCTTCCTTTGATCCAAGAGTGTCAATTTATGATAACCGTGGATTGAAAGGACATGTACCTGCATGTTACTATCCACAGGGACCATCACAAGTTTCTAAGGTTTGCGGCAATATACATCATCCGTTCGCCCGTTTCCACCTCAGACCTCTGCAGTTAAACATGCTCAGTCAGTGGAATGGAGATTATGCAGACCTGTCTCCGTGAATACAGCTGGAGCAGGAAACAAGGGATTCTCTTCGGTGGTGGTTGTCTCAGGATCATCTCTCCCAGGGAACCTGCTTTCGCAGACCCTCTTGGGTGATTGTGACAACAGATGCCAGCGTTCTGGGATGGGGAGCAGTCTGGGGCTCTCGAAAGGCTCAGGGAAAGTTGGACTCAGTCGGAGTCTGTTCTGCCCATAAACATTCTGGAGCTGAGAGCAATCTTCAATGCTCTTCTGGCCTGGCCCCAGTTAGCCTCAGCCCGGTTCATCAGGTTCCAGTCAAACAACATAACTTCAGTGGCTTACATCAACCATCAGGGAGGAACGCGGAGTTCCTTAGCCATGACAGAGGTAGCCAGGATAATTCGGTGGACGGAGACCTACAATTGCTGTCTGTTGGCGATCCACATTCCAGGGGTGGACAGCTGGGAGGCGGACTTCCTGAGCAGGCAGACCTTTCACCCGGGGGAGTGGGAACTCCATCCGGAAGTGTTTTCCAGCTTGATTCTCAAATGGGGTCGGCCGGAAATGGATCTCATGGCATCTCGGCAGAATGCCAAGCTTCTGAGGTACTAGTCGAGGTCAAGGGACCCTCAGGCTGTACTGATAGACGCCCTGGCGGTTCCTTGTAATTTCAGTCTTGCATACCCATTTCCTCTGTTCGCGCTTCTACCTCGGGTCATTGCTTGAATCAAGCAGGAGAGGGCGTCGGTGATCCTCATTACACCGGCATGGCCTCGCGCGATTTGGTATGCATATCTGGTGGACATGTCATCTCTTGAAGTAGAAGGTCCTTCCTCAACGGAAGTCTCCAAAGTTGAAGGGCCCTTCCTTCATCCAAATCTAGTTTCTCTGAAGCTGACTGCTTGGAGATTGAACGCTTAATTTTATCCAAGCGGGGATTTTCAGAATCGGTCATAGAGACCATGATTTAGGCTCGTAAACCTGTGACTAGAAAGATTTACCACAAGATATGGCGTAAATATATATGTTGGTGTGAATCCAGGGGCTACTCTTGGAGTAGAGTTAGGATTCCTAGAATTCTTTCCTTTCTCCAAGAAGGTTTGTAGAAGGGATTATCGGCAAGTTCCCTAAAGGGTCAAATATCTGCCTTGTCAATTTGTTACATAAACTTCTAGCAGACGTACCAGACGTGTAATCGTTTTGTCAGGCCTTGGTCAGGATCAGGCCTGTGTTCAAACCAGTTACTCCTCCCTGGAGTCTTCTCTCTAATGACCAGCTAGAGGGGAATATTGAAGAGAGTAGTTAAAGGGACATGAAACCCACATTTTTTATTTTATGATTTAGAAAGAACATGAAATGTTAAACAACTTTCAAATTTACTTCTATTATCTAATTTGCTTCATTCTCTTGATATTATTTGCTGAAAAGCATATCTAGATAGGCTCAGTAGATGCTGATTGGTGGCTGCACATAGATGCCTCATGTGATTGGCTCATCCATGTGCTTTGCTCTTTTTAAACATAGGATATCTAAAAAAATTAAGTAAATTAGATAATAGAAGTAAATTGGAATGTTGTTGACAATTGTATTCTCTACCTGAATCATGAAAGGAATTTTTTAGGGTTAGTGTCCCTTTTAAGGACAGGAAAACATTGTCTTAATAGAAAGTTCTTCGGACTTTGGTTCTAGTTTTTTTTTATCACTCTGTTGATTTATGTCACTACTTGTATATCAGAATATTTTATTTGTACTACGTGGATAATGTAATAAAGATTTTCCCATTCTTGCCCCTCAACCTCACTTATTTGATCTGAGCCACACATCACATTTTCTGCACTTGCTCGCCAAGAGCATCATTGTCATCACACTGCACTTTTTCACTTCTCTGTTTTTTACGAAGAAATTTGTGACTACTTCTAAACCAGTTCTCTAAACCTAAAGACATTAGAGATAAAGACAGAAAAAGCTACTATTTATACATTCACTGAACCTTACCGATACACCCACTTCTGTATTAGCCTCACAAAGTGAAAAATCTCAGATTTGATATCTTAAAACAAAAATTAGAATTTATTTCCCCTTGTTGACAATTTAACCCAGACTCTGTCACTGTTAACAGGTGATGTGCAACAATTCAATAAAAGACTGAGGCTGAATCACGAGTATCAGAACTAGAAGACTAAAGAAATCTCACAACAAGATTCTCTGATATCAAAATTATGAACTTGAGGATCGATCAAGAAGGAATAATTTGCGGATCATTGGTATCCCTGAATCTATCGAACCCTCAGGCCTTTGTCATTTTATATCTGAGAAATTGCCTTTGTTATTAGATATGCCAAAAAACATAATTTATGTAAGAACTTACCTGATAAATTCATTTCTTTCATATTAGCAAGAGTCCATGAGCTAGTGACGTATGGGATATACATTCCTACCAGGAGGGGCAAAGTTTCCCAAACCTCAAAATGCCTATAAATACACCCCTCACCACACCCACAAATCAGTTTAACGAATAGCCAAGAAGTGGGGTGATAAGAAAAAAGTGCGAAAGCATAAAAAATAAGGAATTGGAATAATTGTGCTTTATACAAAAAAATCATAACCACCACAAAAAGGGAGGGCCTCATGGACTCTTGCTAATATGAAAGAAATGAATTTATCAGGTAAATTCTTACATAAATTATGTTTTCTTTCATGTAATTAGCAAGAGTCCATGAGCTAGTGACGTATGGGATAATGACTACCCAAGATGTGGATCTTTCCACGCAAGAGTCACTAGAGAGGGAGGGATAAAAATAAAGACAGCCAATTCCTGCTGAAAATAATCCACACCCAAAATAAAGTTTAATGAAAACATAAGCAGAAGATTCAAACTGAAACCGCTGCCTGAAGTACTTTTCTACCAAAAACTGCTTCAGAAGAAGAAAACACATCAAAATGGTAGAATTTAGTAAAAGTATGCAAAGAGGACCAAGTTGCTGCTTTGCAAATTTGATCAACCGAAGCTTCATTCCTAAACGCCCAGGAAGTAGAAACTGACCTAGTAGAATGAGCTGTAATCCTTTGAGGCGGAATTTTACCCAACTCGACATAGGCATGATGAATTAAAGATTTCAACAAAGATGCCAAAGAAATGGCAGAAGCTTTCTGGCCTTTCCTAGAACCGGAAAAGATAACAAATAGACTAGAAGTCTTTCGGAAAGATTTAGTAGCTTCAACATAATATTTCAAAGCTCTAACAACATCCAAAGAATGCAACGATTTCTCCTTAGAATTCTTAGGATTAGGACATAATGAAGGAACCACAATTTCTCTACTAATGTTGTTGGAATTCACAACCTTAGGTAAAAATTGAAAAGAAGTACGCAACACTGCCTTATCCTGATGAAAAATCAGAAAAGGAGACTCACAAGAAAGAGCAGATAATTCAGAGACTCTTCTGGCAGAAGAGATCGCCAAAAGGAACAAAACTTTCCAAGAAAGTAATTTAATGTCCAATGAATGCATGGGTTCAAAAGGAGGAGCTTGAAGAGCCGCCAGAACCAAATTCAAACTCCAAGGAGGAGAAATTGACTTAATGACAGGTTTTATACGAACCAAAGCTTGTACAAAACAATGAATATCAGGAAGATTAGCAATCTTTCTGTGAAAAAGAACAGAAAGAGCAGAGATTTGTCCTTTCAAGGACAAACCCTTATCTAAACCATCCTGAAGAAACTGTAAAATTCTCGGTATTCTAAAAGAATGCCAAGAAAAATGATGAGAAAGACACCAAGAAATATAAGTCTTCCAGACTCGATAATATATCTCTCTAGATACAGATTTACGAGCCTGTAACATAGTATTAATCACAGAGTCAGAGAAACCTCTTTGACCAAGAATCAAGCGTTCAATCTCCATACCTTTAAATTTAAGGATTTGAGATCCTGATGGAAAAAAGGACCTTGTGACAGAAGGTCTGGTCTTAACGGAAAAGTCCACGGTTGGCAAGAGGCCATCCGGACAAGATCCGCATACCAAAACCTGTGAGGCCATGCCGGAGCTACCAGCAGAACAAACGAGCATTCCTTCAGAATCTTGGAGATTACTCTTGGTAGAAGAACTAGAGGCGGAAAGATATAGGCAGGATGATACTTCCAAGGAAGTGATAATGCATCCACTGCCTCCGCCTGAGGATCCCGGGATCTGGACAGATACCTGGGAAGTTTCTTGTTTAGATGAGACGCCATCAGATCTATTTCTGGAAGTTCCCACATTTGAACAATCTGAAGAAATACCTCTGGGTGAAGAGACCATTCGCCCGGATGCAACGTTTGGCGACTGAGATAATCCGCTTCCCAATTGTCTATACCTGGGATATGAACCGCAGAGATTAGACAGGAGCTGGATTCCGCCCAAACCAGAATTCGAGATACTTCTTTCATAGCCAGAGGACTGTGAGTCCCTCCTTGATGATTGATGTATGCCACAGTTGTGACATTGTCTGTCTGAAAACAAATGAACGATTCTCTCTTCAGAAGAGGCCAAGACTGAAGAGCTCTGAAAATTGCACGGAGTTCCAAAATATTGATCGGTAATCTCACCTCCTGAGATTCCCAAACTCCTTGTGCCGTCAGAGATCCCCATACAGCTCCCCAACCTGTAAGACTTGCATCTGTTGAAATTACAGTCCAGGTCGGAAGAACAAAAGAAGCCCCCTGAATTAAACGATGGTGATCTGTCCACCACGTCAGAGAGTGTCGTACAATCGGTTTTAAAGATATTAATTGAGATATCTTTGTGTAATCCCTGCACCATTGATTCAGCATACGGAGCTGAAGAGGTCGCATGTGAAAACGAGCAAAGGGGATCGCGTCCGATGCAGCAGTCATAAGACCTAGAATTTCCATGCATAAGGCTACCGAAGGGAATGATTGTGACTGAAGGTTTCGACAAGCTGAAATCAATTTTAGACGTCTCTTGTCTGTCAAAGACAGAGTCATGGACACTGAATCTATCTGGAAACCCAGAAAGGTTACCCTTGTCTGAGGAATCAATGAACTTTTTAGTGAATTGATCCTCCAACCATGATCTTGAAGAAACAACACAAGTCGATTCGTATGAGATTCTGCTAAATGTAAAGACTGAGCAAGTACCAAGATATCGTCCAAATAAGGAAATACCACAATACCCTGTTCTCTGATTACAGACAGAAGGGCACGAGAACCTTTGTAAAAATTCTTGGAGCTGTAGCTAGGCCAAACGGCAGAGCCACAAACTGGTAATGCTTGTCCAGGAAAGAGAATCTCAGGAACTGATAGTGATCTGGATGAATCGGAATATTGTAAATCTATTGTGGACATATAATGCCCTTGCTGAACAAAAGGCAAGATAGTCCTTACAGTTACCATTTTGAATGTTGGTATCCTTACATAACGATTCAATATTTTTAGATCCAGAACTGGTCTGAAGGAGTTCTCCTTCTTTGGTACAATGAAGAGATTCAAATAAAACCCCAGCCCCTGTTCCAGAACTGGAACTGGCATAATTACTCCAGCCAACTCTAGATCTGAAACACATTTCAGAAATGCTTGAGCTTTCACTGGATTTACTGGGACACGGGAAAGAAAAAATCTCTTTGCAGGAGGTCTTATCTTGAAACCAATTCTGTACCCTTCTGAAACGATGTTCTGAATCCAAAGATTGTGAACAGAATTGATCCAAATTTCTTTGAAAAAACGTAACCTGCCCCCTACCAGCTGAGCTGGAATGAGGGCCGCACCTTCATGTGGACTTAGAAGCTGGCTTTGCTTTTCTAGAAGGCTTGGATTTATTCCAGACTGGAGATGGTTTCCAAACTGAAACTGCTCCTGAGGAAGAAGGATCAGGCTTTTGTTGTGTGTTGAAACGAAAGGAACGAAAACGATTATTAGCCCTGTTTTTACCCTTAGATTTTTTATCCTGTGGTAAAAAAGTTCCTTTCCCAACAGTAACAGTTGAGATAATAGAATCCAACTGAGAACCAAATAATTTGTTACCCTGGAAAGAAAGGGAAAGTAGAGTTGATTTAGAAGACATATCAGCATTCCAAGTTTTAAGCCATAAAGCTCTTCTAGCTAAAATAGCTAGAGACATAAACCTGACATCAACTCTGATAATATCAAAAATGGCATCACAGATAAAATTATTAGCATGTTGAAGAAGAATAATATTATGAGAATCATGATCTGTTACTTGTTGCGCTAAAGTTTCCAACCAAAAAGTTGAAGCTGCAGCAACATCAGCCAATGATATAGCAGGTCTAAGAAGATTACCTGAACACAGATAAGCTTTTCTTAGAAAGGATTCAATTTTCCTATGTAAAGGATCCTTAAACGAAGTACCATCTGCCGTAGGAATAGTAGTACGTTTAGCAAGGGTAGAAATAGCCCCATCAACTTTAGGAATTTTGTCCCAAAATTCTAATCTGTCAGATGGCACAGGATATAATTGCTTAAAACGTTTAGAAGGAGTAAATGAATTACCCAAATTATTCCACTCTCTGGAAATTACTTCAGAAATAGCACCAGGAACAGGAAAAACTTCTGGAATAACCACAGGAGATTTAAAGACCTTATCTAAACGTTTAGATTTAGTATCAAGAGGACCAGAATCCTCAATTTCTAAAGCAATTAGTACTTCTTTAAGTAAAGAACGAATAAATTCCATTTGAAATAAATATGAAGATTTATCAGCATCAACCTCGGAGACAGAATCCTCTGAACCAGAAGAGTCATTAGAATCAGAATGATGATGTTCATTTAAAAATTCATCTGTATAAAGAGAAGTTTTAAAAGATTTTTTATGTTTACTAGAAGGAGGAATAACAGACATAGCCTTCTTGATGGATTCGGAAACAAAATCTCTTATGTTATCAGGAACACTCTGAATATTAGATGTTGATGGAACAGCAACAGGTAATGTAACATTACTAAAGGAAATATTATCTGCATTAACAAGTTTGTCATGACAATCAATACAAACAACAGCTGGAGGAACAGCTACCAAAAGTTTACAGCAGATACACTTAGCTTTGGTAGTTCCAGCACCAGACAGCGATTTTCCTGAAGTATCTTCTGACTCCGATGCAACGTGAGACATCTTGCAATATGTAAGAGAAAAAACAACATATAAAGCAAAATTGATCAAATTCCTTAAATGACAGTTTCAGGAATGGGAAAAAATGCCAAGAACAAGCTTCTAGCAACCAGAAGCAATGAAAAATGAGACTTAAATAATGTGGAGACAAAAGCGACGCCCATATTTTTTTTTAGCGCCAAATAAGACGCCCACATTATTTGGCGCCTAAATGCTTTTGGCGCAAAAAATGACGCCACATCCGGAACGCCGACATTTTTGGCGCAAAAGAACGTCAAAAAAATGACGCAACTTCCGGCGACACGTATGACGCCGGAAACAGAAATGGTTTTTTGCGCCAAAAAAGTCTGCACCAAGAATGACGCAATAAAATGAAGCATTTTCAGCCCCCGCGAGCCTAACAGCCCACAGGAAAAAAGTCAAATTTTTAAGGTAAGAAAAAATGATTGATTCAAATGCATTATCCCAAATATGAAACTGACTGTCTGAAAATAAGGAATGTTGAACATCCTGAGTCAAGGCAAATAAATGTTTGAATACATATATTTAGAACTTTTATAAAAAAGTGCCCAACCATAGCTTAGAGTGTCACAGAAAATAAGACTTACTTACCCCAGGACACTCATCTACATATAGCAGATAGCCAAACCAGTACTGAAACGAGAATCAGCAGAGGTAATGGTATATATATATATATAAGAGTATATCGTCGATCTGAAAAGGGAGGTAAGAGATGAATCTCTACGACCGATAACAGAGAACCTATGAAATAGACCCCGTAGAAGGAGATCATTGCATTCAAATAGGCAATACTCTCCTCACATCCCTCTGACATTCACTGCACGCTGAGAGGAAAACCGGGCTCCAACCTGCTGCGGAGCGCATATCAACGTAGAATCTAGCACAAACTTACTTCACCACCTCCATAGGAGGCAAAGTTTGTAAAACTGATTTGTGGGTGTGGTGAGGGGTGTATTTATAGGCATTTTGAGGTTTGGGAAACTTTGCCCCTCCTGGTAGGAATGTATATCCCATAAGTCACTAGCTCATGGACTCTTGCTAATTACATGAAAGAAACATTTATGTAAGAACTTACCTGATAAATTAATTTCTTTCATAGTGACAAGAGTCCATGAGCTAGTGACGTATGGGATATACAATCCTACCAGGAGGGGACAAAGTTTCCCAAAACTCAAAATTCCTATAAATACACCCACAATTCAGTTTAATGAATAGCCAAGTAGTGAGGTGTAAAAAAGCATACAAAAAGAGAAACTGGAAAAAATAGTGCTTTTATACAAAAAAAATAAAAATCAAAACCACCGCAAAAAAAAAAGGTGGGTCTCGTGGACTCTTGCCACTTTGAAATAAATACATTTATCAGGTAATTTCTTACATAAATTATGTTTTCTTTCATGTAATTGGCAAGAGTCCATGAGCTAGTGACATATAGGAAAAAATATCCAAGATGTAGAAGTCCACAGAGGGATAAAATAACAACAGCTATTTCCACTAAGACATTAAATCCAAACAATAATTAAGTTTTTCTTATAAACTTCAAAAAAACTTAAATCATAAGCAGTTGAATCACACCGAGACAGCTGCCTGAAGAACTTTTCTACCAAAGACTGCTTCAAAAGAAGCAAATACATAAAAATAGTAAAATTTAGTAAATGTATGCAAAGAAAACCAAGTTGCTGCTTTCCAAATCTAATCAACTGAAGCTTCATTCTTAAAAGCCCAAGAAGAAACGACTGATCTAGTAGAATGAGCTGTAATTCGCTGAGGCAGAGACTGTTCCGCCTCCAAACAAGCTTTGTGAATCAAAAGCTTTAACCAAGATGCCAAAGAAATGGCATAGGCTTTCTGACCTTTCCTGGAACCAGAAAAAACAACAAATATACTAGAAGTCTTTCTGAAATCCAAAGAATGTAAATATCTTTCCAGAGAATTTTTAGGATTAAGACACAAAGAAGGAACAACATTTTTTCTACTAATGTTGATAGAATTCACAACTTTAGGAAGAAATTTAAGTTAAGTCCGCAAAACAGCTTTATCTTGATGGAAAATCAGATAAGGAGGCTCACAAGAGAGAGCTGATAACTCAGAAACTCTTCTAGCAGAAGAGATAGCCAAAAGGAACAATAATTCCCAAGAAAGTAGTTTAATATCCAAAGAATGCATAGGCTCAAAAGGAGGAGCCTGTAAAATCCTTAAAACCAAATTAAGACTCCAAGGAGGAGAAAATAGTGTAATAACAGGTTTGATACGAACCCAAGCCTGAACAAAACAGTGAATATCAGGAAGTTTAGCAATCTTTCTATGAAATAAAACTGAAGGGACAAATCTCTGCTCTTTCTAAGTACTTTAAATGATAGAAGGGGAGAAGCGCAGACTCAAGTGCAGTATAAAAAGTTTATTTAAACAAGTAACAAAAAAAAAAATTGAACACTTACAAGATAGTGCATCGGTCTATGCATATAATTAGCCGACTGCTATGTCCCAAAACTGATTCCTTATAGCGGTACTTCCAGGAATGTGCAACAAGTCCGTTCAGTTGCTCTTGTAAGAGTGCCGCTTCACCGGCTTTACAAACAAACCCGCTCTGCAGTCGCGGGATGGATGACGTCTCCTATAGCACTCAATGCGTGCTTGAATCACTGACGACTCCTGGACTACGGATCCCACCAGGGACCAAACAGCTAAGCGAATTACTTCTACGCGTTTCGTCTCGTATCGTCGAGACTTTGTCAAGAATGCTTAGCTAGACGAAACGCGTAGAAATAATTCGCTTAGCTGTTTGGTCCCTGGTGGGATCCGTAGTCCAGGAGTCGTCAGTGATTCAAGCACGCATTGAGTGCTATAGGAGACGTCATCCATCCCGCGACTGCAGAGCGGGTTTGTTTGTAAAGCCGGTGAAGCGGCACTCTTACAAGAGAAACTGAACGGACTTGTTGCACATTCCTGGAAGTACCGCTATAAGGAATCAGTTTTGGGACATAGCAGTCGGCTAATTATATGCATAGACCGATGCACTATCTTGTGAGTGTTCAATTTGTTTTTTGTTACTTGTTTAAATAAACTTTTTATACTGCACTTGAGTCTGCGCTTCTCCCCTTCTATCATTTACAGTATATCGTGTTGGGGACTCTGGAGTCTACCCCTATTTGGAGGAGCAGCGATCGTTTATCTTGTTTGGAAACACATTGTTTGGTTTATTTTCTAATATATGGCATGCAAAGGCTGTAAGTAATTCATCCAACAGACTATTTTTTACAAAGGATGGACTTAAATATTCATTTATACACCCACTGAATCATTTGCTTGATTGCAACTTTTTTTTGATCTGTGTATTTATTAATCTGTGTATGTATATTGTGCTAATTAGCAATATTTGACATCTTGGTTTTATTTTACTTTAAGTTAGCGCCCGGTTGTGTGTCATTAAGTTACACACGTATCATTTCTTTGGCTTGTATTTCTAAGTACTTGCACACAAAACCTTATCCAAACCATCCTGAAGACATTTTTAAATTCTAGGAATTCTAAAAGAATGCCAAGAGAATTTATGAAAAGAACACCATGAAATATAGGTTTTCCAAACCCGATAATAAATCTTTATTGAAACAGATTTACAAGCCTGTAACATAGTGTTAACCACTGAGTCAGAGACACCTCTATGACTAAGCATTCAAATTCCATACCTTCAAATTTAATAATTTGAGAACCTGATGGAAAAACGGCCTTTGAGACAGAAAGTCTGGCCTTAGAGGAAGTGGCCAAGGCTCGCAACTGGACATCCGGACAAGATCCACATACCAACAAAACCTGTGAGGCCATGCTGGTGCTACCAGACACACATGAGACTGTTCCATTATGATCTTGGAGATCACCCTTGAAAGAAGAACCAGATGCTGTAAAAATGTAAGCAGATTGAAAAAAACAAGAAACTGCTAACGTATCCGCCATCTCCGCCTGAGGATCCCTGAACCTGGAAAGGTATCTGAGAAATTTCTTGTTTAGATGAGAGACCATCAGAACTAATTCTGGAAGGCCCCACATCTGTACAATCTGAAAAAACACATCTGGATTGAGAGACCACTCAAAGTCTGGCGGCTGAGATAATTTGCCTCCCAATTGTCTACACCTGGGATATGAATCGCAGAAATTAGACAGGAGTTGAATTCCTCCCAAAAAAAGTATTTGAGTTACTTCTTTTCACTGCTAAAGGACTGTGAGTCTCTCCCTGATGATTGACATATGCCACAGTTGTGATATTGTTTGTCTGAAAACTAATTAAACATTCTGTCTTAAATTGAGGCCAAGCCTGAAGAGTTCTGAAAATAGCACAGAGTTCTAAAATAATGATTGGTAACCTCGCCTCTTGAGGTGTCCAAACCCTTTGTGCTGTCAGTGAACCTCAGACAGCTCCCCAACCTATAAGACTTGCATCCGTAAGAATACAGTCTAGGAAGGACGAACAAAGAAGACCCCCTGAATAATACGATGATGATCTAACCACCAAGTCAAAGAGAGCTAAGTGTTGGGACTTAAGTATATCAACTGTGATACCTGGGAATAATCCCTGCACCATAGATTCAGCATGCAAAGCTGCAAAGGTCTCATAAGAAAACGAGCAAAGGGAATTGTGTCCAATGTTGCAGTCATGAACCCTAAAAACTTCCCTGCACATAACCACTGAAGGGAATAATAGAGTCTGAAGGTTTAGACAGGCTAAAACTAATTTCATTTGTCTCTTGACTGTTAAAGACAGAGTCATGGACACTGAATTTATCTGGAAACCTAAAAAAGGTGACCCTTGCCTGAGGAATCACGAAACTCTTAGGTAAAATGATCCTCCAACCATGTCTTTGAAGAAACAACACTAGTTAATTCATGTGAGATTCTGCTAAAAGAAAGGATTGAGCCAGTACCAAGATATTGTCCAAATAAAGAAAACACCGCAATACACTGCTCTCTGACTACAGATAGAAGGGCATCGAGAACCTTCGAAAAGATTCTTGGAGCTGTCGCTAGATCAAATGGAAAAGCAACAAATTGGTAATGCTTACCTAGAAAAGAGAATCTCAGAAACCGAAAGTGGTCTGAATGAAGTGGAATGTGAGGATAAGCAACCCGTATAGACCAATGTAATAACTGGCACTGTGCAAGTTAAGGTGGAATTAAACTAATAAAGATCCCTATATAGGAAACTGAATTAGGTGCACCCTGCCTCTAATGATTACAAATATCAAAATACAAGGGAAAAGGTGATACGGTGAAAAGGAATAGAGGTTTAAGGGGCACTATCATCCACTGTAAAATATATACCTTCATTAATTTTATACCATTAAAACAATCCAGGTTTGTGAAAATAATTTAGATTCTCAGCTAATGGGGTATATCCGAAAATGAATATATTACATTTGATAACAAAAACTGCAGCTGCGAATATAATAGTTATCCTGACACCCTATGTATATACTAAACTGCTGAAGAAAATACGATTATTTGAATTCCTTAAAACAGTTAGCTCACAGTGATACACATTCCATGTATGCCTGGCCGATAATCAGAATACCTCGGCTTTGGTTTGGAAGTGTATATGCGGCTTCCTGGCACTAATTACAGATAAACAAACATAAATTCGCACATTTATGTTTGTATTTTCTTCTGCAGAAAAAAACAACTAGCGTCGACAAAGACGCAGGAAATTACGAAATTTGCGACACTATAGGCGCAACTTTGCGCCAAAGCATTTTGCGTCCACGCGAGCCTAGATTTGCCCGCGAAAATTAAGGAAAAACAAGTCAAATTGGAAAAAAGAAACCCCAGGTAAGAAAAAAAGTTTATATAAACTTCCTAAAACATGATTCTCATACTGAAACTGCTAGACTGCAAAAGGGAAATATACATATATTTAAAACTTTACAATATTACATAAAGCGCCAAACATAGCTGAGTGTGTCTTAAAAAAATATACATACTTACCAAAAGACACCCATCCACATATAGCAGCCACACCAGTACTGAAAAAGATCAGCAAAGGTAATGGTATATAAGAGTATATCGTCGTTCTGAAAAGGGAGGTAGGAGCTGAATCCCTACGACCGATAACAGAGAGCCATTGAAAAGATTTCCCATGAGTGAAACCATGAAATCAATATAGAAACAAAGAAACAGATATTGACGGCATATAAAAGCCATAGGCCCAGCAAGTCTGCCCGATATTACCTAACAGTATAAACGTATCGAGTTTGTAGGATAGCCTTATGCTTGTCCCATGCATTTTTAAAGTCCCCTACAGTGTTTGTTGCTACTACCTCTTGAGGAAGTTTATTCCATAAATCAATCACTCTTTCTGTAAAGAAGCTTCCTCAAATTACTCCTGAATCTGCTACCCTTTAGCTTGAGATCATGACCCCTTTTTCTTGAATTTTCCATTTTATGTAAAATACCCACAGCCTCAGTTTTACTAAACCCTTTAATGTACTTGAAAGTTGCTATCATATCACCTCTTTCCCTTCTCTCCTCTAAGCTATACATATTTAGGTCATTGAGCCTATCCTGGTAAGTTTTATTTTTTAGACCATGTACCATTTTGGTAGCCCTCCTTTGCACAGATTCAAGTTTGTTAATATCCTTCTGAAGATATGGCCTCCAGAACTGCACACAATACTCAAGATGAGGCCTAACTAATGATCTATAAAGTGGCATAAGAACCTTACTATTTCTGCTGCAAATACCTCTACCAATACATCCTGCTAGCCTTACTCACTGCAATACTACATTGTTTACTAAGTTTTAAATCATCTGAAATAATAATTCCCAAATCCTGTTCCTCATCTGTAACAGACAGTAAAGTGTCATTGAGTCTGTAATTAACATTTGGATTTTTCTTCCCTAAATGCATTATTTTACACTTTGCTGTGTTAAACTTTAGATCCCAGTCGTTTGTCCAATCCTCCAATTGCTGTATATCACTTCTCATTTTGTCTACCCCCCCCTGGAACATCCACTGATATCGCAGATAAATATGTTAAACAAAACATGCCCAGAACTGACCCCTGAGGAACACCACTAGTAACAGCCCCCTCTGCTGAATGAACTCCATTTACTAAGACACTTTGTTTTCTGTCCTTAAGCCAGCATTCCACCCAGTTCACAATTTTTGAATCTAGACCAAGGAGACACAGTTTGTGAATTAGTTTATTGTGTGGGACGGTGTCAAATGCTTTGCTGAAATCTAGATATGCTACATCAACTGCTCCACCCTTGTCTAATACTTTTGTTACATAATCAAAGAAGTCAATTAGATTAGTCTGACATGATCTCCCTGAAGTTAAACCATGCTGATTTTGGTCCTCTAAATTGTTTATTTTCTTTATGTAAGTCATAATTCTTTCTTTTAAGAGGCTTTCCATTAATTTCCCTACTACTGAAGTTAAACTAACTGGCCTGTAGTTGCCAGATTCTTCTCTACTGCCCTTTTTATGAAGAGGTATTACATTTGCTATTCTCCAATCATCTGGGACAGCTCCTGTTAATAGTGACTGATTGAACAGATCAGTTAATGGGACAGATAGCACTGATCGAAGTTCTTTTAAAACCCTTGGATGAATATTATCAGGACCCACTGCCTTTTTAACATTTATTTTTGATAATGCTAACAAAACCTCATCCTCTGTAAAAAGATTACTGTTTAGCTTGTTTCTATTTTTTGTAGCATCCCTTAATGTAGACATTGTATCTTCACAATCTTGTGAAAACAGAACAGAAGTAATCATTGAGACAGTCTGCAATCTGCTTGTCTCCTATTATTCTACCATCAACTGATTTCAATTTTACTATTCCTACCTTATTTTTTCTTCTTTCACTGATATATCTAAAAGAATGTTTTGTCCCCATGTTTTACTGACTGTGCTATCTTCTCTTCTGCATGAGCTTTAACCTTCCTAATTAACTGCTTAGTCTTTTTTTGTTGTAGTCTCCATATTTTCATAGCATCATCTACTTGTGTGTCTGTAATTTTTATAAGGTATCTTTTTTGTCTTTACAGCATGTGCTACTTCTTTGGAAAACCAAATTGGTTTCCGCTTTCTTTTACTTTTACAGACATTAATACAGAGTGCGGTTGCATCTAAAATGGCACCTTTCACAAATTCCCACTGTTCTTGAACCCCTGTAATAAGAGTTTTCCCTTTTAAATAGTTTTTTAGGTATTCTCCCATTAATGAAAAATCTGCCTTCCTAAAGTCTACAACTTTTGTTTTAGTCTGGGTGGACAGTTCCTGCACATGAATACTAAACCAAACAGATTGATGATCACTGGATTCTAAGTTCTCACCTACAGACACATCTGAAACTGTATCACTGTTTGTAAGTATTAGATCTAATATAGCTTCCTTACGAGTTGGTTCCTTGACTAATTGCTCAAGTGATTCCCCTAGCAGAGATTCAAGAATATACCTGCTTCTAGCTGATCTAGCAGAAGGAATCTTCTAGTCTATATCTGGCAAATTAAAGTCCCCCAGTACTATAACCTTACCCTTCATGGTCATTTTGGTTATTTCTTCTAACAGATTGTCCAGTTTTTCATCCTGCAATGGAGACCTATATACAACCCCTATTCTAAACACATTTTTATCTCCAATTTCCAAAGTCACCCAAATACTTTCCACCTCATCATTTGTTCCTACAATTTCAGTAACCTTTATATTTTCATTAACATACAGAGCAACTCCTCCCCCTTTCTTTCCTACTCTGTTCTCTTTAAATAACCTGTATCCAGGTATGACTATGTCCCAGTCATGCAAATCATTGTACCATGTTTTTGTTATAGCTACTAAATCCAAGTTGTCCCTAGTCATTATTGAAATGAGTTCAGGTAATTTATTTCCCAAGCTGCGAGCATTTGTGCTCATGGCACGAAGAATTTTTCTACTAGAATTTCTAGAATTGTTACTTGGACTAACAGTTTTGGCATGCTGTGGGGGGTAGGTGGATATATTAATGCTACCCCCCTTTATTAGTTTAAATGATTTCTGATAAAGCATTTGAACTCCTCTCCCAGATACTCTGTTCCTTTAACATCCAAATGCAAGCCATCTCTCCTAAATAACCTAGTATCTTTACAAACAGAGTTATAATGACCAATAAAACCAAATCCTCATTCCCTGCACCACTTATCTAACCAAGAATTAAATGTTGTTATTCGCTCCATCTTTCCTGCTTCCTGGCCATACACAGGTAAAATAGCAGAAAATGATAGAGTTGATGCCCCATTCTCTAAATGATTACCTAGGTCACAAAACTTTTTCTGAACAGCAGCAATATGATTACTAGCCAGATCATTTGTTCCTAAATGAACAATCACATCTAACTCACTTCCCTTTCCTGCTGCCTTAAAGGGACATAATACTCATATGCTAAATCACTTGAAACTGATGCAGTATAACTGTAAAAAGCTGACAGGAAAATATCACCTGAGCATATCTATGTAAAAAAGGAAGATATTTTACGTCACAATCTCCTCAGCTCAGCAGAGTAAGTTCTGTGTAAAAAGTTATACTCAGCTGCTCCCAGCTGCAGGTAAAAATAAAAAATGACGAAATGAACAGTAGCCAATCAGCATCAGCAGTGCTGAGGTCATGAACTCTTTTACTGTGATCTCATGAGATTTGACTTAACTCTCATGAGATTTCATAGTAAGCTGAATATGGAAATATGAGAGTGCACAAGGCTCATCCCCTAAGCTGTCACAGGACAGACATACTGATATGCTGCTTAGAAATCCTTTACAATGGGAGGTGGCTACTGAGAAACTTTTGAGGTAAAATATCTTTCTTTTTTACATAGAGATGTTCAGGTGATATTTTCTAGTCAGCTTTTTACAGTTATGCTGCATCACTTTCAAGTGTTTAAACATTTGGGTATCTCAAAATACGATTCTAATCCCTGTGAGCAGTAGCTCCTGGAAGACATCTAACCTCGCTTGTTTCTCCTTTACGTTCACCTAAATACACATTCCTCAAAATAGAGTCACCCACTAACAGTCTTTTCCTCAAAAACACATCTGCAGTTCTTTCCTGTGTTATGTTACCTGGAGAATCAGGTACCAATAGATTTAAATTACCCGTTACAGCTTCAGAGGGCTCAGAAACAGCAATCTCCTCATCACAAGTGTGTTCGGCTAGAGGAGCATAGGAGTTTTGCAATGGCAGAGGTTGTGGGCAATGCTTCTGGTCTACTGTTCTAATTCTTCCAGAGCCTACAGTGATCCATCTGCCTCTCCTTGCTGATCTCTGGGGTAGAAGGGCTTCTATCTGAGGCAGCTTTGTAGAGGTAACAGGTAGGTTACTTTCCTTAGCTTGTTTAGTTTAGCCATTTCTTCCCTTAAGAGGGAAAACTGCTTACAAACAGGACAGCCCCTAAATCTCCAAAAAGTAGCACGATTAAAAAGTGCAAAACACCCATTGCACTGTATTCGAGACATTTTAAACTATGTAACACTTTAACAATAAGTAAAATATAAGTATTCTTTACTACTGAATAACTCTAAATAACTCCTGAAATAACTCAAATATCCTTATTTATTTGATCCTTTTTTAGCTTGATTCCTTTGCTAAGAAGCAGAGCTAATAGCTCTCTTCACATCCCTCTGACAAACACTGTACTCTGAGAGGAATTGGGCCTCGGAATGCTTAGAAGCGCTTATCATAGAAGAAATCATAAAAATCAAGCACAAACTTACTTCACCACCTCCATAGGAGGCAAACTTTGTAAAACTGAGTTGTGGGTGTGGTGAGGGGTGTATTTATAGGCATTTGAGGTTTGAGAAACTTTGCCCCCTCCTGGTAGAAATGTTTATCCCATACGTCACTAGCTCATGGACTCTTGCCACTTACATGAAAGAAAACTAAATCTACAATAATTGTGGAAAGAGCCCATATGATTGGTCAGATGTGTAAGGATCTAACAGCAAATCATTCTACAAGACATCAGGATAAATTAGATATTCTGTTTCATTATATATAAATAAAAAAGTAAAACTATGAGAGAACCGTATACTTATATTTCAGGATTTTTCAGGGTTAATCAGAGGCACTTTAATTTATGGCAGGTGTGTGATGACTCCTATTTAACATGGTTTTGAATGTGATTGCTTTCATACGAGACTACTCTATGCAGAAAAGAAATGTCAGTTATTTGTTGTAGTATAATAAAAATTGGTTACATAGCATATATAATATATCCTGCCATATTGAAAGTCACGTCCCATAAAACGTTACTCCCAGACACAAAAACGTTTGTCCCAAATTCACATAAACTGAGTGCCCACAAAAAATTAACCCTTTATGCAAGCTAGTAAAAACCTCTGATAACACTAGGATTACTGCTTCCCCTTCCCCTAATGGGGACACTGTCAGCCTTTCTGAGTTAACACAGTCTCTGCAGAAAATATGACTGAACATACCTCATTGCTGTATAGCAAGAACCGTTCCTCACACTGAAGTTTTCCTGTACTCCTCAGCTTCTGTGGGAACAGCAGTGGACCTTAGTTACAAATGCTAAGATCATCATCCTCTAGGCAGAAATCTTCATCTATGTCCTGCCTGAGAGTAAATAGTACAACACCGGTACCATTTAAAAATAACAAACACTTGATTGAAGATAAAATAAAACAGTTTAACACCTCTTCTCTTTACCCTTCCTGCTTAGAGTCAGCAAAGAGAATGACTGGGGGGGTGGAGTTAAGGGGGGAGCTATATAGACAGCTCTGCTGTGGTGCTCTCTTTGCTAGTTCCTGTTAGGAAGGACAATATCCCACAAGTTAGGATGAATCCGTAGACTCGGTACATCTTGCAAAAAAAAAAATAAATTTATGCTTACCTGATAAATTTCTTTCTTTTGCGATGTACCTTGTCCACGGATTCATCCTAACTTGTGGGATATTGTCCTTCCTGACAGCAAGTAGAAAAGAGAGCACCACAGCAGAGCTGTCTATATAGCTCCCCCCTTAACTCCACCCCCCAGTCATTCGACCAAAGGTCAAGGAAGAAAAGGAGAAACTATAAGGTGCAGAGGTGACTGAAGTTTACATAAAAAATACTATCTGTCTTGAAAAAACAGGGCGGCCCGTGGACTCGGTACATCGCAAAAGAAAGAAATTTATCAGGTAAGCATAAATTTTGTTTTCTTTTGCAAGATGTACCGAGTCCACGGATTCATCCTAACTTGTGGGATACCAATACCAAAGCTTTAGGACACGGATGAAGGGAGGGACAAGACAGGAACCTAAACGGAAGGCACCACTGCTTGCAAAACCTATCAAAAAAAAAAAAAGTATCAAATTTGGAAAAGGTATGAAGCGAAGACCAAGTGGCAGCCTTACAAATCTGTTCAACAGAAGCATCATTTTTAAAAGCCCATGTGGAAGCCACCTGTGGCAAACCTAGCCACTTCTGGACTATAACGTAAGAAAGGTTGTCTATAGGCTGTATATTGTGCTATGTAGATGTGACAGACCCTTCTGTCAGCACTGAAAGAGTTAACTGTGTTCAGCTTTAGCCTCAGCTATTCTGCACTGTCATTAATGTTATTGATAAACAGTCCATTGTTTAATCACCCTCAGAGAGCAAATGCTTAGGTGATAAGAAAAGCCAAATGTGTCTTGTGTTTAAATTGTTATCAGCTTAAGCAAGGTAAATCTATTGTATCATGTCAAGGGTGTGTTCCCTTCATCTAATGTACAGCATTCTTTCAACCCCCCCCCCGATCTGGGGGGGGGTCAAACCTGCATAAATACTAGGCATAGCCTTTTAATAAATGTCATTCTTTTTAAACCTGAAAACTGGCTGGGTTGTGAACTGCTGATTCCCTATGCTGGACATTGTTCCCTGGTGTTAACCCTTGGTATCCGGTTGGTACCGTTACAATTGGTGGCAGCGACGGGATGAACCTTATCGCCCAGAAGAGCAACTACACAAGCCAGTAACCTCAGGAAGAGGGGGATTACTACAATACTGACTAAGATGGAAGGAGTACCAGGGACCGAAGTGAATGGAGATGGATTATTCTAAGCTAAAGAGACAAACGTAAAAGGAACTGCTAGAAGCCAGGGGAAAGATAGGCAGCAGCAAACCCAAGGCTATATTAATTGCTGAGCTGATGGAGGGAGACAGAGCTCGCAGCGCTACGCCTCCAGCAGCCATGGAGGAGACCCTATACCAGAGGGAAATGAGGACCAGGCTGGAATTTTTACCCCAACCTGTACCACGGGATATGCTATCCGTGGTAATGGCAGATGTGCAGGAGTACGTGATGGCACACAGTCCGCGGAATGCATCCTCCCGAGCAGAATCCATTTTGGACGCACTCAGCAACCCAGTAAGACCCAAAATCCCATACCATGCATTTAAAATGTTTTGTGAGGAGAAGGATGAGATTGATGGGTATTTACAGGATTTTGAGAGACTGTGCGAGTTACATGATTTGGAGCAGTCCGTATGGGTGCCGGTGCTAGCAGGCAAGCTAGCCGGTAGGGCAGCGGAAGCGTATCGCGCTGTACCCAGGGAGGACAGCAAGGATTACGCTAAAGTGAAGAGAGCGATCTTGGAAAGATATGCCATTACCTCAGAGGCATACCGGCGCAAGTTTAGAGGCCTGCACAAGCCAGAAAGAGATTCCCATGCAGAGTGGGCCCACAAGCTGGATCAAGCATCTCAGGGGTGGATACAGGCCAGCCAAGCTACCACCATGGAAGAATTGCGACAACTGATGCTGTTGGAGCAATTCTTTAACGGCTTGTTCCCAGAAGCCCAAGAATGGGTGAGAGATCGAAAACCCCTCACCTTAACCGAAGCAGCCAGATTAGCAGACCAGCATTTTGATGCCAGGAGGCACCATGGACTACAGCCTAACAACGGACAGGCTAATATACAATGCCACACCTGCAAGCAGTGGGGACATATGGCACGTGAGTGCACCCAAAATCGGAGCAGACAAGCTTGGAACCAGGTCAGACAGAACCTGGCCCCAAGGGCGGCTGCTCACCATTACCAAACGGAGCCAGCCGCTCATGAGGTGTTGAGCACCCAAGCCGAGGAACCCCTGGGAATTCTGCATGAGGTGATGTCGGTCCAGGGACTTCGGGATCTACTTTAACCCTGATAGCTCCCCATTTGGTGCCGGATACAGCACCCACTGGCGGATCCGTGGCAGTACGAGGGGCAGGGGGAGCAGTATACCGATTGCCCACTGCTAGAGTGGAGTACAGACCCCCAGTCACCCCAGCAGCTGCCAGTTACCAACCCCCGGCGCACCGCTATACCACACGGCCTCCGGCCACGAACTACCCTCAGAGAGCCCGGTTCAATTCGCGGGGCTACTCACAACCTATTCGGTGCTTTGGATGTAAGCAACTAGGGCACAAAAGACCAGAGTGTCCCCTAAACGCAGCGAATCAAGCACAGTCCTGGAGAAGACCCGCTGGCGGAATCCCACATAATCCTCAGCCTGTGGCCCGCTACGTAGAGGCGCCAGAATGCTGGGGCAGCCTACATGAAGCAGACCCCGTGCAAGCTGCCCACCGGAATAACCGGCAACGGGTTAAAGTGAATGGGAAGGAGGTCAGTTGTCTACGGGATACTGGTGCTACCATGACCTTGCTTCAAGAGAACTTGGTGCCTGAGAAACAGCACACTGGAGACACTGTGGCTGTGAGGGTAGCAGGGGGCACTGTGTTCCGCCTACCCGTTGCCAGGGTACATTTGGATTGGGGAGTGGGCGCTAGACTTGTGAATGTGGGGGTCAAGAAGGACTTACCTGCTGATGTTCTCCTTGGAAATGACTTGGCCCCCCTTGTTTCTGCCTATGCTCCCATGGATCCCGCTGATGTTAACCCTGTGACTACCCAAGCCCAGTCCCTCCGGGAAGAGACGCTTCCATGTTTGGGGTGGGGGCAGTACTGAGCCAAGTTGGAGCAGATGGCGGAGAACACCCCGTAGCTTACTTGAGCCGAAAGTTGTTGCCCCGGACATCCCCAAGCCGATCCGTTGGGATCAGACTGTGTATGCCGGCTTGGTTCTGGGGGAGCATTGTGGCAAACCTAGCCACTTCTGGACTATAACGTAAGAAAGGTTGTCTATAGGCTGTATATTGTGCTATGTAGATGTGACAGACCCTTCTGTCAGCACTGAAAGAGTTAACTGTGTTCAGCTTTAGCCTCAGCTATTGTGCACTGTCATTAATGTTATTGATAAACAGTCCATTGTTTAATCACCCTCAGAGAGCAAATGCTTAGGTGATAAGAAAAGCCAAATGTGTCTTGTGTTTAAATTGTTATCAGCTTAAGCAAGGTAAATCTATTGTATCATGTCAAGGGTGTGTTCCCTTTATCTAATGTACAGCATTCTTTCAACCCCCCCCCGATCTGGGGGGGGGTCAAACCTGCATAAATACTAGGCATAGCCTTTTAATAAATGTCATTCTTTTTAAACCTGAAAACTGGCTGGGTTGTGAACTGCTGATTCCCTATGCTGGACATTGTTCCCTGGTGTTAACCCTTGGTATCCGGTTGGTACCGTTACACCACCGCTCTAGTGGAGTGAGCTGTAATTCTTTCAGGAGGCTGCTGTCCAGCAGTCTCATAAGCCAAACGGATGATGCTTTTCAGCCAAAAGGAAAGAGAGGTAGCCGTAGCCTTTTGACCTCTACGCTTTCCAGCATAGACAACAAACAAAGAAGATGATTGGCGAAAATCTTTGGTTGCCTGCAAATAAAACTTCAAGGCACGAACCACGTACAAGTTGTGCAACAGACGGATTAGGACACAGAGAAGGAACAACAATTTCCTGATTGATATTCCTGTTAGAAACAACCTTAGGGAGGAACCCAGGTTTGGTACGCAAAACCACCTTATCAGCATGGAAAACAAGATAAGGTGAGTCACATTGTAATGCAGATAGTTCAGAAACTCTTCGAGCTGAAGAGATAGCAACTAGAAACAGAACTTTCCAAGATAGAAGCTTAATATCTATGGAATGCATGGGTTCAAACGGAACCCCCTGAAGAACTTTAAACCTGTTGCTCCGCCATGGAGTCTAAATTTAGTTCTTAAACACAGGCTTAATTCTAACTAAAGCCTGACAAAAAACCCGAACGTCTGGGACATCTGCCAGACGCTTGTGCAACAGAATAGACAAAGCAGATATCTGTCCCTTTAAGGAACTAGCGGACAATCCTTTCTCTAATCCTTCTTGGAGAAAAGACAAAATCCTAGGAATCCTGATCTTACTCCATGAGTAGCCTTTAGATTTGCACCAAAAAAGATATTTACGCCATATTTTATGATAGATCTTCCTGGTGACAGGCTTTCGAGCCTGAATCAAGGTATCTATGACTGACTCAGAGAAACCCCGCTTTGATAAAATCAAGCGTTCAATCTCCAAGCAGTGAGTTGCAGAGAAATTAGATTTGGATGCTTGAATGGACCTTGAACCAAAAGGTCCCGTTTCAGAGGCAGAGTCCATGGTGGCAGAGATGACATATCCACCAGGTCTGCATACCAAGTCCTGCGTGGCCACGCAGGCGCTATCAAAATCACCGAAGCTCTCTCCTGTTTGATTCTGGCAATCAGACGCGGAAGGAGAGGGAATGGTGGAAACACATAAGCCAGGTTCAACGACAAGGGTACTGCTAGAGCATCTATCAGTACTGCCTGAGGATCCCTTGACCTGGATCCGTAACGAGGAAGTTTGGCGTTCTGACGAGACGCCATCAGATCCAATTCTGGTGTGCCCCATAGCTGAACCAGTTGAGCAAACACCTCCGGATGGAGCTCCCACTCCCCCAGATGAAAAGTCTGACGACTTAGAAAATCTGCCTCCCAGTTCTCCACCCCTGGGATATAGATCACTGACAGATGGCAAGAGTGATCCTCTGCCCATCGAATTATCCTTGAGACTTCTGTCATCGCCAAGGAACTCTTTGTTCCGCCCTGATGATTGATATAAGCCACAGTCGTGATGTTGTCCGACTGAAACCTGATGAATCTGGCCGAAGCCAGCTGAAGCCATGCCTGGAGAGCATTGAATAGCGCTCTTAATTCCAGAATATTTATCGGTAGGAGGGCCTCCTCCCGAGTCCACAAACCCTGAGCTTTCAGGGAATTCCAGACTGCACCCCAGCCTAGAAGGCTGGCGTCTGTCGTCACTATAACCCAATCTGGCCTGCGGAAACACATTCCCTGGGACAGATGATCCTGTGACAACCACCAAAGAAGAGAGTCTCTGGTCTCTTGATCCAGATTTATCTGAGGAGATAAATCTGCATAATCCCCATTCCACTGATTGAGCATGCATAGTTGCAGTGGTCTGAGATGCAAGCGAGCAAACGGAACTATGTCCATTGCCGCTACGATTAGCCCAATTACCTCCATACACTGAGCCA
>NC_069508.1:5647616-5650116 GCF_027579735.1 Bombina bombina
AGCCCGCACAACATCCAAGTTATGCAAAAGACGTTCCTTATGAGAAGAAGGATTAGGACAAAAAGAAGGAACAATTTCCTGATTAATGTTTCGGTCCGACATCACCTTAGGGAAAACCCCCAATTTAGTACGAAGGACCACCTTATCTGCATGAAAAATAAGATACGGAGGAATCAAACGGCAGAGCTGAAAACACAGAAACTCTGCGAGCGGAAGAAATGGAAAGAATAAACAAAACCTTCCAAGATAACAATTGTATGTCAACAACATGCATCGTCTCAAAACGGAGCCTGCTGCAACTTTAAGAAACAGGTTAATACTCCAAGGAGGAGCAACAGGTTTAAACACAGGCCTGATTCTGACCAGGGCCTGAACAAAAGCTTGAACGTCAGGTAAATCTGCCAGATGTTTTTGAATTCTGACCTTTTCAGAGTACTGACTGAAACCTTTTTCCAGGCCATCCTGAACAAAAGAAAGTTCGGGGAATCCTCACCTGGCTCCAGGAGAAACCCTTAGATTTGCACCAATAAAGATATTTACGCCATACCCTATGGTAAATCTTGCAATTAACAGGTTTGCGAGCCTGAAGCATAGTATCAATGACAGCTTCAGAAAAACCACGTCAAGACAGAACTAGGCGTTCAATCTCCAAGCAGTCCCCTTCAGAGAATCTAGGTTTGGATGGAGGAAAGGACCCTGAATTAGAAGGTCCTTCCTCAGAGGTAACTTCCAGGGAGTGTAGAGATTACATCCGTACCAGATCCTCTAACAGATCTTGCGAGGCCATGCAGGAGCTATTAGGATTACTGATGCACTCTCCTGTTAAAGGGACATCCAGCGCCAGCAGCTGGATTCCAACCAACAACCAATGAGTTGCAAAGCCACAAAGCTAACAACTAGGCTACATTGGCTGCTTTGATACAAGCAATGACTCGTGGAAGGAGAGCAAACTGGTATACCAGAGAGAAGATCCAAGGAACCGCTAGAGCATCTATCAGAGCGGCCTGAGGTTCCCTTGAACTTGAACCGTACTTTGGAAGTTTGGTGTTTTGACAAGACACCATCAGATCCAGCTCTGGAACCCCCCACCTGAGGGTTACCTGAGAGAATACTTCTGGATGGAGAGCCCACTCCCCGGGATGAAAAGTCTGTCTGCTCAGAAAATCCGCATCCCAGTTGTCCACTCCTGGAAAGTGGATGGCAGATAGACTATCGTGAGCTTCCGCCCACTGCAGAATGTGAGTCACCTCCTTCATGGCTAAGGAACTCCGAGTTCCTCTCTGGTGGTTGATGTAAGCCACTGAGGTGGTGATGTCTGACTGGAATCTGATAAACTGTACTAAAGATAATTGAGGCCAAGCTGTAAAGGCATTAAAGATTGCGCTCACCTCTAAAATGTATATAGGAAGAGAAGACTCCTCCTTAGTCCACAGGCCCTGAGCTTTTAGCGAGCCCCAAACTGTAACCCAGCCTAATAGACGGGCGTCTGTAGTAACAATCACCCAGGAAGGTCTAAGAAAGCAAGTGCCCCGAGACAGATGTTCCTGTGAAATCCACCACGAGAGAGAGTGTCTATTGTTAGGGGATACAGATCTATCCTCTGTGATAAATCTGAATGGTCTCCGTTCTATTGACTGAGCATGCATAGTTGCAGAGGTCTCAGATGGAACAGAGTAAAAGGAATGATGTCCATGGAAGAGACCATCAGACCAATCACCTCCATGTATTGAGCCACTGATGGGCGAATAGCAGACTGGAGAGAAAGGCACAAAGCAAGAAGCTTGGATTTTCAGACGTCCGTCAGGAAAATGTTCATGGACAGAGAATCTATTATTGTCCCTAAGAAATACTTTCTTGTAGTTGGAACAAGGTAACTCTATATTTATTTCCATCCGTGGGAACGTAGAAAAGACAACATCTCTGTATGAGATTTTGCTAGATGAAAAGAAGACGCCTGAACCACGACGACGTTTAGAAAGGCGCCAGAGTAATTCCCTGGATCTGACCACTGCAAAAGAGCCCCCAGAACCGATTGTAAATATTCTGGGAGCTGTGGCAAGACCAAACGGAAGTGCCACAAACTGGAAATGCTTGTCCAGAAAGGCGAACCTTAGAAACTGGTGATGATCCCTGAGATATGCGTCCTTGAGGACTATGGTCGCCATGTACTGGCCTTCCTGAACCAAAGGATGAAAAGAACGAATAGTTTCCATATTTAAGGACGGAACCCTGATGAAGTGGTTGAGGCACTTAATATCTAGAATGGGACAGAACGTTCCCTTCTTACAGAGAACCACAAAAAGATTTAAATAGAATACTTGTGCCTGTTCCTTTGAAAGAACTAAAACAATAACTCCCAGGAAGGATAGGTCCTCTACACAGTTTAAGGAGGATTCCCTCTTTACTTGGTTTGAGGATAGAGTTGATAGAAAGTTGCAATTTGTTTCACACTGCAAGCCTTCCACTTGCTAGGCAGGTAAGCTAACCATCATGCTCATAC
>NC_069508.1:5655116-5680116 GCF_027579735.1 Bombina bombina
GCAACCCAATTGTTTCTTACACACACTCCTTGGTCTATCTTAGTAAAGAGCCCCGTACCTGCTGCCCTTCAAAGAAATCCCAACTATGAAGAGATTTTAACTGTCTTTAGGCTCCACTGAGAAAAGAAGGGAATTAACTCCCAAAGTGCTGGGGCCTTCTCACCTAGAGCTTCAGCTGCAGGGCAGACGCAGTTTCTTAGGTGTGATTGATTCACCAACATCAGACAGGGACCTGTTGAAAAAGAAAGAACAGAGTAACCAACTCTGGCTTTCTGCAAAGGGTAGTAAAGTGTTAGAAGGTGGCGAGGAAGTCTTTGCTTTTTACTGCTAAAAGCCACCATTACTCTTCCTCAAGAGATTGACGTGGTCACAGCATAGCTCCAATGCTTGCTTGGAGGGAAAAGTACCCATAGAAGGATTAAACATCTTCAGACACCAACTTCACACAACCTCCATTGACAGGGGCAAAGAGAATGAGTGGGGGTTATGGGCAAGGGAAGTGACACTTAACAGCTTTGCTGGGGGGGCTCTTTGCCTCCTCCTGCTGGCCAGGAGTTGAATATCCCACTAGTAATTGGAATGACGTGGACTCTCCATGTCATAGGAAAGAAATGTAGTTTTAAGTTAGGCAGTTACACTAAAGCACCAGCTGAACCACAAAGGGTTGATTATCTTGATTTTAAGTTTTATAATATATTGCAGCAGTTAAATTTACATTGCAAATTAGCTGCAGAGAAATAAATTTAAAGTTTTTAAAATATCTTTCAAATAAATGCGTTTCCTTTGCTCTTGGTCTAACATCACTTTTCTGTAGGGAGACTAAATACATACAGAGAGAAGTACACTCACAGGAACAAACAACTGGCTCAATACCATTGTTAGCCTGTTCCATGGAGATTTACCACCTGGGTGCAGCTTGTTAGCCCAGTAATGCTTTTCACAGAGTAGAACTTTCCTGTAGTATATCAGTTTGATCCCGCCTATTACGGTCAGTCCAGCGCCGAAATACCAGGCAATTCCTCTCTGAACAAGGAACACCGCAAACCCAGATGATAGTTTCGCCCTTTATTGGGCCTCGTCAGTGAGGTGTAGCCATATTCCTCTAAGCACACTGAGCAAGGAGTCCACATCTGGTTGCCCATTTTTCTCATAGGGAGACTTAATACATACAGAGAGAAATGCACTTCTGTATTCGACTGTTCTCTTCCAACAGCACTTCGCTCTGGCTGCACTGCGTTAAAGAAAAAACTTACACAGTCAGAGCACAGCGCTATTGGAAGAGAACAACCTGATGTGGAAAAGGGCCTGAAAAAGCCAACTGTCCTGCAAGTGTCCCATTCTTTCTGCAGACATGCTGCATTTTTTCACATCACAGCATGTTTTGCCTTGGGGTTAGCAAAAATAAAGTAAATTTCATTTTTGTAGTCAAAACTAATCACTAAGACACGATATCTAACTCAACATAACTTCCATGTTGGCTTCTACCCAACTTGGGGTGATTGAGAGATGCCCACGCACTTTGTGTCCTCTGCTTGCAGTGCTCACGATAATTTTTTAACCCCTCAACGACCAGCACCGTACCCTGTACGACGCTGGTCGTTATGCCCTTAAGGACCAGCGCCACACCCTGTACGTCGCTGCAGTCCTGGGCTTCTCTCTGTCACGATCTCGCTCAAAATAGCGAGATTGCACTATTTCTGCATGCCTCACGAGTGGGGCACTGCAGAAAACAGAAATAAATTTATCAGGTAAGCATATATTTCTTTCATGTAATTGGCAAGAGTCCATGAGCTAGTGACGTATGGTATATACAATCCTACCAGGAGGGGCAAAGTTTCCCAAACCTCAAAATGCCTATAAATACACCCCTCACCACATCCACAATTCAGTTTTACAAACTTTGCCTCCTATGGAGGTGGTGAAGTAAGTTTGTGCTAAGATTTATACGTTGATATGCGCTTCTCTACATTTTGAAGCCTGGTTCCTCTCAGAGTACAGTGAATGTCAGAGGGATGTGAAGAGAGTATCACCTATTGAATGCAATGGTTTTTCTCACGGGAGATCTATTTCACAGGTTCGCTGTTATCGGTCGTTAAATCCTCTCCTACCTCCCTTTTCAGATTGACGATATACTCTCAATTTACCATTACCTCTACTGATAACTGTTTCAGTACTGGTTTGGCTATCTGCTATATGTGGATGGGTGTCTTTTGGTAAGTATGTTTTCATTACTTAAGACACTCTCAGCTATGGTTTGGCACTTATTCATGTAAAGTTCTAAATATATGTATTGTACTTATATTTGCCAAGAGTCAGGTTTATGTATTTCCTTTTGCAGACTATCAGTTTCATATTTGGGGAAAAACATATTCAGGTAATATTTTTCTTACCTGAGGTTTAGTCTTTTTTTCAAATTGATTGTTTTTTTCTTTCAATTTCGCAGAGTAAAAATAGGCCTGCGAGGGCGCAAAATGCCAAAGTTTATTGCGTCATTCTTGGTGCGAGAATTTTTTGGCCCGAAAGTACGTCCGATTACGCAAATTCGTCATTTCCAGCGTCTTGGTTGACGCCGAGTTCCCTTGCACAAGGTTGCGTTGTTAATGACGCGAGTGTGTCATTTCCGGATGTTGTTAGCACCAAAAAAAAAATTCAGTTACGTTGTGAGTCATACTTGGCGCCAAATAATTTCATTATTTAAAACCCCATTCCTATATGCCTCTTGCCTTTTTTCTATGTCAGAGGGCTATGCTGTTTGCATTTTTTTCCCCATTCCTGAAACTGCCATATAAAGGAAATTGATCATTTTTCTTTATATGTTGTTTTTTCTCTTACATTTTGCAAGATGTCTCAATCTGATCCTGTCTCAGATATCTGTTGGAACCCTGCTGCCTGATAACAGTTCTACCAAAGCTAAGTGCATTTGTTGTAAACTTGTGGAGATTATATCGCTATTGTTTGTAATAGTTGTCATGATAAACTTTTACATGCAGATAATGTGTCCATCAGTAATAGTACATTGCCTGTTGCTATTCCTTCAACATCTAATGCACAAGATATATCTATGAATTTAAAAGAATTTATTGCTGATTCTATTCAGAAGGCTTTGTCTGCCATCCCGCCTTCTAATAAACGTAAAGGTCTTTTAAAACTTCTCATAAAGTTGATGAAACTTCAAATGACCGACAACATACTGAATTATCCTCCTCTGATGAGGATCTATCTGGTTCAGAAGATCCTGCCTCAGATATTGACACTGACAAATCTACTTATTTATTTAAAATGGAGTATATTCGTTCTTTGTTAAAAGAATTGTTGATTACATTGGATATTGAGGAAACTAGTCCTCTTGATATTAAAACTAGTAAACGTTTAAATTCTGTTTATAAACCTCCTGTGGTTACTCCAGAGGTTTTTCCAGTTCCTGATGCTATTTCTGATATGATTTCTAAGGAATGGAACAGGCCTGGTACTTCTTTTATTCCTTCAAGGTTTAAAAAGTTGTATCCTTTGCCAGCAGTTACATTGGAGTTTTGGGAAAAGATCCCCAAAGTTGATGGGGCTCTCTCTACTCTTGCTAAACATACTACTATTCCTACGTAAGATAGTACTTCTTTTAAAGATCCTTTAGATAAGATTCAAGTTTCCTATCTAAGGAAAGCCTATTTATATTCGGGTCATCTTCTCAGGTCTGCAATTTCTTTGGCTGACGTTGCAGCTGCATCAACGTTTTGGTTGGAAAATTTAGCGCAACAAGAATTAGATTCTAAAAACAACATCATTTACCCATCATTTCACATTATTCCTGACTACCTCATAATCACCAAGGACTGTGACAAAAAAACTTTAGCTTTTGTTCTGGAGTATATTGATTTTTCTATATAGCGCCCCCTATAGGGTGTTAACCCTTTATATTAAGAATAGGATTCCGATTTGTCTAGTATTGTTCGCTTGCTTCAACATGTTAATCATTTTATTTGTGATGTCATTTTTTATACCAAAATTGATGTTAAATCTATGTATTTAGCCATTTTAGCTAGAAGAGCTTTGTGGCTTAAATCTTGGAATGCCGACATGACTTCTAAATCCAGATTGCTATCTCTTTCTTTCCAAGGTAGTAATTTATTTGGTTCTCAATTGGATTCTATTATTTCAACTGTCACTGGGGGGGGAAGGGAGTTTTTTTGCCTCAGGATAAAAGACCTAAGGGTAAATCTAAAGCTTCTAACCATTTTCGTTCCTTTTGACAAAATAAGGAACAGAAACCTAATCCTTCCCCCAAGGAATCTGTTTCCAATTGGAAATCTTCCTCAAATTTGAATAAATCCAAGCCATTTAAGAAACCAAAGCCAGCACCCAAGTCCTCATGAAGGTGCGGCCCTCATTCCAGCTCAGCTGGTAGGGGGCAGATTCATATTTTTCAAGGATGTTTGGATAAACTCTGTCCAAAATCAATGGATTCTGAATATTGTCTCTCAGGGGTACCTAATAGGATTCAGAGTAAGACCTCCTGTGAGAAGATATTTTCTCTCACGCATCCCAGCAAATCCAGTAAAGGCTCAAGCTTTCCTGAAGTGTTTCAGACCAGGAGTTTTCAGGGGTAATCATGCCAGTTCCGTTTCAGGAACAGGGTCTGGGGTTTTATTCAAATCTATTCATTGTCCCAAAGAAAGAAAATTAATTCAGATCAGTTCTGGATCTGAAAAATTTGAATCGCTAAGTAAGAGTACCAACTTTCAAGATGGTGACTATAAGGACTATTCTGCCTTTTGTTCAGCAAGGACATTATATGTCCACAACAGACTTGCAGGATGCATATCTTCATATTCCGATTCATCCAGATTATTATTAGTTTCTGAGATTCTCTTTTCTAGACAAGCATTACCAATCTGTCGCTCTTCCTTTTGGCCTAGCGACAGCACCAAGAATCTTTTCCAAGGTTCACAGTGCCCTACTCTTTGTAATCAGAGAGCAGGGTATTGCGGTGTTTCCTTATTTGGAAAATATCTTGGTACTAGCTCAGTCTTTACGTTCTGCAGAATCTCACACGAATCAACTAGTGTTTCTTCGAAAACATGGTTGGAGGATCAATTTACCAAAAAGTTCGATTCCTCAGACAAGGGTCACCTTTTTAGGTTTCCAGATAGATTCAGTGTCCATGACTCTGTCTCTGACAAAAGACGTTTAAAATTGGTTGCAGCTTGTCGGAACCTTCAGTCTCATTCATTCCCTTCAGTAGCTATGTGCATGGAAGTTTTAGGTCTCATGACTGCAGCATCGGACGCGATCCCCTTTGCTCGTTTTCACATGAGACCTCTTCAGCTTTTTATGCTGAACCATCGTATAGTTCAAGGGGCCTCTTTTGTTCATCCAACCTGGACTGTGATCACAACAGATGCGAGTCTTTCAGGTTGGGGAGCTGTTTGAGGGATCTCCGACAGCACAAGGAGTTTGGAAATCTCAAGAGGCAAGATTACCAATCAATATTTTGGAACTCAGTGCGATTTTCAGGGCTCTTCAGATTTGGCCTCTGTTGAAGAGAGAACCGTTCATTTGTTTTCAGACAGACAATATCACAACTGTGGCATATGTCAATCATCAGGGTGGGACTCACAGTCCCCAAGCTATGAAAGAAGTATCTTGGATACTTGCTTGGGCGGAATCCAGCTCCTGTCTAATTTCTGCGGTTCATATCCCAGGTACAGACAATTGGGAAGCGGATTATATCAGCCGTCAGACTTTACATCCAGGGGAGTGGTCGCTCCATCCAGATGTGTTTTCTCAGATTGTTCAGATGTGGGGTCTTCCAGAATTAGATCTGATGGCTTCCCATCTAAAACAAGAAACTTACCCAGGTACCTGTTCAGGTCCAGGGATCCTCAGGCAGAAGCAGTGGATGCGTTGACACTTCCTTGGTGTTATCAACCTGCTTATATTTTCCCACCTCTAGTTCTTCTTCCAAGAGTGATCTCCAAAATCCTCATGGAGCAATCGTTTGTGTTGCTGGTGGCTCCAGCATGGCCTCACAGGTTTTGGTATGCAGATCTTTTTCAGATGTCCAGTTGCCAACCTTGGCCACTTCCATTAAGGCCGGACCTTCTGTCTCAAGGTCCGTTTTTCCATCAGGATGTCAAATCATTAAATTTGAAGGTATGGAAATTGAACGCCTAGTGCTTAGCCATAGAGGTTTCTCTGTCTCAGTGATTAATACTATGTTACAGGCTCATAAATCTGTTTCTAGAAACATTTATTATCGAGTTTGGAAGACTTATATTTCATGTTCTTCTCATAAATTTTCTTGGCATTCTTTCAGAATTCTTAGAATTTTACCGTTTCTTCAGGATGGTTTGGTTAAGGGTTTGTCTGCAAGTTCCTTGAAGGGACAAATCTCTGCTCTGTTTTATTTCACAGAGAGATTGCTAAACTTCCTGATATTCACTGTTCTGTACAGGCTTTGGTTCGTATCAAGCCCGTCAAATCAATCTCTCCTCCTTGGAGTCTTAATTTGGTTTTGAAGGCTTTACAGGCTCCTTCTTTTGAGCCTATGCATTCTTTAGACATTAAACTACTTTCCTGAAAAGTGTTGTTCCTTTTGGCCATCTCTTCTGCTAGAAGAGTTTCTGAATTATCTGCTCTTTCTTGTGACTCTCCTTTTCTGATTTTTCATCAGGATAAGGCGGTTTTGCGGACTTCATTTAAATTCTTACCCAAGGTAGTGAATTCTAACAACATTAATAGAGAAATTGTTGTTCCTTCCTTGTGTCCTACTCCTAAGAATTCTTTGGAGAGATCCTTAAATTCTTTGGATGTGGTAAGAGCCTTGAAATATGTTGAAGCTACTAAAGATTTCAGGAAGACCTCTAGTCTATTTGTTATCTTTTCTGGTTCTAGGAAAGGTCAGAAGGCTTCTGCTGTTTCCTTGGCTTCGTGGTTAAAGCTTTTGATTCATCAAGCTTACTTTGAGTCGGGTCAAGCCCCACCTCAGAGAATTACAGCTCATTCCACTAGATCAGTCTCCACTTCATGGGCTTTTAAGAATGAAGCTTCAGTTGATCAGATTTGCAAAGCAGCAACTTGGTCTTCTTTGCATACATTTACTAAATTCTACCGTTTTGATGTATTTGCTTCTTCAGAAGCAGTTTTTGGTAGAAAAGTTCTACAGGCAGCCGTTTCAGTTTGATTCTTCTGCTTATGTTTGAAGTTTTTCTTTTAATTTATGAGCATAAACTTATATTTTGGGTTGTGGATTAATTTTTTTTAGCGGAAAATGGCTGTTTTTATTTTATCCCTCCCTCTCTTGTGACTCTTGCGTGGAGTTCCACATCTTGGGTATTGCTATCCCATACGTCACTAGCTCATGGACTCTTGCCAATTACAAGAAAGAAAACATTTATGTAAGAACTTACCTGATAAATTCATTTCTTCCATATTGGCAAGAGTCCATGAGGCCCACCCTTTTTATGGTGGTTATGATTTTTTTGTATAAAGCACAATTATTTCCAAATTCCTTTGTTGATGCTTTTTACTCCTTTCTTTATCACCCCACTACTTGGCTATTCGTTAAACTGAATTGTGGGTGTGGCGAGGGCTGTATTTATAGGCATTTTGAGGTTTGGGAAACTTTGCCCCTCCTGGTAGGATTGTAAATCCCATACGTCACTAGCTCATGGACTCTTGCCAATATGAAAGAAATTAATTTATCAGGTAAAATCTTACATAAATTATGTTTTTTTCTTGACACTGTGAGTCCACGGAGCATCTATTATTGGGAATATCACTCCTGCCCAGAAGGAGGCGGCAAAGAGTACCACAGCAAAGCTGTTAAATATCCCCTCCCTTCCCTCCAACCCCAGTAATTCAACCAAAGTAAAGGAGAGAAAGGAAGCAACAAGGTGCAGAGGTGTCTGAAGTTTATAACATACCCACAAAATCTGTCTTAAGCAAACAGGGCGGGCCGTGGACTCACTGTGTCAAGAAATAAAGAAATGTATCAGGTAAGCATACATTTTGTTTCCTTTCTAATGACACGGTGAGTCCACGGATCATCTAATTACTATTGGGAATCAATACCCAAGCTAGAGTACACAGATAAGGGAGGGACAAGACAGGGAACCTAAATGGAAGGCACCACTGCTTGAAGAACCTTTCTCCCAAGAGAGGCCTCAGCCGAGGCAAAAGTGTCAAATTTATAGAATTTTGAAAAAAGTGTGAAGAGGGGACCAAGTTGCAGCCTTGCAAATATGTTCCACAGAAGCTTAATTTTTGAATGCCCAGGAAGAGGAAAGAGCCCTCGTAGAATGAGCCGTAACTCTCTCAGGAGGCTGCTGTCCAGCAGTTTCATAGGCCAAACGAATTATACTTTCCAGCCACAAAGAAAGAGAAGTAGCCGTAGCTTTCTGCCCCTTACGTTTACCCGAGAAAACCACAAAGAGAGCAGAAGACTGACGAAAATCCTTAGTTGCCTGTAAATTGAATTTCAATGCCCGCACCACATCTAGATTGTGTAGCAGACGTTCTTTCTGAGGTGGTTTAGGACACAAGGAAGGAACAACAATCTCCTGATTAATGTTCTGATCTGAAACCACTTTAGGGAGAAACCCTATTTTACTAAGCAAAACTACCTTATCCGCATGAAAAATAAGGTAAGGAGACTCATACTGTAATGCCGAGAGCTTTGAATCTCTTCGAGCAGATGAAATAGCAACAAGAAACAAAACTTTCCAAGATAACTTAATATCTAAGGAATGCATCGGCTCAAACGGAGCCTGTTGAAGAACTTTAAGAACTAGGTTAAGACTCCAAGGAGGAGTAACCGGCTTAAACACAGGCCTGATCCTGACCAAGGCCTAGCAAAACGATTGGACGTCTGGGACATCCGCCAGACTCTTATGTAACAAAATAGACAAGGCAGATATTTGACCCTTTAGGAAGCTTGTTGATAAACCTTTCTCCAGACCCTCTTGGAGAAAAGGCAAAATTCTAGGAATCCGAACTCTACTCCAAGAGTAGCCTTTAGATTCACACCAATACAGGTATTTACGCCATATCTTATGGTAAATCCTTCTAGTCACCGGCTTACAAGCCTGAATCAGGGTCTCAATGATCGATTCTGAAAATCCACACTTAGATAAAATCAAGCGTTCAATTTCCAAGCAGTCAGCTTCAAAGAAACTAGATTTGGATGAAGGAAGGGCCCTTTAAGTAGAAGGTCCTTTCTCAACGGAAGTCTCCAAGGTGGAAGAGATGACATCTCCACCAGGTCTGCATACCAAATCCTGCAGGGCCACGCCGAAGCAATGAGGATCACCGACACCCTCTCCTGCTTGATTCAAGCAATGACCCGAGGAAGAAGAGCGAATGGAGGAAATCAGTATACTAGACTGAAATTCCAAGGAACCGCCAGAGCGTCTATCAGTACAGCCTGAGGGTCCCTTGACCCGTACCTCGGGAGTTTGGCATTCTGCCGCAAAGCCATGAGGTCCAGTTCCAGCTGTCTCCATTTGAGAATCAGGCTGGAAAACACTTCCAGATGGAGTTTCCACTTACCCGGGTGAAAAGTCTGCCTGCTCAGAAAATCCGGCTCCCAGTTGTCTACTCCTGGGATGTGGATCGCCGACAAACAGTTGTGGGTCTCCGCCCACTGAATTATCTTGGCTATCTCTGACATGGCCAAGGAACTCCAAGTTCCCCCATGATGGTTGATGTAAGCCACTGAAGTTATGTTGTCCGACTGAAACCTAATAAACCAAGCTGAGGCTAACTGAGGCCAGGTTAGAAGAGCATTGAAGATAGCTCTCAGTTCCAGAATGTTTATAGGTCAAATATACTCTGACCGAGTCCATGTTCCCTGAGCCTTTAGAGAACCCCAGACTACTCCCCATACCAGGCGGATGCGAAAGCAGGTTCCCTGGGAGAGATGATCTTGAGACAACCACCAAAGAAGAGAATCCCTCGTCTCCTGCTCCAGTTGTAATCATGGAGACAGATCCGCATAATCTCCGTTCCACTGTCTGAGCATGCTTAACTGCAGAGGACTGAGGTGGAAACAGGCAAACGGTATGATGTTGATTGCCGCTACCATCAGTCTGATTACCTCCATGCACTGAGCCACTGATGGCCGAGGAAAGGACTGAAGCGCTAGGCAAGAATCGAAAATCTTTGACTTCCTGACTTCTGTCAGAAAAATTTTCATTGATAAGGAATCTATTATGGTTTCCAAGAAATTTACCCTTGTAGTTGGAACTAAGGAACTCTTTTCCAAATTCACCTTCCATCCATGAGATCGCAGGAAAGATAACATTTCCATGTGGGATCTTGCTTGTTGAAAGGATGGTGCCTAAACCAGAATGTAGTCCAGATAAGGTGCCACTGCAATGCCCCGCAATCGGAGCACCGCCAACAGGGATCCCAGAACCTTTGAGAAAATTCTGGGAGCTGTGGCAAGGCCGAATGGAAGAGCCGCAAACTGGAAGTGCTTGTCTAGAAATGCAAACCTCAGAAACTTGTGATGGTCCCTGTGGATGGGAACATGCAGATACGCATCCTTTAAATCTACCGTGGTTATAAATTGACCCTCTTGAACCAAATCGAAGAATGGAACGAATAGTTTCCATCTTGAAGGACGGCACTCTGAGGAATTTGTTTAGACTCTTGAGATCTAAAATTGGTCTGAAGGTTCCCTCTTTTTTTGAGAGCCACGAACAGATTTGAGTAGAGCCCCAGACCCCGTTCCTGCATTGGGGCAGGAACTATTACTCCCAGGTCAGAGAGGTCCCGAACAGTGTAAGAACGCCTCTCTTTTTATCTGGTCTACAGATAATCTTGAAAGCAGAAACCTGCCCCTGGGAGGAAAGGTCTTGAACTCTAGTTTGTATCCCCCTGGGACACGATGTCCACCGCCCAAGAATCCTGAACATCTCGAATCCAAGCCTGAGCGAAGAAGAAAAGCCAGCCCTCCACAAGATCCGGTCCCGGATCGGGGGCAGGCCCTTCATGCTGTTTTTGATTCAATAGCAGGCTTTTTGGATTGTTTTCCCTTGTTCCAAGACTGGTTGGGCCTCCAGGAAGGCTTGGACTGTTCCTGCTTGGAAGAGGAAGGCTTTCCCTTGAATTTTTGAAAGGAACGAAAATTTCTCTGATGTCCCTTCTGCTTATTGCTCTTATCCTAAGGGAGGAAATGGCCCTTCCCTCCCGTAATATCAGAAATTATTACCATCAAACCCCGCCCAAACAAGGTCTTTCCCTTGTAAGGAATCGCCAAAAGTTTAGATTTAGATGACACATCCGCAGACCAAGACTTTAGACATAAAGCTCTGCGGGCCAGTACGGCAAAACCAGAAATGTTAGCTCCCAGCTTAATAACCTGTAGGGAAGCATCCGTGATAAAGGAGTTGGCCAACTTAAGGGCCTTTATACTATCCTGGATTTCTTCGAGGGGAGTATCTGTCCGAATAGATTCAGACATCGCATCAAACCAGTATGCTGCCGCACTAGTGACAGTAGCAATACAAACCGCAGGTTGCCATTGTAAACCCTGGTGTACATACATTTTCTTGAGTAACCCCTCTAACTTCTTATCCATAGGATCCTTAAAGGAACAACTATCCTCTATGGGAATAGTTGTTCTTTTGGCTAGCGTGGAAATTGCCCCTTCCATCTTGGGTACCGTCTGCCAAGACGCCTTGATAGAGTGCTATAGGAAACATCTTTTTAAATATAGGGGATGGAGAAAAAGGAATACCCGGTCTCTCCCATTTCTTAGCAGTAATCTCTGTAGCCCTATCTGGTACAGGAAATACCTCCACCATGGAAGGCACGTCAAAATACATGTTTAGTTTACTAGACTTCTTAGGATTGACTACGACGGTACTGTCTGAGTCGTCCAGAGTAGCTAAAACCTCCTTAAGTAACAAACGGAGGTGTTCGAGCTTAAACCTGAAAGAAACAACCTCAGTATCAGCTAAAAGGTATTACACCGAGTCTGAGATCTCACCCTCAGATGCTACCAAAGTATCTTTATTTTCAGGTTTCTGGGAAGGAACATTCGGAATAGCAACTACTGTGTCAGCAACCTTATTCACTGATTGATTACATTTCCTCTTGCGCTTTCCCTGCAGCATGGGAAAAGCAGACAACACATCAGATACCGCTGATGACATTAGGGAAGTGATGTCTTGCAACGTAACTCCAGGAGGAGTCATAGAGGAAGCGCAGGGCACTGGCTGTATGGACGCTAAATTTTGGGATGCTTGAGGAGAAAGCTGCGGCATATTGAACATTGTCAGAAGACTCCTGAACAGTATCCGCCTTAAAAGGGACATGCCACCCACATTTTTTCTTTTATGATTTAGAAAGAGAATGCAATTTTAAACATCTTTCTAATTTACTTATATTATCTAATTTGTTTTATTCTCTTGATATTCTTTGATGAAAAGCATATCTAGATATGCTCTCTAGCTGCTGATTGGTTGCTGCACATAGAAGCCTTGTGCAGCAAAATAATGGAAGTAAATTGTAATGTTTAAAATTTCTATTCTCTATCTGAATCATGAAAGAAAGATTTTGGGTTTAGTGGCCCTTTAAACAATGTTGGCTCAAGAAAAAGTCTATCCCTGTAATGTAAAGTTCTCTCAATACATGAGGAACAGAAAGTGATTGGTGGTTCTACATTAGCATCAAAACCTAAAGAACATGTAACATCTTGCAGGGTATTTGGTCCATCTTTATTCACCAATAAACAGACAAACTGATTTTTTCTGTTATTTAAAATACACAATGACCCCCAAAATAACACTCCAGACAACTCTACACCTCAGCTTAGCCTTGCTGAGGTGCTTACCTGCCTGTCTACTAACGAAGAATATAACTTTGTGGCTGATCCGGACTCAAATCTTTAACAATTGCAGTCCGTAACCGTAACGCTGCTGAATCTGATGCAGCTGATTTCGGAACACAGGAATTGAGACAGGGCCAGAAAAAAAAAGGGGGCACAATAGGAACCGCCGCCGTATCTAACGCCGCCCATCGTGGGCATAACCACATGAAAACTCCTGATCGGCTAAATGTAATATCACAGCCATCCGGAGTAAAGTAAAAAATACACCACAATGACCGAGCCAAGAGTCTCCACGTCCCCAGTGCCTGCTCTGCTGCCCTTAATAAACATCCACCTATCATAGGCAAATATAACTTGTCCCACAATGTATTGTAAAGTGCTATCTATTTTCTCTGCAGCGTGTCCCAGAAAAAATTAAAGTTAGCACTTACCTTAAGACTTCTGCCAGGCAGCACGGCAGCTCACTAGGTTTGAGATGCCAGTTCCCTCACATGGACCCGTGGAAAGAAACAAAGACTAAGTAATCTTAGTCAGGCTTGCACGGTTAGGGCAGGAAATATATGGGGATCATAATATATAATATAAAAAGCCTTTTATTTTAGTACTGGCAGACTTTCTGCCAGTACATCAGATGGCGGCGACAATTGTGAGGTGGGGGAGGGCAGAGACCTGTCAGAGAGGGATCAGGGGTTGGGATGTGTCAGGTGGGAGCATTGCAAATTTGTTCCACAGAAGCTTCATTCTTGAAGGCCCAGGAAGAATTAACAGCCCTCGTTGAGTGAGCCGTGATTTTTTTCAGGAGGCTGCTGTCCAGCAGTCTCAAAAGCCAAATGAATTTTACTCCTTAACCATAGAGAAAGAGAAATAGCCGTAGCTTTCTGACCCTTGCGTTTCCCAGAGAAAATTACAAAGCAGAAGACTGGCGAAAATCCTTAGTCGCCTGCAAATAGTATTTCAACGCACGTACCACATCTAGGTTGTGCAACAAACGCTCCTTATGAGAAGATGGGTTAGGACACAAAGGAGGAACAACGATTTCTTAGTTAATATTCCTATCCAAAACCACCATAGGAAGGAAACCTAACTTCAGTATGCAGAACCACCTTATCAGAATGAAAGATAAGGTAAGGGGATTCACACTTTCCATGCCGAGAGTTCAGAGACTCTTCGAGCAGAAGAAATTGCAACCAACAAACGGAGCCTGCTAAAGAACTTTCAGAATAAGGTTAAGACTCGGAGGAGTAACAGGTTTGAATACAGGCCTGATTCTGACCAAGGCCTGACAGAAGGATTGCACATCTGGTACATCTGCCAGTACTCGCAGACAAACCCTTCTCCAGACCTTCCTGGATAAAGGACAAAATCCTAGGAATCCTGACTTTAGTCCACGAGAACCCTTTGGATTCACACCAGTACAGATATTTGCACCATAGCTTATGGTAAATCTTTCTAATCACAGGCTTACAAGCCTGGATCAAGGTCTCAATGACCAACTCAGAAAAACCTTGCTTAGATAAAATTAAGCGTTCAATCTCCAAGCAGTCAGCTTCAGAGAAATGAGATTTGGCTGAAGGAAGGGCCCTTGAAGTAGAAGGTCCTTCCTCAGTGGAAGTCTCCAAGGTGGAAGAGATGACATCTTCACTAGGTCTGCATACCAGATCCTGGGAGACCACGCCGGTGCAATGAGGATCACAGATGCCCTCTCCTGTTTGATTTGAGCAATGACCCGTGGAAGAAGAGCAAACAGAGGAAAAAAGGTATGCTAGAATGCAATTCCAAGGAACCGCCAGAGCATCTATCAGTACAGCCTGAGGATCCCTCGCCCCGTACCTCGGGAGCTTGGCATTGTCGAGATACCATGAGAACCAGCTCTGGCTGTCCCCATTTGAGGATCAAGTTGGAAAACACCTCCTGGTGGAGTTCCCACTACCCCTGGTGAAAGGTCTGTCCGCTCAGAAAATCCGCTTCCCAATTGTCCATTCCTGGAATGTGGATCGCAGATAGACAGCAATTGTGGGTCTACACCCAATGAATAATTTTGGCTGCCATGGCCAAGGGACTCAGAGTTCCTCCCTGACGGTTGATGTAAACCACTGAAGTTATGTGGTCTGAATGGAACCTGATAAACTGGGTTGAAGCTAACTGAGGCCAGGCTAGAAGAGCATTGAAGATTGCCCTCAGCTCTAGAATGTTTATGGGGAGAACTGACACCTCCCGAGTCCATAGACCCTGAGCCCTTAACGAGCCCCAGACTGCTCCTCAGTGAAGAGAATCTCGTCGCCTGATCCAGTTCTAATCGTTGGGACAGATCCGCATAATCTGCGTTCCATTGCCTGAGCATGCATAACTGCAGAGGCCTGAGATGGAACCGAGCAAACGGAATGATGTCCATGGCAGCTACCATCAGACCAATTACCTCCATACATTGGGCCACTGATAGCCGAGGAGAGGACTGAAGGGCAATACAAGAGTTGAGGATCTTTGACTTTGTCAGAAATATTTTCATCGATACGGAATCTATTATGGTCCCCAAGAACACCACCCTTGTAGCTGGAAACAAGGAACGTTTTCCCAAATTCACCTTCCAACCGTGGGACCGAAGAAAAGACAAGATCTCCGTATGAGAGTTTGCTTGTTGAAAAGACGGCGCCTGAAGGAGAATGTCGTCCAGATATGGCGCCACTGCAGCGCCCTGTTATCGGAGCACCGTCAACAGGGATCCCAGAACCTTTGAGAAGATTCTGGGAGCTGTGGCAAGGCCGAATGGAAGAGCCACAAACTGGAAGTGCTTGTCTAGAAATGCGAACCTCAGACATTTGTAATGATCCCTGTGAATGGGAACATGAAGGTACGCATCCTTTAGGTCTACGGTTGTCATGAACTGACCCTCTTGAACCAAGGCAAGAATGGAACGAATAGTTTCCATCTTGAGGGATGGTACTCTGAGGACCTTGTTAAGGCTTTTGAGATCTAAAATCGGTCTGAAAGTTCCCTCTTTTTTGGGAACCACAAACAGATTGGAGTAGAATCCTAGACTCTGTTCCTGCATTGGAACAGGAACTATCACTCCCAGGGCGGAAAGGTCCTGAACACAATGTAAGAATGCCTCTCTTTATCTGGTCTACAGATAATCTTGAGGAAAAGTCTTGAACTCTAGTTTGTATCCCTGGGAGACGATGTACATCGCCCAGGGATCCGGAACATCCCGAACCCCGACTTGAGCGAAGTGAAAAAGTCTGCCCCAACAAGATCCGCTCCCGGATCGGGAGCAGGCCCTTCATGCTGACTGATTCATTTGCAGGCTTCTTAGATTGCTTTCCCTTGTTCCAAGACGGATTGGACTTCCAGGAAGACTTGGACTGTTCCTGCTTGGAAGGGGGGGGGGGGGGGAGGCTTACCTTTAAAGTTTTGAAAAGAACGAAAATTATTCTGACATCCTTTTTGTTTATTCCGCTTATCCTGAGGGAGGAAAAGTCCTTTTGCTCCCGTAATATCTGAAATAATTTCAGCCAAACTTGGCCCAAACAAGGTCTTACCCCTTGTAGGGAATCGCTAAAAGTTTGGACTTTAATGAAATATCTGCAGACCAGGATTTCAACCATAAGGCTCTGCGGGCCAGTACAGCAAAGCCAGAAATCTTTGCTCCCAACTTAATGACTTGTAAGGAAGCATCAGTGATAAAGGATAATTGGCCAACTTAAGAGCCTTGATCCTATCCTGGGTTTCCTCAAGAAGCGTATCTGTCTGAATAGAATCAGACAAGGCATCAAACCAGTAGGCTGCCACGCTGGTGACAGTGGCAATGCACACCGCAGGCTGCCATTGTAGACCCTGGTGAACATACATTTTCTTTAAACAATGCCTCCAACTTCTTATCCATAGGATCTTTAAAGGAACAGCTATTCTCTATGGGAATAGTGGTTCTCTTAGCCAAACTGGAAATCGCGATAAAAAGGGTGGGCCTCATGGACTCTTGCCAATATGGACGAAATGAATTTATCAGGTAAGTTCTTAGATAAATTATGTTTCCTTTCATGTAATTGGCAAGAGTCCATGAGCTAGTGACGTATGGGATAGCAATACCCAAGATGTGGAACTCCACGCAAGAGTCACTAGAGAGGGAGAGATAAAAATAAAAACAGCCATTTTCAGCTGAAAAAATTAATCCACAACCCAAAAAATAAGTTTATTCTCATAAATGAAAGGAAAAAAACTTAAATCAAAAGCAGAAGAATCAAACTGAAACAGCTACCGAAGTACTTTTCTACCAAAAACTGCTTCTGAAGAAGCAAACACATCAAAACGGTAGAAATTAGTAAACGTATGCAAAGAAGACCAAGTTACTGCTTTGCAAATCTGATCAACTGAAGCTTCATTCTTAAAAGCCCACGAAGTAGAGAATGATCTAGTAGAATGAGCTGTAATTCTCTGAGGTGGGGCTTGACCCGACTCCAAATAAATAAACTTGATGAATCAAAAATTTTAAACCATGAAGCCAAGGAAACAGCAGAAGCCTTCTTACCTTTCCTAGAACCAGAAAAGCTAACAAATAGACTAGAAGTCTTCCTGAAATCTTTAGTAGCTTCAACATATTTCAAAGCTCTTACCACATCCAAAGAATGTAAGGATCTCTCCAAAGAATTCTTAGGATTAGGACACAAGGAAGGAACAACAATTTCTCCATTAATGTTGTTAGAATTCACTACCTTAGGTAAGAATTTAAATGAAGTCCGCAAAACCGCCTTATCCTGATGAAAAATCAGAAAAGGAGAGTCACAAGAAAAAGCAGATAATTCAGAAACTCTTCTAGCAGAAGAGATGGCCAAAAGAATGCATAGGCTCAAGCGGAAGAACCTGTAAAGCCTTTAAAACTAAATTAAGACTCCAGGGAGGAGAGATCGATTTAATGACAGGCTTGATACGAACCAAAGCATGCACAAAACAATCAATATCAGGAAGTTTAGCAATCTTTCTGTGAAATAAAACAGAAAGAGCAGAGATTTGTCCTTTCAAGGAACTTGCAGACAAACCTTTATCCAAACCATCATGAAGAAACTGTAAAATTCTAGGAATTCTAAAAGAATGCCAAGAGAATTTATGAGAGGAACACCATGAAATGTAAGTCTTCCAGACTCGATAATAAATCTTTCTAGAAACAGATTTACAAGCCTGCAACATAGTATTGATCACGGAGTCAGAAAAACCTCAATGACTAAGCGTTCAATATCCATACCCTCAAATTCAATGATTTGAGATCCTGTTGGAAAAATGGACCTTGAGATAGAAGGTCTGATCTTAATGGAAGTGGCCAAGGTTGGCAACTGGACATCCGAACAAGATCTGCATACCAAAACCTTTGAGGACATACTGGAGCCACCAGCAGCACAAACGATTGCTCCATGATGATCTTGGAGATCACTCTCGGAAGAAGAACTAGAGGCGGGAAAATATAAGCAGGTTGATAACACCAAGGAAGTGTTAACGCATCCACTGCTTCCGCTTGAGGATCCCTGGAACTGGACAGGTACCTGGGAAGTTTGTTTAGATGAGATGCCATCAGATCTATTTCTGGAAGACCCCACATCTTAACAACTTGAGAAAACACATCTGGATGGAGAGACCACTCTCCTGGATGTAAAGTCTGACGACTGAGGTAATCCGCTTCCTAATTGTCTATACCTGGGATATAAACCGCATAAATTAGACAGGAGCTGGATTCCGCCCAAACAAGTATCCGAGATACTTCTTTCATAGCTTGAGGACTGAGTCCCACCCTCATGATTGACATATGCCACAGTTGTGATATTGTCTGTCTGAAAACAAATAAACGGTTCTCTCTTCAATAGAGGCCAAAACTGAAGAGCCCAGAGAATCGCACGGAGTTACAAAATATTTATTGGTAATCTCGCCTCTTGAGATTTCCAAACCCCTTGTGCTGTCAGAGATCCACAAACAGCTCCCCAACCTGAAAGACTCGCATCTGTTGTGATCACAGTCCAGGTTGGACGAACGAAAGAAGCCCCTAAAATTATACGATGGTGATCTAACCACCAAGTCAGAGATAGTCGAACATTGGGATTTAACGATATTAATTGTGATATCCTTGTATAATCCCTGTACCATTGATTAAGCATACAAAGCTGGAGAGGTCTCATATGAAAACGAGCAAAGGGGATCGCGTCCGATGCTGCAGTCATGAGACCTAAAACTTCCATACACATAGCTACTGAAGGGAATGATTGAGACTGAAGCTTCCGACAAGCTGCAACCAATTTCAAACGTCTCTTGTCTGTTAGAAACAGAGTCATGGACACTGAATCTATCTGGAAACCTAAAAAGGTGACCCTTGTCTGAGGAATCAAGGAACTTTTTGGTAAATTGATCCTCCAACCAAGTCTTTGAAGAAACAACACTAGCTGATTCGTTTGAGATTCTGCAGAATGTAAAGACTGAGCTAGCACAAAGATATCGTCCAAATAAGGAAACACTGCAATACCCCGCTCTCCGATTACAGAGAGTAGGGCACCGAGAACTTTTGAAAAGATTCTTGGAGCGGTCGCTAGGCCAAAAGGAAGAACAAATTGGTAATGCTTGTCTAGAAAAGAGAATCTCAGGAACTGATAATGATCTGGATGAATCGGAATATGAAGATATGCATCCTGTAAGTCTATTGTGGACATATAATGCCCTTGCTGAACAAAAGGCAGAATAGTCCTTATAGTCACCATTTTGAAAGATGGTACTCTTACATATCGATTCAAAACTGGTCTGAATGAATTTTCTTTCTTTGGGACAATGAATAGATTTGAATAGAGAAACGGAACTGGCATGATTACCCCTGATAACTCCAGGTCTGAAACACACTTCAGGAAAGCCTGAGCTTTAATGGGTTTGCTGGAATGCGTGAGAGAAAAAAAAAAAAAAAATCTTCACAGGCGGTCTTACTCTGAATCCTATTCTGTACCCCTGAGAAACAATACTCTGAATCCACTGATTTTGGACCGAATTGATCCAAACATCTTTGAAAAATCTTAAACTGCCCCCTACCAGCTGAGCTGGAATGAGGGCCGCACCTTCATGTGAATTTGGGGGCTGGCTTTCATCTCTTAAATGGCTTGGATTTATTCCAATTGGAGGAAGGCTTCCAATTGGAAACAGAATTCCTTGGGGGGGGAAAGGATTAGGTTTCTGTTCCTTATTTTGTCGAAAGGAACAAAAACCGTTAGAAGCTTTAAATTTACCCTTAGGTCTTTTATCCCGAGGCAAAAAAACTCCCTTCCCCCCGTGACAGTTGAAATTATTGAATCCAACTGAGAACCAAATAACGTATTACCTTGGAAAGAAAGAGATAGCAATCTGGCCTTAGAAGTCATGTCAGCATTCCTAAGATTTAAGCCACAAAGCTCTTCTAGCTAGAATAGCTAAATAAATTGATGATATCAAAAATGGCATCACAAATAAAATGATCAGCATGTTGAAGCAAGCGAACAATGCTAGACAAATCAGAATTCAATTATTGTTGCGCTAAATGTTCCAACCAAAAAGTTGATGCAGCTGCAACATCAGCCAAAGAAATTGCAGGCCTGAGAAGATGACCTGAATATAAATAAGCTTTCCTTAAATAAGATTCAAGTTTCCTATCTAAAGGATCTTTAAAAGAAGCACTATCTTCTGTAGGAATAGTAGTACGTTTAGCAAGAGTAGAGATAGCCCCATCAACTTTGGGGATCTTTTCCCAAAACTCTAAAGAAACTGCTGACAAAGGATACAATTTTTTAAACCTTGAAGAAGGAATAAAAGAAGTACCAGGCCTATTCTATTCCTTAGAAATCATATCAGAAATAGCATCAGGAACTGGAAAAACCTCTGGAGTAACCACAGGAGGTTTATAAACAGAATTTAAACGTTGACTAGTTTTAATATCAAGAGGATTAGTTTCCTCCATATCCAATGTAATCAACACTTCTTTTAACAAAGAACGAATATACTCCATTTTAAATAAATAAGATTTGTCAGTGTCAATAGCTGAGGCAGGATCTTCTGAATCAGATAGATCTCCATCAGAGAAGGATACATCAGCATGTTGCCGGTCATTTGAAATTTCATCAACTTTATGAGAAGTTTTAAAAGACCTTTTACGTTTATTAGAAGGCGGGATGGCAGACAAAGCCTTCTGAATAGAATCAGAAATACATTCTTTTAAATTTACAGGTATATCTTGTGCATTAGATGTTGAAGGAACAGCAACAGGTAATGAACTACTACTGATGGATACATTCTCTGCATGTAAAAGTTTATCATGACAACTATTACAAACCACAGCCGGAGATATAACCTCCACAAGTTTACAACAAATGCACTTAGCTTTGGTAAAACTTATCAGGCAGCAGGGTTCCAACAGAAACTTCTGAGACAGAATCAAATCGAGACATCTTGCAAATGTAAGAGAAAAAAAACATATAAAGCAAAATTATCAATTTCCTTATATGGCAGTTTCAGGAATGGGAAAAAAAAAATGCAAACAGCATAGCCCTCTGATAGAGAAAAAAGGCAAGAGGCATATAGGAATGGGGTCTTAAAGAATGAAAATATTTGGCCCCAAGTATGACGCACAACAAACAGAAAATAATTTTTTGGTGCCAAAAACATCCGGAATGACACTCGCGTCACGGATGACGCAATCTTGTGAAGGACTCTGAGTCAACTAAAGACGCCAGAAATAGAAACATAGATATTGACGGCAGATAAGAGCCATAGGCCCAGCAAGTCTGCCCGACCTTACCTAACCGTATAAACTTATCTAGTTCGTAGGATAGCCCTATGCTTGTCCCATGCATTTTTAAAGTCCCCCACAGTGTTTGTTGCTACTACCTCTTGAGGAAGTTTATTCCATAAATCAATCACTCTTTCTGTAAAGAAGTGCTTCCTCAAATTACTCCTGAATCTACTACCCTTTAGCTTGAGCTCATGACCCCTTGTTCTTGAATTTTCCATTTTATGTAAAATACCCACAGCCTCAGTTTTACTAAACCCTTTAATGTACTTGAAAGTTGCTATCATATCACCTCTTTCCCTTCTCTCCTCTAAGCTATACATATTTAGGTCATTGAGCCTATCCTGGTAAGTTTTATTTTTTAGACCATGTACCATTTTGGTAGCCCTCCTTTGCACAGATTCAAGTTTGTTAATATCCTTCTGAAGATATGGCCTCCAGAACTGCACACAATACTCAAGATGAGGCCTAACTAATGATCTATAAAGTGGCATAAGAACCTTACTATTTCTGCTGCAAATACCTCTACCAATACATCCAAGCATTCTGCTAGCCTTACTCGCTGCATTACTACATTGTTTACTAAGTTTTAAATCATCTGAAATAATAATTCCCAAGTCCTGTTCCTCGTCTGTAACAGTCAGTAAAGTGTCATTGAGTCTGTAATTAACATTTGGATTTTTCTTCCCTAAATGCATTATTTTACACTTTGCTGTGTTAAACTTTAGATCCCAGTCGTTTGTCCAATCCTACAATTGTTGTATATCACTTCTCATTTTGTCTACCCCCCCTGGAACATCCACTCTGTTGCAAATTTTTGTATCATCTGCAAAGAGACATACTTTCCCCTGTAGCCCTTTGCCGATATCGCAGATAAATATGTTAAACAAAACAGGCCCCAGAACTGACCCCTGAGGAACACCACTAGTAACAGCCCCCTCTGCTGAATGAACTCCATTTACTAAGACACTTTGTTTTCTGTCCTTAAGCCAGCATTCCACCCAGTTTACAATTTTTGAATCTAGACCAAGGAGATATAGTTTGTGAATAAGTTTATTGTGTGGGACGGTGTCAAATGCTTTGCTGAAATCTAGATATGCTACATCAACTGCTCCTCCCTTGTCTAATACTTTTGTTACATAATCAAAGAAGTCAATTAGATTAGTCTGACATGATCTCCCTGAAGTAAAACCATGCTGATTTTGGTCCTCTAAATTGTTTGTCTTTATGTAAGTCATAATTCTTTCTTTTAAGAGGCTTTCCATTAATTTCCCTACTACTGAAGTTAAACTAACTGGCCTGTAGTTGCCAGATTCTTCTCTACTGCCCTTTTTATGAAGAGGTATTACATTTGCTATTCTCCAATCATCTGGGACAGCTCCTGTTAATAGTGACTGATTAAACAGATCAGTTAATGGGACAGTTAGCACTGATCGAAGTTCTTTTAAAACCCTTGGATGAATATTATCAGGACCCACTGCCTTTGTAACATTTATTTTTGATAATGCCAACAAAACCTCATCCTCTGTAAAAAGATTACTGTTAAGCTTGTTTCTATTTTGCGTAGCATCCCTTAATGTAGACATTGTATCTTCACAATCTTTAGTGAAAACAGAACAGAAGTAATCATTGAGACAGTCTGCAATCTGCTTATCACCTTCTATTATTCTACCATCAACTGATTTCAATTTTACTATTCCTACCTTATTTTTTCTTCTTTCACTGATATATCTAAAGAATGTTTTGTCCCCATGTTTTACTGACTGTGCTATCTTCTCTTCTGCATGAGCTTTAACCTTCCTAATTAACTGCTTAGTCCCTTTTTGCTGGGGTCTCCATATTTTCATATCATCATCTGCTTGTGTGTGTCTGTAATTTTTATAAGCTATCTTTTTTGTCTTTACAGCATGTGCTACTTCTTTGGAAAACCAAATTGGTTTCCGCTTTCTTTTACTTTTACAGACATGTCTAATACAGTGTGCGGTTGCATCTAAAATGGCACCTTTCACAAATTCCCACTGTTCTTGAACCCCTGTAATAAGAGTTTTCCCCTTTAAATAGTTTTTTAGGTATTCTCCCATTAATGAAAAATCTGCCGTCCTAAAGTCTAAAACTTTTGTTTTAGTCTGGGTGGACAGTTCCTGAACATGAATACTAAACCAAACAGATTGATGATCACTGGATCCTAAGTTCTCACCTACAGACACATCTGAAACTGTATCACTGTTTGTAAGTATTAGATCTAATATAGCTTCCTTACGAGTTGGTTCCTTGACTAATTGCTCAAGTGATTCCCCTAGCAGAGATTCAAGAATATACCTGCTTCTAGACGATCTAGCAGAAGGAATCTTCCAGTCTATATCTGGCAAATTAAAGTCCCCCAGTACTATAACCTTACCCTTCATGGTCATTTTGGTTATTTCATCTAATAACAGATTGTCCAGTTTTTCATCCTGCAATGGAGGCCTATATACAACCCCTATTCTAAAAACATTTTTATCTCCAATTTCCAAAGTCACCCAAATACTTTCCACCTCATCATTTGTTCCTACAATTTCAGTAACCTTTATATTTTCATTTACATACAAAGCAACTCCTCCACCTTTCTTTCCTACTCTGTTCTTTTTAAATAACCTGTATCCAGGTATGACTATGTCCCAGTCATGCAAATCAGTGTACCATGTTTCTGTTATAGCTACTAAATCCAAGTTGTCCCTAGTCATTATTGAAATGAGTTCAGGTAATTTATTTCCTAAGCTGCGAGCATTTGTGCTCATGGCACGAAGAATTTTTCTACTAGAATTTCTAGAATTGTTACTTGGACTAACAGTTTTGGCATGCTGTGGGGGGCAGGTGGATATATTAATGCTACCCCCCTTTATTAGTTTAAATGATTTCTAATAAAGTATTTGAACTCCTCTCCCAGATACTCTGTTCCTTTAGCATCCAAATGCAAGCCATCTCTCCTAAATAACCTAGTATATTTCCAAACAGAGCTATAATGGCCAATAAAACCAAATCCTCGTTCCCTGCACCACTTATCTAACCAAGAATTAAATGTTGTTATCCGCTCCATCTTTCCTGCTTCCTGGTCATACACAGGTAAAATAGCAGAAAATGATAGAGTTGATGCCACAGTCTCTAAATGATTACCTAGGTCACAAAACTCTTTCTGAACAGCAGCAACATGATTACTAGCCAGATCATTTGTTCCTAAATGAACAATCACATCTAACTCACTTCCCTTTCCTGCTGCCTTAACAATTCTCAAAATACGATTCTTATCCCTGTGAGCAGTAGCTCCTGGAAGACATCTAACCTCCCTTGCTTCTCCTTTACTTTCACCTAAATACACATTCCTCAAAATAGAGTCACCCACTAACAGTCTTTTTCTC